>NC_083731.1:45230887-45530887 GCF_028564815.1 Eubalaena glacialis
ACCAGAACACTGCGGAGAGCCAGGAAGCTCTGGTCCTGCGTGTATGCTGCGTGTCAACCTAGAAATTAGAGACTGATGGCACAAGGCTTGTTTTCCCATTAGGAAAGCTCCTTTCATGTGGCCTCGAAGCTACCTGAAAAGCATTGTTGTTGCCTGGGTTTTCGTCATTGCCGACATGGTTCTGAGAAGAAAATGAGTTTTCATGGAAGAAACCTTGTGCTTCCAGTTCCTTGTTGGAAGCTCACCCTGCTCTGCTCTATACCAAAAGTGAAAGCCAACGTGAGCCCTAGCCTCGAAGTAAGGCCCTGATTTCCCTTGCCAATGGGGAGGCGTGCAGCAGCTCCATGAGGCCTTCCTCACTCTTCTGCTTGAGTTTCACGGTAGTGAGCCTTTCAAGACTCCTAGGGACCTTGCTTCAGCACCCGTTTCTGTACCAGAATATTGAATAGACACAGGAAGCTCTAGTCCTGTTAAGCAACTTCCAGCCCCGTAGGCCTTTTGGAACACCCCAGTGTTGGCTAGAGAAAGGCAACACACTGCACTCTTCCTTGGCAGAGCCAGATTACCTCAGCTCCACACAGGATTCACGACCACACTTCTCGACTGTCCTCCATGCAATGGATGTAACCTCATTCCCCTAGCTGAACTCTATTGAGAAAAACACTCTGCTTCTAATCCCGTTTCACTTTTTACACTTCGAGTCACGCATCCTCAAGGAGGTGGTCGGCTTGCATTCCAAGTACAATTTAAGCACAGTTCTTGGTGTAACACAGCAGGTCTTTTGAAGAGGCACAGGTCTCTAAGTCTCCCTCGCGCATCCTTTGTTTAGGCACTTTGCTGCACGCAGAAAACCGGTCGTAGAAAAAAGTTGATTCAGGGGAAGCCCCAGTGGGGATCGTGAATCTCTTTTGACGTGGTAGCATCAACATGTACTTATGCTGCGTGTCAACCTGGAAATGGGAGACTGAAGGCACAAAGCTTGTTTTCCCGTTTTGAAAGCTCCATTCATGCGGCCTTGAAGCTACCTGAAAAGCACTGTTGTTACCGTGCTTTTCCTTACAGCCGGCATGGCACATAGAAGAAAATGAGTTTTCTCGAAAGAAACCTTGTGCTTCCAGTTCCTACTTGGAACCTCACCCTGCTCTGCTCTATACCAAACGTGAAAGTCAATGTGAGCACTAGCCTCGAAGTAAGGCCCTGATTATGCTGGCAAAACGGGAGGCGTGCAGCAGCTCCATGAGGCCTTCATCGCTGTTCTGCTTTAGTTGAACGGTAGTCAGCTCTCCAAGACTCCTAGGGACTTTGCTTAAGCAACCGTTTCGGTACCAGAACACTGCGTAGAGCCAGGAAGCTTTGGTCTGGCGTGTATGCTGCGTGTCTACCTAGAAATTAGAGACTGATGGCACAAGGCTTGTTTTCCCATTAGGAAAGCTCCGTTCATGCGGCCTCGAAGCTACCGGAAAAGCATTGTTGTTGGCGGGGTTTTAGTCACTGCCGGCATGGTTCTGAGAAGAAAATGAGTTTTTTCGTAAGAAACCTTTTGCTTCCAATTCCTTGTAGGAAGCTCACCCTGCTCTGCTCTATACCTAAAGTGAAAGTCCACGTGAGACTTGCTTCGAAGTAAGGCCTTGATTATCCTTGCAAAACGGGAGGCGTGCAGCAGCTCCATGAGGCCTTCATCGCTGTTCTGCTTTAGTTGAACGGTAGTCAGCTCTCCAAGACTCCTAGGGACTTTGCTTAAGCAACCGTTTCGGTACCAGAACACTGCGTAGAGCCAGGAAGCTTTGGTCCTGCATGTATGCTGCGTGTGTACCTAGAAATTAGAGACTGATGGCACAAGGCTTGTTTTCCCATTAGGAAAGCTCCGTTCATGCGGCCTCGAAGCTACCGGAAAAGCATTGTTGTTGGCGGGGTTTTAGTCACTGCCGGCATGGTTGTGAGAAGAAAATGAGTTTTTTCGTTAGAAACCTTTTGCTTCCAGTTCCTTGTAGGAAGCTCACCCTGCTCTGCTCTATACCTAAAGTGAAAGTCAACGTGAGACTTGTTTCGAAGTAAGGCCTTGATTATCCTTGCAAAACGGGAGGCGTGCAGACAGCTCCATGAGGCCTTCATCGTTGTTCTGCTTTAGTTTCACGGTAGTAAGCCTTTCAAGACTCCTAGGGACCTTGCTTCAGCACCCGTTTCGGTACCAGAACACTGCGGAGAGCCAGGAAGCTCTGGTCCTGCGTGTATGCTGCGTGTCAACCTAGAAATTAGAGACTGATGGCACAAGGCTTGTTTTCCCATTAGGAAAGCTCCGTTCATGCGGCCTCGAAGCTACCTGAAAAGCATTGTTGTTGCCTGGGTTTTCGTCACTGCCGACATGGTTCTGAGAAGAAAATGAGTTTTCATGGAAGAAACCTTGTGCTTCCAGTTCCTTGTTGGAAGCTCACCCTGCTCTGCTCTATACCAAAAGTGAAAGCCAACGTGAGCCCTAGCCTCGAAGTAAGGCCCTGATTTGCCTTGCCAATGGGGAGGCGTGCAGCAGCTCCATGAGGCCTTCCTCACTCTTCTGCTTGAGTTTCACGGTAGTGAGCCTTTCAAGACTCCTAGGGACCTTGCTTCAGCACCCGTTTCAGTACCAGAATATTGAGTAGACACAGGAAGCTCTAGTCCTGTTAAGCAACTTCCAGCCCCGTAGGCCTTTTGGAACACCCCAGTGTTGGCTAGAGAAAGGCAACACACTGCACTCTTCCTTGGCAGAGCCAGATTACCTCAGCTCCACACAGGATTCACGACCACACTTCTCGACTGTCCTCCATGCAGTGGATGTAACCTCATTCCCCTAGCTGAACTCTATTGAGAAAAACACTCTGCTTCTAATCCCGTTTCACTTTTTACACTTCGAGTCACGCATCCTCAAGGGGGTGGTCGGCTTGCATTCCAAGTACAATTTAAGCACAGTTCTTGGTGTAACACAGCAGGTCTTTTGAAGAGGCACAGGTCTCTAAGTCTCCCTCGCGCATCCTTTGTTTAGGCACTTTGCTGCACGCAGAAAACCGGTCGTAGAAAAAAGTTGATTCAGGGGAAGCCCCAGTGGGGATCGTGAATCTCTTTTGACGTGGTAGCATCAACATGTACTTATGCTGCGTGTCAACCTGGAAATGGGAGACTGAAGGCACAAAGCTTGTTTTCCCGTTTTGAAAGCTCCATTCATGCGGCCTCGAAGCTACCTGAAAAGCACTGTTGTTACCGTGCTTTTCCTTACAGCCGGCATGGCACATAGAAGAAAATGAGTTTTCTCGAAAGAAACCTTGTGCTTCCAGTTCCTACTTGGAACCTCACCCTGCTCTGCTCTATACCAAACGTGAAAGTCAATGTGAGCACTAGCCTCGAAGTAAGGCCCTGATTATGCTGGCAAAACGGGAGGCGTGCAGCAGCTCCATGAGGCCTTCATCGCTGTTCTGCTTTAGTTGAACGGTAGTCAGCTCTCCAAGACTCCTAGGGACTTTGCTTAAGCAACCGTTTCGGTACCAGAACACTGCGTAGAGCCAGGAAGCTTTGGTCCTGCGTGTATGCTGCGTGTGTACCTAGAAATTAGAGACTGATGGCACAAGGCTTGTTTTCCCATTAGGAAAGCTCCGTTCATGCGGCCTCGAAGCTACCGGAAAAGCATTGTTGTTGGCGGGGTTTTAGTCACTGCCGGCATGGTTCTGAGAAGAAAATGAGTTTTTTCGTAGAAACCTTGTGCTTCCAGTTCCTTGTAGGAAGCTCACCCTGCTCTGCTCTATACCTAAAGTGAAAGTCAACGTGAGACTTGCTTCGAAGTAAGGCCTTGATCATCCTTGCAAAACGGGAGGCGTGCAGCAGCTCCATGAGGCCTTCATCGTTGTTCTGCTTTAGTTTCACGGTAGTAAGCCTTTCAAGACTCCTAGGGACCTTGCTTCAGCACCCGTTTCGGTACCAGAACACTGCGGAGAGCCAGGAAGCTCTGGTCCTGCGTGTATGCTGCGTGTCAACCTAGAAATGAGAGCCTGATGGCACAAGGCTTGTTTTCCCATTAGGAAAGCTCCGTTCATGTGGCCTCGAAGCTACCTGAAAAGCATTGTTGTTGCCTGGGTTTTCGTCACTGCCGACATGGTTCTGAGAAGAAAATGAGTTTTCATGGAAGAAACCTTGTGCTTCCAGTTCCTTTTTGGAAGCTCACCCTGCTCTGCTCTATACCAAAAGTGAAAGCCAACGTGAGCCCTAGCCTCGAAGTAAGGCCCTGATTTGCCTTGCCAATGGGGAGGCGTGCAGCAGCTCCATGAGGCCTTCCTCACTGTTCTGCTTGAGTTTCACGGTAGTAAGCCTTTCAAGACTCCTAGGGACCTTGCTTCAGCACCCGTTTCAGTACCAGAATATTGAGGAGACACAGGAAGCTCTAGTCCTGTTAAGCAACTTCCAGCCCCGTAGGCCTTTTGGAACACCCCAGTGTGGGCTAGAGAAAGGCAACACACTGCACTCTTCCTTGGCAGAGCCAGATTACCTCAGCTCCACACAGGATTCACGACCACACTTCTCGACTGTCCTCCATGCAGTGGATGTAACCTCATTCCCCTAGCTGAACTCTATTGAGAAAAACACTCTGCTTCTAATCCCGTTTCACTTTTTACACTTCGAGTCACGCATCCTCAAGGGGGTGGTCGGCTTGCATTCCAAGTACAATTTAAGCACCGTTCTTGGTGTAACACAGCAGGTCTTTTGAAGAGGCACAGGTCTCTAAGTCTCCCTCGCGCATCCTTTGTTTAGGCACTTTGCTGCACGCAGAGAACCGGTCGTAGAAAAAAGTTGATTCAGGGGAAGCCCCAGTGGAGATCGTGAATCTCTTTTGACGTGGTAGCATCAACATGTACTTATGCTGCGTGTCAACCTGGAAATGGGAGACTGAAGGCACAAAGCTTGTTTTCCCGTTTTGAAAGCTCCATTCATGCGGCCTCGAAGCTACCTGAAAAGCACGGTTATTACCGTGCTTTTCCTTACAGCCGGCATGGCACATAGAAGAAAATGATTTTTCTCGAAAGAAACCTTGTGCTTCCAGTTCCTACTTGGAACCTCACCCTGCTCTGCTCTATAGCAAACGTGAAAGTCAATGTGAGCACTAGCCTCGAAGTAAGGCCCTGATTATGCTGGCAAAACGGGAGGCGTGCAGCAGCTCCATGAGGCCTTCATCGCTGTTCTGCTTTAGTTGAACGGTAGTAAGCTCTCCAAGACTCCTAGGGACTTTGCTTAAGCAACCGTTTCGGTACCAGAACACTGCGTAGAGCCAGGAAGCTTTGGTCCTGCGTGTATGCTGCGTGTCTACCTAGAAATTAGAGACTGATGGCACAAGGCTTGTTTTCCCATTAGGAAAGCTCCGTTCATGCGGCCTCGAAGCTACCGGAAAAGCATTGTTGTTGGCGGGGTTTTAGTCACTGCCGGCATGGTTCTGAGAAGAAACTGAGTTTTTTCGTAAGAAACCTTGTGCTTCCAGTTCCTTGTAGGAGGCTCACCCTGCTCTGCTCTATACCTAAAGTGAAAGTCAACGTGAGACTTGCTTCGAAGTAAGGCCTTGATTATCCTTGCAAAACGGGAGGCGTGCAGCAGCTCCATGAGGCCTTCATCGTTGTTCTGCTTTAGTTTCACAGTAGTAAGCCTTTCAAGACTCCTAGGGACCTTGCTTCAACACCCGTTTTCATACCAGAACACTGCGTAGAGCCAGGAAGCTCTGGTCCTGTGTGTATGCTGCGTGTCAACCTAGAAATTAGAGACTGATGGCACAAGGCTTGTTTTCCCATTAGGAAAGCTCCGTTCATGCGGCCTCGAAGCTACCTGAAAAGCATTGTTGTTGCCTGGGTTTTCGTCACTGCCGACATGGTTCTGAGAAGAAAATGAGTTTTCATGGAAGAAACCTTGTGCTTCTAGTCCTTTTTGAAAGCTCACCCTGCTCTGCTCTATACCAACAGTGAAAGCCAAGGTGAGCCCTAGCCTCGAAGTAAGGCCCTGATTTGCCTTGCCAATGGGGAGGCGTGCAGTAGCTCCATGAGGCCTTCCTCACTGTTCTGCTTGGGTTTCACGGTAGTAAGCCTTTCAAGATTCCTAGGGACCTTGCTTCAGCACCCGTTTCCGTACCAGAATATTGAGTAGACACAGGAAGCTCTAGTCCTGTTAAGCAACTTCCAGCCCCGTAGGCCTTTTGGAACACCCCAGTGTTGGCTAGAGAAAGGCAACACACTGCACTCTTCCTTGGGAGAGCCAGATTACCTCAGCTCCACACAGGATTCACGACCACACTTCTCGACTGTCCTCCATGCAGTGGATGTAACCTCATTCCCCTAGCTTAACTCTAATGAGAAAAACACTCTGCTTCTAATCCCGTTTCACTTTTTACACTTCGAGTCACGCATCCTCAAGGAGGTGGTCGGCTTGCATTCCAAGTACAAATTAAGCACAGTTCTTGGTGTTACACAGCAGGTCTTTTGAAGAGGCACAGGTCTCTAAGTCTCCCTCGTGCATCCTTGGTTTAGGCACTTTGCTGCACGCAGAAAACCGGTCGTAGAAAAAAGTTGATTCAGGGGAAGCCCCAGTGGGGATCGTGAATCTCTTTTGACGTGGTAGCATCAACATGTACTTATGCTGCGTGTCAACCTGGAAATGGGAGACTGAAGGCACAAAGCTTGTTTTCCCGTTTTGAAAGCTCCATTCATGCGGCCTCGAAGCTACCTGAAAAGCACGGTTGTTACCGTGCTTTTCCTTACAGCCGGCATGGCACATAGAAGAAAATGAGTTTTCTCGAAAGAAACCTTGTGCTTCCAGTTCCTACTTGGAACCTCACCCTGCTCTGCTCTATACCAAACGTGAAAGTCAATGTGAGCACTAGCCTCGAAGTAAGGCCCTGATTATGCTGGCAAAACGGGAGGCGTGCAGCAGCTCCATGAGGCCTTCATCGCTGTTCTGCTTTAGTTGAACGGTAGTCAGCTCTCCAAGACTCCTAGGGACTTTGCTTAAGCAACCGTTTCGGTACCAGAACACTGCGTAGAGCCAGGAAGCTTTGGTCCTGCGTGTATGCTGCGTGTCTACCTAGAAATTAGAGACTGATGGCACAAGGCTTGTTTTCCCATTAGGAAAGCTCCGTTCATGCGGCCTCGAAGCTACCGGAAAAGCATTGTTGTTGGCGGGGTTTTAGTCACTGCCGGCATGGTTCTGAGAAGAAACTGAGTTTTTTCGTAAGAAACCTTGTGCTTCCAGTTCCTTGTAGGAGGCTCACCCTGCTCTGCTGTATACCTAAAGTGAAAGGCAACGTGAGACTTGCTTCGAAGTAAGGCCTTGATTATCCTTGCAAAACGGGAGGCGTGCAGCAGCTCCCTGAGGCCTTCATCATTGTTCTGCTTTAGTTTCACGGTAATAAGCCTTTCAAGACTGCTAGGGACCTTGCTTCAGCACCCGTTTCAGTACCAGAACACTGCGGAGAGCCAGGAAGCTCTGGTCCTGCGTGTATGCTGCGTGTCTACCTAGAAATTAGAGACTGATGGCACAAGGCTTTTTTTCCCATTAGGAAAGCTCCGTTCATGCGGCCTCGAAGCTACCGGAAAAGCATTGTTGTTGGCGGGGTTTTAGTCACTGCCGGCATGGTTCTGAGAAGAAACTGAGTTTTTTCGTAAGAAACCTTGTGCTTCCAGTTCCTTGTAGGAGGCTCACCCTGCTCTGCTGTATACCTAAAGTGAAAGGCAACGTGAGACTTGCTTCGAAGTAAGGCCTTGATTATCCTTGCAAAACGGGAGGCGTGCAGCAGCTCCCTGAGGCCTTCATCGTTGTTCTGCTTTAGTTTCACGGTAGTAAGCCTTTCAAGACTGCTAGGGACCTTGCTTCAGCACCCGTTTCAGTACCAGAACACTGCGGAGAGCCAGGAAGCTCTGGTCCTGCGTGTATGCTGCGTGTCAACCTAGAAATTAGAGACTGATGGCACAAGGCTTGTTTTCCCATTAGGAAAGCTCCGTTCATGCGGCCTCGAAGCTACCTGAAAAGCATTGTTGTTGCCTGGGTTTTCGTCACTGCCGACTTGGTTCTGAGAAGAAAATGAGTTTTCATGGAAGAAACCTTGTGCTTCCAGTTCCTTGTTGGAAGCTCACCCTGCTCTGCTCTATACCAAAAGTGAAAGCCAACGTGAGCCCTAGCCTCGAAGTAAGGCCCTGATTTGCCTTGCCAATGGGGAGGCGTGCAGCAGCTCCATGAGGCCTTCCTCACTGTTCTGCTTGAGTTTCACGGTAGTGAGCCTTTCAAGACTCCTAGGGACCTTGCTTCAGCACCCGTTTCAGTACCAGAATATTGAGTAGACACAGGAAGCTCTAGTCCTGTTAAGCAACTTCCAGCCCCGTAGGCCTTTTGGAACACCCCAGTGTTGGCTAGAGAAAGGCAACACACTGCACTCTTCCTTGGCAGAGCCAGATTACCTCAGCTCCACACAGGATTCACGACCACACTTCTCGACTGTCCTCCATGCAGTGGATGTAACCTCATTCCCCTAGCTGAACTCTATTGAGAAAAACACTCTGCTTCTAATCCCGTTTCACTTTTTACACTTCGAGTCACGCATCCTCAAGGGGGTGGTCGGCTTGCATTCCAAGTACAATTTAAGCACAGTTCTTGGTGTAACACAGCAGGTCTTTTGAAGAGGCACAGGTCTCTAAGTCTCCCTCGCGCATCCTTTGTTTAGGCACTTTGCTGCACGCAGAAAACCGGTCGTAGAAAAAAGTTGATTCAGGGGAAGCCCCAGTGGGGATCGTGAATCTCTTTTGACGTGGTAGCATCCACATGTACTTATGCTGCGTGTCAACCTGGAAATGGGAGACTGAAGGCACAAAGCTTGTTTTCCCGTTTTGAAAGCTCCATTCATGCGGCCTCGAAGCTACCTGAAAAGCACTGTTGTTACCTTGCTTTTCCTTACAGCCGGCATGGCACATAGAAGAAAATGAGTTTTCTCGAAAGAAACCTTGTGCTTCCAGTTCCTACTTGGAACCTCACCCTGCTCTGCTCTATACCAAACGTGAAAGTCAATGTGAGCACTAGCCTCGAAGTAAGGCCCTGATTATGCTGGCAAAACGGGAGGCGTGCAGCAGCTCCATGAGGCCTTCATCGCTGTTCTGCTTTAGTTGAACGGTAGTCAGCTCTCCAAGACTCCTAGGGACTTTGCTTAAGCAACCGTTTCGGTACCAGAACACTGCGTAGAGCCAGGAAGCTTTGGTCCTGCGTGTATGCTGCGTGTGTACCTAGAAATTAGAGACTGATGGCACAAGGCTTGTTTTCCCATTAGGAAAGCTCCGTTCATGCGGCCTCGAAGCTACCGGAAAAGCATTGTTGTTGGCGGGGTTTTAGTCACTGCCGGCATGGTTCTGAGAAGAAAATGAGTTTTTTCGTAAGAAACCTTTTGCTTCCAATTCCTTGTAGGAAGCTCACCCTGCTCTGCTCTATACCTAAAGTGAAAGTCAACGTGAGACTTGCTTCGAAGTAAGGCCTTGATTATCCTTGCAAAACGGGAGGCGTGCAGCAGCTCCATGAGGCCTTCATCGTTGTTCTGCTTTAGTTTCACGGTAGTAAGCCTTTCAAGACTCCTAGGGACCTTGCTTCAGCACCCGTTTCTGTACCAGAACACTGCGGAGAGCCAGGAAGCTCTGGTCCTGCGTGTATGCTGCGTGTCAACCTAGAAATTAGAGACTGATGGCACAAGGCTTGTTTTCCCATTAGGAAAGCTCCGTTCATGCGGCCTCGAAGCTACCTGAAAAGCATTGTTGTTGCCTGGGTTTTCGTCACTGCCGACATGGTTCTGAGAAGAAAATGAGTTTTCATGGAAGAAACCTTGTGCTTCCAGTTCCTTGTTGGAAGCTCACCCTGCTCTGCTCTATACCAAAAGTGAAAGCCAACGTGAGCCCTAGCCTCGAAGTAAGGCCCTGATTTGCCTTGCCAATGGGGAGGCGTGCAGCAGCTCCATGAGGCCTTCCTCACTGTTCTGCTTGAGTTTCACGGTAGTGAGCCTTTCAAGACTCCTAGGGACCTTGCTTCAGCACCCGTTTCAGTACCAGAATATTGAGTAGACACAGGAAGCTCTAGTCCTGTTAAGCAACTTCCAGCCCCGTAGGCCTTTTGGAACACCCCAGTGTTGGCTAGAGAAAGGCAACACACTGCACTCTTCCTTGGCAGAGCCAGATTACCTCAGCTCCACACAGGATTCACGACCACACTTCTCGACTGTCCTCCATGCAGTGGATGTAACCTCATTCCCCTAGCTGAACTCTATTGAGAAAAACACTCTGCTTCTAATCCCGTTTCACTTTTTACACTTCGAGTCACGCATCCTCAAGGGGGTGGTCGGCTTGCATTCCAAGTACAATTTAAGCACAGTTCTTGGTGTAACACAGCAGGTCTTTTGAAGAGGCACAGGTCTCTAAGTCTCCCTCGCGCATCCTTTGTTTAGGCACTTTGCTGCACGCAGAAAACCGGTCGTAGAAAAAAGTTGATTCAGGGGAAGCCCCAGTGGGGATCGTGAATCTCTTTTGACGTGGTAGCATCAACATGTACTTATGCTGCGTGTCAACCTGGAAATGGGAGACTGAAGGCACAAAGCTTGTTTTCCCGTTTTGAAAGCTCCATTCATGCGGCCTCGAAGCTACCTGAAAAGCACTGTTGTTACCTTGCTTTTCCTTACAGCCGGCATGGCACATAGAAGAAAATGAGTTTTCTCGAAAGAAACCTTGTGCTTCCAGTTCCTACTTGGAACCTCACCCTGCTCTGCTCTATACCAAACGTGAAAGTCAATGTGAGCACTAGCCTCGAAGTAAGGCCCTGATTATGCTGGCAAAACGGGAGGCGTGCAGCAGCTCCATGAGGCCTTCATCGCTGTTCTGCTTTAGTTGAACGGTAGTCAGCTCTCCAAGACTCCTAGGGACTTTGCTTAAGCAACCGTTTCGGTACCAGAACACTGCGTAGAGCCAGGAAGCTTTGGTCCTGCGTGTATGCTGCGTGTGTACCTAGAAATTAGAGACTGATGGCACAAGGCTTGTTTTCCCATTAGGAAAGCTCCGTTCATGCGGCCTCGAAGCTACCGGAAAAGCATTGTTGTTGGCGGGGTTTTAGTCACTGCCGGCATGGTTCTGAGAAGAAAATGAGTTTTTTCGTAAGAAACCTTTTGCTTCCAATTCCTTGTAGGAAGCTCACCCTGCTCTGCGCTATACCTAAAGTGAAAGTCAACGTGAGACTTGCTTCGAAGTAAGGCCTTGATTATCCTTGCAAAACGGGAGGCGTGCAGCAGCTCCATGAGGCCTTCATCGTTGTTCTGCTTTAGTTTCACGGTAGTAAGCCTTTCAAGACTCCTAGGGACCTTGCTTCAGCACCCGTTTCGGTACCAGAACACTGCGGAGAGCCAGGAAGCTCTGGTCCTGCGTGTATGCTGCGTGTCAACCTAGAAATTAGAGACTGATGGCACAAGGCTTGTTTTCCCATTAGGAAAGCTCCGTTCATGCGGCCTCGAAGCTACCTGAAAAGCATTGTTGTTGCCTGGGTTTTCGTCACTGCCGACATGGTTCTGAGAAGAAAATGAGTTTTCATGGAAGAAACCTTGTGCTTCCAGTTCCTTGTTGGAAGCTCACCCTGCTCTGCTCTATACCAAAAGTGAAAGCCAACGTGAGCCCTAGCCTCGAAGTAAGGCCCTGATTTGCCTTGCCAATGGGGAGGCGTGCAGCAGCTCCATGAGGCCTTCCTCACTGTTCTGCTTGGGTTTCACGGTAGTAAGCCTTTCAAGAGTCCTAGGGACCTTGCTTCAGCACCCGTTTCCGTACCAGAATATTGAGTAGACACAGGAAGCTCTAGTCCTGTTAAGCAACTTCCAGCCCCGTAGGCCTTTTGGAACACCCCAGTGTTGGCTAGAGAAAGGCAACACACTGCACTCTTCCTTGGGAGAGCCAGATTACCTCAGCTCCACACAGGATTCACGACCACACTTCTCGACTGTCCTCCATGCAGTGGATGTAACCTCATTCCCCTAGCTGAACTCTATTGAGAAAAACACTCTGCTTCTAATCCCGTTTCACTTTTTACACTTCGAGTCACGCATCCTCAAGGAGGTGGTCGGCTTGCATTCCAAGTACAAATTAAGCACAGTTCTTGGTGTTACACAGCAGGTCTTTTGAAGAGGCACAGGTCTCTAAGTCTCCCTCGTGCATCCTTGGTTTAGGCACTTTGCTGCACGCAGAAAACCGGTCGTAGAAAAAAGTTGATTCAGGGGAAGCCCCAGTGGGGATCGTGAATCTCTTTTGACGTGGTAGCATCAACATGTACTTATGCTGCGTGTCAACCTGGAAATGGGAGACTGAAGGCACAAAGCTTGTTTTCCCGTTTTGAAAGCTCCATTCATGCGGCCTCGAAGCTACCTGAAAAGCACGGTTGTTACCGTGCTTTTCCTTACAGCCGGCATGGCACATAGAAGAAAATGAGTTTTCTCGAAAGAAACCTTGTGCTTCCAGTTCCTACTTGGAAACTCACCCTGCTCTGCTCTATACCAAACGTGAAAGTCAATGTGAGCACTAGCCTCGAAGTAAGGCCCTGATTATGCTGGCAAAACGGGAGGCGTGCAGCAGCTCCATGAGGCCTTCATCGCTGTTCTGCTTTAGTTGAACGGTAGTCAGCTCTCCAAGACTCCTAGGGACTTTGCTTAAGCAACCGTTTCGGTACCAGAACACTGCCTAGAGCCAGGAAGCTTTGGTCCTGCGTGTATGCTGCGTGTCTACCTAGAAATTAGAGACTGATGGCACAAGGCTTGTTTTCCCATTAGGAAAGCTCCGTTCATGCGGCCTCGAAGCTACCGGAAAAGCATTGTTGTTGGCGGGGTTTTAGTCACTGCCGGCATGGTTCTGAGAAGAAACTGAGTTTTTTCGTAAGAAACCTTGTGCTTCCAGTTCCTTGTAGGAGGCTCACCCTGCTCTGCTGTATACCTAAAGTGAAAGGCATCGTGAGACTTGCTTCGAAGTAAGGCCTTGATTATCCTTGCAAAACGGGAGGCGTGCAGCAGCTCCCTGAGGCCTTCATCGTTGTTCTGCTTTAGTTTCACGGTAATAAGCCTTTCAAGACTGCTAGGGACCTTGCTTCAGCACCCGTTTCAGTACCAGAACACTGCGGAGAGCCAGGAAGCTCTGGTCCTGCGTGTATGCTGCGTGTCTACCTAGAAATTAGAGACTGATGGCACAAGGCTTGTTTTCCCATTAGGAAAGCTCCGTTCATGCGGCCTCGAAGCTACCGGAAAAGCATTGTTGTTGGCGGGGTTTTAGTCACTGCCGGCATGGTTCTGAGAAGAAACTGAGTTTTTTCGTAAGAAACCTTGTGCTTCCAGTTCCTTGTAGGAGGCTCACCCTGCTCTGCTGTATACCTAAAGTGAAAGGCAACGTGAGACTTGCTTCGAAGTAAGGCCTTGATTATCCTTGCAAAACGGGAGGCGTGCAGCAGCTCCCTGAGGCCTTCATCGTTGTTCTGCTTTAGTTTCACGGTAGTAAGCCTTTCAAGACTGCTAGGGACCTTGCTTCAGCACCCGTTTCAGTACCAGAACACTGCGGAGAGCCAGGAAGCTCTGGTCCTGCGTGTATGCTGCGTGTCAACCTAGAAATTAGAGACTGATGGCACAAGGCTTGTTTTCCCATTAGGAAAGCTCCGTTCATGCGGCCTCGAAGCTACCTGAAAAGCATTGTTGTTGCCTGGGTTTTCGTCACTGCCGACTTGGTTCTGAGAAGAAAATGAGTTTTCATGGAAGAAACCTTGTGCTTCCAGTTCCTTGTTGGAAGCTCACCCTGCTCTGCTCTATACCAAAAGTGAAAGCCAACGTGAGCCCTAGCCTCGAAGTAAGGCCCTGATTTGCCTTGCCAATGGGGAGGCGTGCAGCAGCTCCATGAGGCCTTCCTCACTGTTCTGCTTGAGTTTCACGGTAGTGAGCCTTTCAAGACTCCTAGGGACCTTGCTTCAGCACCCGTTTCAGTACCAGAATATTGAGTAGACACAGGAAGCTCTAGTCCTGTTAAGCAACTTCCAGCCCCGTAGGCCTTTTGGAACACCCCAGTGTTGGCTAGAGAAAGGCAACACACTGCACTCTTCCTTGGCAGAGCCAGATTACCTCAGCTCCACACAGGATTCACGACCACACTTCTCGACTGTCCTCCATGCAGTGGATGTAACCTCATTCCCCTAGCTGAACTCTATTGAGAAAAACACTCTGCTTCTAATCCCGTTTCACTTTTTACACTTCGAGTCACGCATCCTCAAGGGGGTGGTCGGCTTGCATTCCAAGTACAATTTAAGCACAGTTCTTGGTGTAACACAGCAGGTCTTTTGAAGAGGCACAGGTCTCTAAGTCTCCCTCGCGCATCCTTTGTTTAGGCACTTTGCTGCACGCAGAAAACCGGTCGTAGAAAAAAGTTGATTCAGGGGAAGCCCCAGTGGGGATCGTGAATCTCTTTTGACGTGGTAGCATCCACATGTACTTATGCTGCGTGTCAACCTGGAAATGGGAGACTGAAGGCACAAAGCTTGTTTTCCCGTTTTGAAAGCTCCATTCATGCGGCCTCGAAGCTACCTGAAAAGCACTGTTGTTACCTTGCTTTTCCTTACAGCCGGCATGGCACATAGAAGAAAATGAGTTTTCTCGAAAGAAACCTTGTGCTTCCAGTTCCTACTTGGAACCTCACCCTGCTCTGCTCTATACCAAACGTGAAAGTCAATGTGAGCACTAGCCTCGAAGTAAGGCCCTGATTATGCTGGCAAAACGGGAGGCGTGCAGCAGCTCCATGAGGCCTTCATCGCTGTTCTGCTTTAGTTGAACGGTAGTCAGCTCTCCAAGACTCCTAGGGACTTTGCTTAAGCAACCGTTTCGGTACCAGAACACTGCGTAGAGCCAGGAAGCTTTGGTCCTGCGTGTATGCTGCGTGTGTACCTAGAAATTAGAGACTGATGGCACAAGGCTTGTTTTCCCATTAGGAAAGCTCCGTTCATGCGGCCTCGAAGCTACCGGAAAAGCATTGTTGTTGGCGGGGTTTTAGTCACTGCCGGCATGGTTCTGAGAAGAAAATGAGTTTTTTCGTAAGAAACCTTTTGCTTCCAATTCCTTGTAGGAAGCTCACCCTGCTCTGCTCTATACCTAAAGTGAAAGTCAACGTGAGACTTGCTTCGAAGTAAGGCCTTGATTATCCTTGCAAAACGGGAGGCGTGCAGCAGCTCCATGAGGCCTTCATCGTTGTTCTGCTTTAGTTTCACGGTAGTAAGCCTTTCAAGACTCCTAGGGACCTTGCTTCAGCACCCGTTTCTGTACCAGAACACTGCGGAGAGCCAGGAAGCTCTGGTCCTGCGTGTATGCTGCGTGTCAACCTAGAAATTAGAGACTGATGGCACAAGGCTTGTTTTCCCATTAGGAAAGCTCCGTTCATGCGGCCTCGAAGCTACCTGAAAAGCATTGTTGTTGCCTGGGTTTTCGTCACTGCCGACATGGTTCTGAGAAGAAAATGAGTTTTCATGGAAGAAACCTTGTGCTTCCAGTTCCTTGTTGGAAGCTCACCCTGCTCTGCTCTATACCAAAAGTGAAAGCCAACGTGAGCCCTAGCCTCGAAGTAAGGCCCTGATTTGCCTTGCCAATGGGGAGGCGTGCAGCAGCTCCATGAGGCCTTCCTCACTGTTCTGCTTGAGTTTCACGGTAGTGAGCCTTTCAAGACTCCTAGGGACCTTGCTTCAGCACCCGTTTCAGTACCAGAATATTGAGTAGACACAGGAAGCTCTAGTCCTGTTAAGCAACTTCCAGCCCCGTAGGCCTTTTGGAACACCCCAGTGTTGGCTAGAGAAAGGCAACACACTGCACTCTTCCTTGGCAGAGCCAGATTACCTCAGCTCCACACAGGATTCACGACCACACTTCTCGACTGTCCTCCATGCAGTGGATGTAACCTCATTCCCCTAGCTGAACTCTATTGAGAAAAACACTCTGCTTCTAATCCCGTTTCACTTTTTACACTTCGAGTCACGCATCCTCAAGGGGGTGGTCGGCTTGCATTCCAAGTACAATTTAAGCACAGTTCTTGGTGTAACACAGCAGGTCTTTTGAAGAGGCACAGGTCTCTAAGTCTCCCTCGCGCATCCTTTGTTTAGGCACTTTGCTGCACGCAGAAAACCGGTCGTAGAAAAAAGTTGATTCAGGGGAAGCCCCAGTGGGGATCGTGAATCTCTTTTGACGTGGTAGCATCCACATGTACTTATGCTGCGTGTCAACCTGGAAATGGGAGACTGAAGGCACAAAGCTTGTTTTCCCGTTTTGAAAGCTCCATTCATGCGGCCTCGAAGCTACCTGAAAAGCACTGTTGTTACCTTGCTTTTCCTTACAGCCGGCATGGCACATAGAAGAAAATGAGTTTTCTCGAAAGAAACCTTGTGCTTCCAGTTCCTACTTGGAACCTCACCCTGCTCTGCTCTATACCAAACGTGAAAGTCAATGTGAGCACTAGCCTCGAAGTAAGGCCCTGATTATGCTGGCAAAACGGGAGGCGTGCAGCAGCTCCATGAGGCCTTCATCGCTGTTCTGCTTTAGTTGAACGGTAGTCAGCTCTCCAAGACTCCTAGGGACTTTGCTTAAGCAACCGTTTCGGTACCAGAACACTGCGTAGAGCCAGGAAGCTTTGGTCCTGCGTGTATGCTGCGTGTGTACCTAGAAATTAGAGACTGATGGCACAAGGCTTGTTTTCCCATTAGGAAAGCTCCGTTCATGCGGCCTCGAAGCTACCGGAAAAGCATTGTTGTTGGCGGGGTTTTAGTCACTGCCGGCATGGTTCTGAGAAGAAAATGAGTTTTTTCGTAAGAAACCTTTTGCTTCCAATTCCTTGTAGGAAGCTCACCCTGCTCTGCTCTATACCTAAAGTGAAAGTCAACGTGAGACTTGCTTCGAAGTAAGGCCTTGATTATCCTTGCAAAACGGGAGGCGTGCAGCAGCTCCATGAGGCCTTCATCGTTGTTCTGCTTTAGTTTCACGGTAGTAAGCCTTTCAAGACTCCTAGGGACCTTGCTTCAGCACCCGTTTCGGTACCAGAACACTGCGGAGAGCCAGGAAGCTCTGGTCCTGCGTGTATGCTGCGTGTCAACCTAGAAATTAGAGACTGATGGCACAAGGCTTGTTTTCCCATTAGGAAAGCTCCGTTCATGCGGCCTCGAAGCTACCTGAAAAGCATTGTTGTTGCCTGGGTTTTCGTCACTGCCGACATGGTTCTGAGAAGAAAATGAGTTTTCATGGAAGAAACCTTGTGCTTCCAGTTCCTTGTTGGAAGCTCACCCTGCTCTGCTCTATACCAAAAGTGAAAGCCAACGTGAGCCCTAGCCTCGAAGTAAGGCCCTGATTTGCCTTGCCAATGGGGAGGCGTGCAGCAGCTCCATGAGGCCTTCCTCACTCTTCTGCTTGAGTTTCACGGTAGTGAGCCTTTCAAGACTCCTAGGGACCTTGCTTCAGCACCCGTTTCAGTACCAGAATATTGAGTAGACACAGGAAGCTCTAGTCCTGTTAAGCAACTTCCAGCCCCGTAGGCCTTTTGGAACACCCCAGTGTTGGCTAGAGAAAGGCAACACACTGCACTCTTCCTTGGCAGAGCCAGATTACCTCAGCTCCACACAGGATTCACGACCACACTTCTCGACTGTCCTCCATGCAGTGGATGTAACCTCATTCCCCTAGCTGAACTCTATTGAGAAAAACACTCTGCTTCTAATCCCGTTTCACTTTTTACACTTCGAGTCACGCATCCTCAAGGGGGTGGTCGGCTTGCATTCCAAGTACAATTTAAGCACATTTCTTGGTGTAACACAGCAGGTCTTTTGAAGAGGCACAGGTCTCTAAGTCTCCCTCGCGCATCCTTTGTTTAGGCACTTTGCTGCACGCAGAAAACCGGTCGTAGAAAAAAGTTGATTCAGGGGAAGCCCCAGTGGGGATCGTGAACCTCTTTTGACGTGGTAGCATCAACATGTACTTATGCTGCGTGTCAACCTGGAAATGGGAGACTGAAGGCACAAAGCTTGTTTTCCCGTTTTGAAAGCTCCATTCATGCGGCCTCGAAGCTACCTGAAAAGCACTGTTGTTACCGTGCTTTTCCTTACAGCCGGCATGGCACATAGAAGAAAATGAGTTTTCTCGAAAGAAACCTTGTGCTTCCAGTTCCTACTTGGAACCTCACCCTGCTCTGCTCTATACCAAACGTGAAAGTCAATGTGAACACTACCCTCGAAGTAAGGCCCTGATTATGCTGGCAAAACGGGAGGCGTGCAGCAGCTCCATGAGGCCTTCATCGCTGTTCTGCTTTAGTTGAACGGTAGTCAGCTCTCCAAGACTCCTAGGGACTTTGCTTAAGCAACCGTTTCGGTACCAGAACACTGCGTAGAGCCAGGAAGCTTTGGTCCTGCGTGTATGCTGCGTGTGTACCTAGAAATTAGAGACTGATGGCACAAGGCTTGTTTTCCCATTAGGAAAGCTCCGTTCATGCGGCCTCGAAGCTACCGGAAAAGCATTGTTGTTGGCGGGGTTTTAGTCACTGCCGGCATGGTTCTGAGAAGAAAATGAGTTTTTTCGTAGAAACCTTGTGCTTCCAGTTCCTTGTAGGAAGCTCACCCTGCTCTGCTCTATACCTAAAGTGAAAGTCAACGTGAGACTTGCTTCGAAGTAAGGCCTTGATTATCCTTGCAAAACGGGAGGCGTGCAGCAGCTCCATGAGGCCTTTATCGTTGTTCTGCTTTAGTTTCACGGTAGTAAGCCTTTCAAGACTCCTAGGGACCTTGCGTCAGCACCCGTTTCGGTACCAGAACACTGCGGAGAGCCAGGAAGCTCTGGTCCTGCGTGTATGCTGCGTGTCAACCTAGAAATTAGAGACTGATGGCACAAGGCTTGTTTTCCCATTAGGAAAGCTCCGTTCATGCGGCCTCGAAGCTACCTGAAAAGCATTGTTGTTGCCTGGGTTTTCGTCACTGCCGGCATGGTTCTGAGAAGAAAATGAGTTTTCATGGAAGAAACCTTGTGCTTCCAGTTCCTTGTTGGAAGCTCACCCTGCTCTGCTCTATACCAAAAGTGAAAGCCAACGTGAGCCCTAGCCTCGAAGTAAGGCCCTGATTTGCCTTGCCAATGGGGAGGCGTGCAGCAGCTCCATGAGGCCTTCCTCACTGTTCTGCTTGAGTTTCACGGTAGTGAGCCTTTCAAGACTCCTAGGGACCTTGCTTCAGCACCCGTTTCAGTACCAGAATATTGAGTAGACACAGGAAGCTCTAGTCCTGTTAAGCAACTTCCAGCCCCGTAGGCCTTTTGGAACACCCCAGTGTTGGCTAGAGAAAGGCAACACACTGCACTCTTCCTTGGCAGAGCCAGATTACCTCAGCCCCACACAGGATTCACGACCACACTTCTCGACTGTCCTCCATGCAGTGGATGTAACCTCATTCCCCTAGCTGAACTCTATTGAGAAAAACACTCTGCTTCTAATCCCGTTTCACTTTTTACACTTCGAGTCACGCATCCTCAAGGGGGTGGTCGGCTTGCATTCCAAGTACAATTTAAGCACAGTTCTTGGTGTAACACAGCAGGACTTTTGAAGAGGCACAGGTCTCTAAGTCTCCCTCGCGCATCCTTTGTTTAGGCACTTTGCTGCACGCAGAAAACCGGTCGTAGAAAAAAGTTGATTCAGGGGAAGCCCCAGTGGGGATCGTGAATCTCTTTTGATGTGGTAGCATCAACATGTACTTATGCTGCGTGTCAACCTGGAAATGGGAGACTGAAGGCACAAAGCTTGTTTTCCCGTTTTGAAAGCTCCATTCATGCGGCCTCGAAGCTACCTGAAAAGCACTGTTGTTACCGTGCTTTTCCTTACAGCCGGCATGGCACATAGAAGAAAATGAGTTTTCTCGAAAGAAACCTTGTGCTTCCAGTTCCTACTTGGAACCTCACCCTGCTCTGCTCTATACCAAACGTGAAAGTCAATGTGAGCACTAGCCTCGAAGTAAGGCCCTGATTATGCTGGCAAAACGGGAGGCGTGCAGCAGCTCCATGAGGCCTTCATCGCTGTTCTGCTTTAGTTGAACGGTAGTCAGCTCTCCAAGACTCCTAGGGACTTTGCTTAAGCAACCGTTTCGGTACCAGAACACTGCGTAGAGCCAGGAAGCTTTGGTCCTACGTGTATGCTGCGTGTGTACCTAGAAATTAGAGACTGATGGCACAAGGCTTGTTTTCCCATTAGGAAAGCTCCGTTCATGCGGCCTCGAAGCTACCGGAAAAGCATTGTTGTTGGCGGGGTTTTAGTCACTGCCGGCATGGTTCTGAGAAGAAAATGAGTTTTTTCGTTAGAAACCTTTTGCTTCCAGTTCCTTGTAGGAAGCTCACCCTGCTCTGCTCTATACCTAAAGTGAAAGTCAACGTGAGACTTGTTTCGAAGTAAGGCCTTGATTATCCTTGCAAAACGGGAGGCGTGCAGCAGCTCCATGAGGCCTTCATCGTTGTTCTGCTTTAGTTTCACGGTAGTAAGCCTTTCAAGACTCCTAGGGACCTTGCTTCAGCACCCGTTTCGGTAACAGAACACTGCGGAGAGCCAGGAAGCTCTGGTCCTGCGTGCATGCTGCGTGTCAAACTAGAAATTAGAGACTGATGGCACAAGGCTTGTTTTCCCATTAGGAAAGCTCCGTTCATGAGGCCTCGAAGCTACCTGAAAATCATTGTTGTTGCCTTGGTTTTCGTCACTGCCGACATGGTTCTGAGAAGAAAATGAGTTTTCATGGAAGAAACCTTGTGCTTCCAGTTCCTTGTTGGAAGCTCACCCTGCTCTGCTCTATACCAAAAGTGAAAGCCAACGTGAGCCCTAGCCTCGAAGTAAGGCCCTGATTTGCCTTGCCAATGGGGAGGCGTGCAGCAGCTCCATGAGGCCTTCCTCACTGTTCTGCTTGAGTTTCACGGTAGTGAGCCTTTCAAGACTCCTAGGGACCTTGCTTCAGCACCCTTTTCCGTACCAGAATATTGAGGAGACACAGGAAGCTCTAGTCCTGTTAAGCAACTTCCAGCCCCGTAGGCCTTTTGGAACACCCCAGTGTTGGCTAGAGAAAGGCAACACACTGCACTCTTCCTTGGGAGAGCCAGATTACTTCAGCTCCACACAGGATTCACGACCACACTTCTCGACTGTCCTCCATGCAGTGGATGTAACCTCATTCCCCTAGCTGAACTCTATTGAGAAAAACACTCTGCTTCTAATCCCGTTTCACTTTTTACACTTCGAGTCACGCATCCTCAAGGGGGTGGTCGGCTTGCATTCCAAGTACAATTTAAGCACCGTTCTTGGTGTAACACAGCAGGTCTTTTGAAGAGGCACAGGTCTCTAAGTCTCCCTCGCGCATCCTTTGTTTAGGCACTTTGCTGCACGCAGAAAACCGGTCGTAGAAAAAAGTTGATTCAGGGGAAGCCCCAGTGGGGATCGTGAATCTCTTTTGACGTGGTAGCATCAACATGTACTTATGCTGCGTGTCAACCTGGAAATGGGAGACTGAAGGCACAAAGCTTGTTTTCCCGTTTTGAAAGCTCCATTCATGCGGCCTCGAAGCTACTTGAAAAGCACTGTTGTTACCGTGCTTTTCCTTACAGCCGGCATGGCACATAGAAGAAAATGAGTTTTCTCGAAAGAAACCTTGTGCTTCCAGTTCCTACTTGGAACCTCACCCTGCTCTGCTCTATACCAAACGTGAAAGTCAATGTGAGCACTAGCCTCGAAGTAAGGCCCTGATTATGCTGGCAAAACGGAAGGCGTGCAGCAGCTCCATGAGGCCTTCATCGCTGTTCTGCTTTAGTTGAACGGTAGTAAGCTCTCCAAGACTCCTAGGGACTTTGCTTAAGCAACCGTTTCGGTACCAGAACACTGCGTAGAGCCAGGAAGCTTTGGTCCTGCGTGTATGCTGCGTGTCTACCTAGAAATTAGAGACTGATGGCACAAGGCTTGTTTTCCCATTAGGAAAGCTCCGTTCATGCGGCCTCGAAGCTACCGGAAAAGCATTGTTGTTGGCGGGGTTTTAGTCACTGCCGGCATGGTTCTGAGAAGAAAATGAGTTTTTTCGTAGAAACCTTGTGCTTCCAGTTCCTTGTAGGAAGCTCACCCTGCTCTGCTCTATACCTAAAGTGAAAGTCAACGTGAGACTTGCTTCGAAGTAAGGCCTTGATCATCCTTGCAAAACGGGAGGCGTGCAGCAGCTCCATGAGGTCTTCATCGTTGTTCTGCTTTAGTTTCACGGTAGTAAGCCTTTCAAGACTCCTAGGGACCTTGCTTCAGCACCCGTTTCGGTACCAGAACACTGCGGAGAGCCAGGAAGCTCTGGTCCTGCGTGTATGCTGCGTGTCAACCTAGAAATTAGAGACTGATGGCACAAGGCTTGTTTTCCCATTAGGAAAGCTCCGTTCATGCGGCCTCGAAGCTACCTGAAAAGCATTGTTGTTGCCTGGGTTTTCGTCACTGCCAACATGGTTCTGAGAAGAAAATGAGTTTTCATGGAAGAAACCTTGTGCTTCCAGTTCCTTGTTGGAAGCTCACCCTGCTCTGCTCTATACCAAAAGTGAAAGCCAACGTGAGCCCTAGCCTCGAAGTAAGGCCCTGATTTGCCTTGCCAATGGGGAGGCGTGCAGCAGCTCCATGAGGCCTTCCTCACTGTTCTGCTTGAGTTTCACAGTAGTGAGCCTTTCAAGACTCCTAGGGACCTTGCTTCAGCACCCGTTTCAGTACCAGAATATTGAATAGACACAGGAAGCTCTAGTCCTGTTAAGCAACTTCCAGCCCCGTAGGCCTTTTGGAACACCCCAGTGTTGGCTAGAGAAAGGCAACACACTGCACTCTTCCTTGGCAGAGCCAGATTACCTCAGCTCCACACAGGATTCACGACCACACTTCTCGACTGTCCTCCATGCAGTGGATGTAACCTCATTCCCCTAGCTGAACTCTATTGAGAAAAACACTCTGCTTCTAATCCCGTTTCACTTTTTACACTTCGAGTCACGCATCCTCAAGGGGGTGGTCGGCTTGCATTCCAAGTACAATTTAAGCACAGTTCTTGGTGTAACACAGCAGGTCTTTTGAAGAGGCACAGGTCTCTAAGTCTCCCTCGCGCATCCTTTGTTTAGGCACTTTGCTGCACGCAGAAAACCGGTCGTAGAAAAAAGTTGATTCAGGGGAAGCCCCAGTGGGGATCGTGAATCTCTTTTGACGTGGTAGCATCAACATGTACTTCTGCCGAGTGTCAACCTGGAAATGGGAGACTGAAGGCACAAAGCTTGTTTTCCCGTTTTGAAAGCTCCATTCATGCGGCCTCGAAGCTACCTGAAAAGCACTGTTGTTACCGTGCTTTTCCTTACAGCCGGCATGGCACATAGAAGAAAATGAGTTTTCTCGAAAGAAACCTTGTGTTTCCAGTTCCTACTTGGAACCTCACCCTGCTCTGCTCTATACCAAACGTGAAAGTCAATGTGAGCACTAGCCTCGAAGTAAGGCCCTGATTATGCTGGCAAAACGGGAGGCGTGCAGCAGCTCCATGAGGCCTTCATCGCTGTTCTGCTTTAGTTGAACGGTAGTCAGCTCTCCAAGACTCCTAGGGACTTTGCTTCAGCACCCGTTTCGGTACCAGAACACTGCGGAGAGCCAGGAAGCTCTGGTCCTGCGTGTATGCTGCGTGTCAACCTAGAAATTAGAGACTGATGGCACAAGGCTTGTTTTCCCATTAGGAAAGCTCCGTTCATGAGGCCTCGAAGCTACCGGAAAAGCATTGTTGTTGCCTGGGTTTTCGTCACTGCCGACATGGTGCTGAGAAGAAAATGAGTTTTTTCGTAAGAAACCTTGTGCTTCCAGTTCCTTGTAGGAAGCTCACCCTGCTCTGCTCTATACCTAAAGTGAAAGTCAACGTGAGACTTGCTTCGAAGTAAGGCCTTGATTATCCTTGCAAAACGGGAGGCGTGCAGCAGCTCCATGAGGCCTTCATCGTTGTTCTGCTTTAGTTTCACGGTAGTAAGCCTTTCAAGACTCCTAGGGACCTTGCTTCAGCACCCGTTTCGGTACCAGAACACTGCGGAGAGCCAGGAAGCTCTGGTCCTGCGTGTATGCTGCGTGTCAACCTAGAAATTAGAGACTGATGGCACAAGGCTTGTTTTCCCATTAGGAAAGCTCCGTTCATGCGGCCTCGAAGCTACCTGAAAAGCATTGTTGTTGCCTGGGTTTTCGTCACTGCCGACATGGTTCTGAGAAGAAAATGAGTTTTCATGGAAGAAACCTTGTGCTTCCAGTTCCTTGTTGGAAGCTCACCCTGCTCTGCTCTATACCAAAAGTGAAAGCCAACGTGAGCCCTAGCCTCGAAGTAAGGCCCTGATTTGCCTTGCCAATGGGGAGGCGTGCAGCAGCTCCATGAGGCCTTCCTCACTGTTCTGCTTGAGTTTCACGGTAGTAAGCCTTTCAAGACTCCTAGGGACCTTGCTTCAGCACCCGTTTCCGTACCAGAATATTAAGGAGACACAGGAAGCTCTAGTACTGTTAAGCAACTTCCAGCCCCGTAGGCCTTTTGGAACACCCCAGTGTTGGCTAGAGAAAGGCAACACACTGCACTCTTCCTTGGCAGAGCCAGATTACCTCAGCTCCACACAGGATTCACGACCACACTTCTCGACTGTCCTCCATGCAGTGGATGTAACCACATTCCCCTAGCTGAACTCTATTGAGAAAAACACTCTGCTTCTAATCCCGTTTCACTTTTTACACTTCGAGTCACGCATCCTCAAGGGGGTGGTCGGCTTGCATTCCAAGTACAATTTAAGCACAGTTCTTGGTGTAACACAGCAGGTCTTTTGAAGAGGCACAGGTCTCTAAGTCTCCCTCGCGCATCCTTTGTTTAGGCACTTTGCTGCACGCAGAAAACCGGTCGTAGAAAAAAGTTGATTCAGGGGAAGCCCCAGTGGGGATCGTGAATCTCTTTTGACGTGGTAGCATCAACATGTACTTATGCTGCGTGTCAACCTGGAAATGGGAGACTGAAGGCACAAAGCTTGTTTTCCCGTTTTGAAAGCTCCATTCATTCGGCCTCGAAGCTACCTGAAAAGCACTGTTGTTACCGTGCTTTTCCTTACAGCCGGCATGGCACATAGAAGCAAATGAGTTTTCTCGAAAGAAACCTTGTGCTTCCAGTTCCTACTTGGAACCTCACCCTGCTCTGCTCTATACCAAACGTGAAAGTCAATGTGAGCACTAGCCTCGAAGTAAGGCCCTGATTATGCTGGCAAAACGGGAGGCGTGCAGCAGCTCCATGAGGCCTTCATCGCTGTTCTGCTTTAGTTGAACGGTAGTCAGCTCTCCAAGACTCCTAGGGACTTTGCTTAAGCAACCGTTTCGGTACCAGAACACTGCGTAGAGCCAGGAAGCTTTGGTCCTGCGTGTATGCTGCGTGTGTACCTAGAAATTAGAGACTGATGGCACAAGGCTTGTTTTCCCATTAGGAAAGCTCCGTTCATGCGGCCTCGAAGCTACCGGAAAAGCATTGTTGTTGGCGGGGTTTTAGTCACTGCCGGCATGGTTCTGAGAAGAAAATGAATTTTTTCGTAAGAAACCTTTTGCTTCCAGTTCCTTGTAGGAAGCTCACCCTGCTCTGCTCTATACCTAAAGTGAAAGTCAACGTGAGACTTGCTTCGAAGTAAGGCCTTGATTATCCTTGCAAAACGGGAGGCGTGCAGCAGCTCCATGAGGCCTTCATCGTTGTTCTGCTTTAGTTTCACGGTAGTAAGCCTTTCAAGACTCCTAGGGACCTTGCTTCAGCACCCGTTTCGGTACCAGAACACTGCGGAGAGCCAGAAAGCTCTGGTCCTGCGTGTATGCTGCGTGTCAACCTAGAAATTAGAGACTGATGGCACAAGGCTTGTTTTCCCATTAGGAAAGCTCCGTTCATGCGGCCTCGAAGCTACCTGAAAAGCATTGTTGTTGCCTGGGTTTTCGTCACTGCCGACATGGTTCTGAGAAGAAAATGAGTTTTCATGGAAGAAACCTTGTGCTTCCAGTTCCTTGTTGGAAGCTCACCCTGCTCTGCTCTATACCAAAAGTGAAAGCCAACGTGAGCCCTAGCCTCGAAGTAAGGCCCTGATTTGCCTTGCCAATGGGGAGGCGTGCAGCAGCTCCATGAGGCCTTCCTCACTGTTCTGCTTGAGTTTCACGGTAGTGAGCCTTTCAAGACTCCTAAGGACCTTGCTTCAGCACCCGTTTCAGTACCAGAATATTGAGTAGACACAGGAAGCTCTAGTCCTGTTAAGCAACTTCCAGCCCCGTAGGCCTTTTGGAACACCCCAGTGTTGGCTAGAGAAAGGCAACACACTGCACTCTTCCTTGGCAGAGCCAGATTACCTCAGCTCCACACAGGATTCACGACCACACTTCTCGACTGTCCTCCATGCAGTGGATGTAACCTCATTCCCCTAGCTGAACTCTATTGAGAAAAACACTCTGCTTCTAATCCCGTTTCACTTTTTACACTTCGAGTCACGCATCCTCAAGGGGGTGGTCGGCTTGCATTCCAAGTACAATTTAAGCACAGTTCTTGGTGTAACACAGCAGTTCTTTTGAAGAGGCACAGGTCTCTAAGTCTCCCTCGCGCATCCTTTGTTTAGGCACTTTGCTGCACGCAGAAAACCGGTCGTAGAAAAAAGTTGATTCAGGGGAAGCCCCAGTGGGGATCGTGAATCTCTTTTGACGTGGTAGCATCAACATGTACTTATGCTGTGTGTCAACCTGGAAATGGGAGACTGAAGGCACAAAGCTTGTTTTCCCGTTTTGAAAGCTCCATTCATGCGGCCTCGAAGCTACCTGAAAAGCACTGTTGTTACCGTGCTTTTCTTTACAGCCGGCATGGCACATAGAAGAAAATGAGTTTTCTCGAAAGAAACCTTGTGCTTCCAGTTCCTACTTGGAACCTCACCCTGCTCTGCTCTATACCAAACGTGAAAGTCAATGTGAGCACTAGCCTCGAAGTAAGGCCCTGATTATGCTGGCAAAACGGGAGGCGTGCAGCAGCTCCATAAGGCCTTCATCACTGTTCTGCTTTAGTTTCAGGGTAGTAAGCTTTCCAACGTTCCTAGGGACTTTGCTTAGGCAACCGTTTCGGTACCAGAACACTGCGTATAGCCAGGAAGCTCTGCTCCTGCGTGTATGCTGCGTGTCAACCTAGAAATTAGAGACTGATGGCACAAGGCTTGTTTTCCCATTAGGAAAGCTCCGTTCATGCGGCCTCGAAGCTACCTGAAAAGCATTGTTGTTGCCTGGGTTTTAGTCACTGCCGACATGGTTCTGAGAAGAAAATGAGTTTTCATGGAAGAAACCTCGTGTTTCTAGTCCTTTTTGGAAGCTCACCCTGCTCTGCTCTATACCAAAAGTGAAAGCGAAGGTGAGCCCTAGCCTCGAAGTAAGGCCCTGATTTGCCTTGCCAATGGGGAGGCGTGCAGCAGCTCCATGAGGCCTTCCTCACTGTTCTGCTTGAGTTTCACGGTAGTAAGCCTTTCAAGACTCCTAGGGACCTTGCTTCAGCACCCGTTTCAGTACCAGAATATTGAGGAGACACAGGAAGCTCTAGTCCTGTTAAGCAACTTCCAGCCCCGTAGGCCTTTTGGAACACCCCAGTGTTGGCTAGAGAAAGGCAACACACTGCACTCTTCCTTGGCAGAGCCAGATTACCTCATCTCCACACAGGATTCACGACCACACTTCTCGACTGTCCTCCATGCAGTGGATGTAACCTCATTCCCCTAGCTGAACTCTATTGAGAAAAACACTCTGCTTCTAATCCCGTTTCACTTTTTACACTTCGAGTCACGCATCCTCAAGGGGGTGGTCGGCTTGCATTCCAAGTACAATTTAAGCACAGTTCTTGGTGTAACACAGCAGTTCTTTTGAAGAGGCACAGGTCTCTAAGTCTCCCTCGCGCATCCTTTGTTTAGGCACTTTGCTGCACGCAGAAAACCGGTCGTAGAAAAAAGTTGATTCAGGGAAGCCGCAGTGGGGATCGTGAATCTCTTTTGACGTGGTAGCATCAACATGTACTTATGCTGTGTGTCAACCTGGAAATGGGAGACTGAAGGCACAAAGCTTGTTTTCCCGTTTTGAAAGCTCCATTCATGCGGCCTCGAAGCTACCTGAAAAGCACTGTTGTTACCGTGCTTTTCCTTACAGCCGGCATGGCACTTAGAAGAAAATGAGTTTTCTCGAAAGAAACCTTGTGCTTCCAGTTCCTACTTGGAAACTCACCCTGCTCTGCTCTATACCAAACGTGAAAGTCAATGTGAGCACTAGCCTCGAAGTAAGGCCCTGATTATGCTGGCAAAACGGGAGGCGTGCAGCAGCTCCATGAGGCCTTCATCGCTGTTCTGCTTTAGTTGAACGGTAGTCAGCTCTCCAGGACTCCTAGGGACTTTGCTTAAGCAACCGTTTCGGTACCAGAACACTGCGTAGAGCCAGGAAGCTTTGGTCCTGCGTGTATGCTGCGTGTGTACCTAGAAATTAGAGACTGATGGCACAAGGCTTGTTTTCCCATTAGGAAAGCTCCGTTCATGCGGCCTCAAAGCTACCGGAAAAGCATTGTTGTTGGCGGGGTTTTAGTCACTGCCGGCATGGTTCTGAGAAGAAAATGAGTTTTTTCGTAGAAACCTTGTGCTTCCAGTTCCTTGTAGGAAGCTCACCCTGCTCTGCTCTATACCTAAAGTGAAAGTCAACGTGAGACTTGCTTCGAAGTAAGGCCTTGATCATCCTTGCAAAACGGGAGGCGTGCAGCAGCTCCATGAGGCCTTCATCGTTGTTCTGCTTTAGTTTCACGGTAGTAAGCCTTTCAAGACTCCTAGGGACCTTGCTTCAGCACCCGTTTCGGTACCAGAACACTGCGGAGAGCCAGGAAGCTCTGGTCCTGCGTGTATGCTGCGTGTCAACCTAGAAATTAGAGACTGATGGCACAAGGCTTGTTTTCCCATTAGGAAAGCTCCGTTCATGCGGCCTCGAAGCTACCTGAAAAGCATTGTTGTTGCCTGGGTTTTCGTCACTGCCGACATGGTTCTGAGAAGAAAATGAGTTTTCATGGAAGAAACCTTGTGCTTCCAGTTCCTTGTTGGAAGCTCACCCTGCTCTGCTCTATACCTAAAGTGAAAGTCAACGTGAGACTTGCTTCGAAGTAAGGCCTTGATTATCCTTGCAAAACGGGAGGCGTGCAGCAGCTCCATGAGGCCTTCATCGTTGTTCTGCTTTAGTTTCACGGTAGTAAGCCTTTCAAGACTCCTAGGGACCTTGCTTCAGCACCCGTTTCGGTACCAGAACACTGCGGAGAGCCAGGAAGCTCTGGTCCTGCGTGTATGCTGTGTGTCAACCTAGAAATTAGACACTGATGGCACAAGGCTTGTTTTCCCATTAGGAAAGCTCCGTTCATGAGGCCTCGAAGCTACCTGAAAAGCATTGTTGCTGCCTGGGTTTTCGTCACTGCCGACATGGTTCTGAGAAAAAAATGAGTTTTCATGGAAGAAACCTTGTGCTTCCAGTTCCTTGTTGGAAGCTCACCCTGCTCTGCTCTATACCAAAAGTGAAAGCCAACGTGAGCCCTAGCCTCGAAGTAAGGCCCTGATTTGCCTTGCCAATGGGGAGGCGTGCAGCAGCTCCATGAGGCCTTCCTCACTGTTCTGCTTGAGTTTCACGGTAGTGAGCCTTTCAAGACTCCTAGGGACCTTGCTTCAGCACCCGTTTCCATACCAGAATATTGAATAGACACAGGAAGCTCTAGTCCTGTTAAGCAACTTCCAGCCCCGTAGGCCTTTTGGAACACCCCAGTGTTGGCTAGAGAAAGGCAACACACTGCACTCTTCCTTGGCAGAGCCAGATTACCTCAGCTCCACACAGGATTCACGACCACACTTCTCGACTGTCCTCCATGCAGTGGATGTAACCTCATTCCCCTAGCTGAACTCTATTGAGAAAAACACTCTGCTTCTAATCCCGTTTCATTTTTACACTTCGAGTCACGCATCCTCAAGGGGGTGGTTGGCTTGCATTCCAAGTACAATTTAAGCACAGTTCTTGGTGTAACACAGCAGGTCTTTTGAAGAGGCACAGGTCTCTAAGTCTCCCTCGCGCATCCTTTGTTTAGGCACTTTGCTGCACGCAGAAAACCGGTCGTAGAAAAAAGTTGATTCAGGGGAAGCCCCAGTGGGGATCGTGAATCTCTTTTGACGTGGTAGCATCAACATGTACTTATGCTGCGTGTCAACCTGGAAATGGGAGACTGAAGGCACAAAGCTTGTTTTCCCGTTTTGAAAGCTCCATTCATGCGGCCTCGAAGCTACCTGCAAAGCACGGTTGTTACCGTGCTTTTCCTTACAGCCGGCATGGCACATAGAAGAAAATGAGTTTTCTCGAAAGAAACCTTGTGCTTCCAGTTCCTACTTGGAACCTCACCCTGCTCTGCTCTATACCAAACGTGAAAGTCAATGTGAGCACTAGCCTCGAAGTAAGGCCCTGATTATGCTGGCAAAACGGGAGGCGTGCAGCAGCTCCATGAGGCCTTCATCGCTGTTCTGCTTTAGTTGAACGGTAGTCAGCTCTCCAGGACTCCTAGGGACTTTGCTTAAGCAACCGTTTCGGTACCAGAACACTGCGTAGAGCCAGGAAGCTTTGGTCCTGCGTGTATGCTGCGTGTGTACCTAGAAATTAGAGACTGATGGCACAAGGCTTGTTTTCCCATTAGGAAAGCTCCGTTCATGCGGCCTCAAAGCTACCGGAAAAGCATTGTTGTTGGCGGGGTTTTAGTCACTGCCGGCATGGTTCTGAGAAGAAAATGAGTTTTTTCGTAGAAACCTTGTGCTTCCAGTTCCTTGTAGGAAGCTCACCCTGCTCTGCTCTATACCTAAAGTGAAAGTCAACGTGAGACTTGCTTCGAAGTAAGGCCTTGATCATCCTTGCAAAACGGGAGGCGTGCAGCAGCTCCATGAGGCCTTCATCGTTGTTCTGCTTTAGTTTCACGGTAGTAAGCCTTTCAAGACTCCTAGGGACCTTGCTTCAGCACCCGTTTCGGTACCAGAACACTGCGGAGAGCCAGGAAGCTCTGGTCCTGCGTGTATGCTGCGTGTCAACCTAGAAATTAGAGACTGATGGCACAAGGCTTGTTTTCCCATTAGGAAAGCTCCGTTCATGCGGCCTCGAAGCTACCTGAAAAGCATTGTTGTTGCCTGGGTTTTCGTCACTGCTGACATGGTTCTGAGAAGAAAATGAGTTTTCATGGAAGAAACCTTGTGCTTCCAGTTCCTTGTTGGAAGCTCACCCTGCTCTGCTCTATACCTAAAGTGAAAGTCAACGTGAGACTTGCTTCGAAGTAAGGCCTTGATTATCCTTGCAAAACGGGAGGCGTGCAGCAGCTCCATGAGGCCTTCATCGTTGTTCTGCTTTAGTTTCACGGTAGTAAGCCTTTCAAGACTCCTAGGGACCTTGCTTCAGCACCCGTTTCGGTACCAGAACACTGCGGAGAGCCAGGAAGCTCTGGTCCTGCGTGTATGCTGTGTGTCAACCTAGAAATTAGACACTGATGGCACAAGGCTTGTTTTCCCATTAGGAAAGCTCCGTTCATGAGGCCTCGAAGCTACCTGAAAAGCATTGTTGCTGCCTGGGTTTTCGTCACTGCCGACATGGTTCTGAGAAAAAAATGAGTTTTCATGGAAGAAACCTTGTGCTTCCAGTTCCTTGTTGGAAGCTCACCCTGCTCTGCTCTATACCAAAAGTGAAAGCCAACGTGAGCCCTAGCCTCGAAGTAAGGCCCTGATTTGCCTTGCCAATGGGGAGGCGTGCAGCAGCTCCATGAGGCCTTCCTCACTGTTCTGCTTGAGTTTCACGGTAGTGAGCCTTTCAAGACTCCTAGGGACCTTGCTTCAGCACCCGTTTCCATACCAGAATATTGAATAGACACAGGAAGCTCTAGTCCTGTTAAGCAACTTCCAGCCCCGTAGGCCTTTTGGAACACCCCAGTGTTGGCTAGAGAAAGGCAACACACTGCACTCTTCCTTGGCAGAGCCAGATTACCTCAGCTCCACACAGGATTCACGACCACACTTCTCGACTGTCCTCCATGCAGTGGATGTAACCTCATTCCCCTAGCTGAACTCTATTGAGAAAAACACTCTGCTTCTAATCCCGTTTCATTTTTACACTTCGAGTCACGCATCCTCAAGGGGGTGGTTGGCTTGCATTCCAAGTACAATTTAAGCACAGTTCTTGGTGTAACACAGCAGGTCTTTTGAAGAGGCACAGGTCTCTAAGTCTCCCTCGCGCATCCTTTGTTTAGGCACTTTGCTGCACGCAGAAAACCGGTCGTAGAAAAAAGTTGATTCAGGGGAAGCCCCAGTGGGGATCGTGAATCTCTTTTGACGTGGTAGCATCAACATGTACTTATGCTGCGTGTCAACCTGGAAATGGGAGACTGAAGGCACAAAGCTTGTTTTCCCGTTTTGAAAGCTCCATTCATGCGGCCTCGAAGCTACCTGCAAAGCACGGTTGTTACCGTGCTTTTCCTTACAGCCGGCATGGCACATAGAAGAAAATGAGTTTTCTCGAAAGAAACCTTGTGCTTCCAGTTCCTACTTGGAACCTCACCCTGCTCTGCTCTATACCAAACGTGAAAGTCAATGTGAGCACTAGCCTCGAAGTAAGGCCCTGATTATGCTGGCAAAACGGGAGGCGTGCAGCAGCTCCATGAGGCCTTCATCGCTGTTCTGCTTTAGTTGAACGGTAGTCAGCTCTCCAAGACTCCTAGGGACTTTGCTTAAGCAACCGTTTCGGTACCAGAACACTGCGTAGAGCCAGGAAGCTTTGGTCCTGCGTGTATGCTGCGTGTCTACCTAGAAATTAGAGACTGATGGCACAAGGCTTGTTTTCCCATTAGGAAAGCTCCGTTCATGCGGCCTCGAAGCTACCGGAAAAGCATTGTTGTTGGCGGGGTTTTAGTCACTGCCGGCATGGTTCTGAGAAGAAAATGAGTTTTTTCGTAAGAAACCTTGTGCTTCCAGTTCCTTGTAGGAAGCTCACCCTGCTCTGCTCTATACCTAAAGTGAAAGTCAACGTGAGACTTGCTTCGAAGTAAGGCCTTGATTATCCTTGCAAAACGGGAGGCGTGCAGCAGCTCCATGAGGCCTTCATCGTTGTTCTGCTTTAGTTTCACGGTAGTAAGCCTTTCAAGACTGCTAGGGACCTTGCTTCAGCACCCGTTTCCGTACCAGAATATTGAGTAGACACAGGAAGCTCTAGTCCTGTTAAGCAACTTCCAGCCCCGTAGGCCTTTTGGAACACCCCAGTGTTGGCTAGAGAAAGGCAACACACTGCACTCTTCCTTGGCAGAGCCAGATTACCTCAACTCCACACAGGATTAACGACCACACTTCTCGACTGTCCTCCATGCAGTGGATGTAACCTCATTCTCCTAGCTGAACTCTATTGAGAAAAACACTCTGTTTCTAATCCCGTTTCACTTTTTACACTTCGAGTCACGCATCCTCAAGGGGGTGGTCGGCTTGCATTCCAAGTACAATTTAAGCACAGTTCTTGGTGTAACACAGCAGGTCTTTTGAAGCGGCACAGGTCTCTAAGTCTCCCTCGCGCATCCTTTGTTTAGGCACTTTGCTGCACGCAGAAAACCGGTCGTAGAAAAAAGTTGATTCAGGGGAAGCCCCAGTGGAGATCGTGAATCTCTTTTGACGTGGTAGCATCAACATGTACTTATGCTGCGTGTCAACCTGGAAATGGGAGACTGAAGGCACAAAGCTTGTTTTCCCATTTTGAAAGCTCCATTCATGCGGCCTCGAAGCTACCTGCAAAGCACGGTTGTTACCGTGCTTTTCCTTACAGCCGGCATGGCACATAGAAGAAAATGAGTTTTCTCGAAAGAAACCTTGTGCTTCCAGTTCCTACTTGGAACCTCACCCTGCTCTGCTCTATACCAAACGTGAAAGTCAATGTGAGCACTAGCCTCGAAGTAAGGCCCTGATTATGCTGGCAAAACGGGAGGCGTGCAGCAGCTCCATGAGGCCTTCATCGCTGTTCTGCTTTAGTTGAACGGTAGTCAGCTCTCCAAGACTCCTAGGGACTTTGCTTAAGCAACCGTTTCGGTACCAGAACACTGCGTAGAGCCAGGAAGCTTTGGTCCTGCGTGTATGCTGCGTGTGTACCTAGAAATTAGAGACTGATGGCACAAGGCTTGTTTTCCCATTAGGAAAGCTCCGTTCATGCGGCCTCGAAGCTACCGGAAAAGCATTGTTGTTGGCGGGGTTTTAGTCACTGCCGGCATGGTTCTGAGAAGAAAATGAGTTTTTTCGTTAGAAACCTTGTGCTTCCAGTTCCTTTTAGGAAGCTCACCCTGCTCTGCTCTATACCTAAAGTGAAAGTCAACGTGAGACTTGCTTCGAAGTAAGGCCTTGATTATCCTTGCAAAACGGGAGGCGTGCAGCAGCTCCATGAGGCCTTCATCGTTGTTCTGCTTTAGTTTCACGGTAGTAAGCCTTTCAAGACTGCTAGGGACCTTGCTTCAGCACCCGTTTCCGTACCAAAATATTGAGTAGACACAGGAAGCTCTAGTCCTGTTAAGCAACTTCCAGCCCCGTAGGCCTTTTGGAACACCCCAGTGTTGGCTAGAGAAAGGCAACACACTGCACTCTTCCTTGGCAGAGCCAGATTACCTCAACTCCACACAGGATTCACGACCACACTTCTCGACTGTCCTCCATGCAGTGGATGTAACCTCATTCTCCTAGCTGAACTCTATTGAGAAAAACACTCTGCTTCTAATCCCGTTTCACTTTTTACACTTCGAGTCACGCATCCTCAAGGGGGTGGTCGGCTTGCATTCCAAGTACAATTTAAGCACAGTTCTTGGTGTAACACAGCAGGTCTTTTGAAGCGGCACAGGTCTCTAAGTCTCCCTCGCGCATCCTTTGTTTAGGCACTTTGCTGCACGCAGAAAACCGGTCGTAGAAAAAAGTTGATTCAGGGGAAGCCCCAGTGGGGATCGTGAATCTCTTTTGACGTGGTAGCATCAACATGTACTTATGCTGCGTGTCAACCTGGAAATGGGAGACTGAAGGCACAAAGCTTGTTTTCCCGTTTTGAAAGCTCCATTCATGCGGCCTCGAAGCTACCTGAAAAGCACGGTTGTTACCGTGCTTTTCCTTACAGCCGGCATGGCACATAGAAGAAAATGAGTTTTCTCGAAAGAAACCTTGTGCTTCCAGTTCCTACTTGGAACCTCACCCTGCTCTGCTCTATACCAAACGTGAAAGTCAATGTGAGCACTAGCCTCGAAGTAAGGCCCTGATTATGCTGGCAAAACGGGAGGCGTGCAGCAGCTCCATGAGGCCTTCATCGCTGTTCTGCTTTAGTTGAACGGTAGTCAGCTCTCCAAGACTCCTAGGGACTTTGCTTAAGCAACCGTTTCGGTACCAGAACACTGCGTAGAGCCAGGAAGCTTTGGTCATGCGTGTATGCTGCGTGTCTACCTAGAAATTAGAGACTGATGGCACAAGGCTTGTTTTCCCATTAGGAAAGCTCCGTTCATGCGGCCTCGAAGCTACCGGAAAAGCATTGTTGTTGGCGGGGTTTTAGTCACTGCCGGCATGGTTCTGAGAAGAAAATGAGTTTTTTCGTAAAAAACCTTTTGCTTCCAGTTCCTTGTAGGAAGCTCACCCTGCTCTGCTCTATACCTAAAGTGAAAGTCAACGTGAGACTTGCTTCGAAGTAAGGCCTTGATTATCCTTGCAAAACGGGAGGCGTGCAGCAGCTCCATGAGTCCTTCATCGTTGTTCTGCTTTAGTTTCACGGTAGTAAGCCTTTCAAGACTCCTAGGGACCTTGCTTAAGCAACCGTTTCGGTACCAGAACACTGCGTAGAGCCAGGAAGCTTTGGTCCTGCGTGTATGCTGCGTGTCTACCTAGAAATTAGAGACTGATGGCACAAGGCTTGTTTTCCCATTAGGAAAGCTCCGTTCATGCGGCCTCGAAGCTACCGGAAAAGCATTGTTGTTGGCGGGGTTTTAGTCACTGCCGGCATGGTTCCGAGAAGAAAATGAGTTTTTTCGTTAGAAACCTTGTGCTTCCAGTTCCTTGTAGGAAGCTCACCCTGCTCTGCTCTATACCTAAAGTGAAAGTCAACGTGAGACTTGCTTCGAAGTAAAGCCTTGATTATCCTTGCAAAACGGGAGGCGTGCAGCAGCTCCATGAGGCCTTCATCGTTGTTCTGCTTTAGTTTCACGGTAGTAAGCCTTTCAAGACTCCTAGGGACCTTGCTTCAGCACCCGTTTCGGTACCAGAACACTGCGGAGAGCCAGGAAGCTCTGGTCCTGCGTGTATGCTGCGTGTCAACCTAGAAATTAGAGACTGATGGCACAAGGCTTGTTTTCCCATTAGGAAAGCTCCGTTCATGCGGCCTCGAAGCTACCTGAAAAGCATTGTTGTTGCCTGGGTTTTCGTCACTGCCGACATGGTTCTGAGAAGAAAATGAGTTTTCATGGAAGAAACCTTGTGCTTCCAGTTCCTTGTTGGAAGCTCACCCTGCTCTGCTCTATACCAAAAGTGAAAGCCAACGTGAGCCCTAGCCTCGAAGTAAGGCCCTGATTTGCCTTGCCAATGGGGAGGCGTGCAGCAGCTCCATGAGGCCTTCCTCACTGTTCTGCTTGAGTTTCACGGTAGTGAGCCTTTCAAGACTCCTAGGGACCTTGCTTCAGCACCCGTTTCAGTACCAGAATATTGAGTAGACACAGGAAGCTCTAGTCCTGTTAAGCAACTTCCAGCCCCGTAGGCCTTTTGGAACACCCCAGTGTTGGCTAGAGAAAGGCAACACACTGCACTCTTCCTTGGCAGAGCCAGATTACCTCAACTCCACACAGGATTCACGACCACACTTCTCGACTGTCCTCCATGCAGTGGATGTAACCTCATTCTCCTAGCTGAACTCTATTGAGAAAAACACTCTGCTTCTAATCCCGTTTCACTTTTTACACTTCGAGTCACGCATCCTCAAGGGGGTGGTCGGCTTGCATTCCAAGTACAATTTAAGCACAGTTCTTGGTGTAACACAGCAGGTCTTTTGAAGCGGCACAGGTCTCTAAGTCTCCCTCGCGCATCCTTTGTTTAGGCACTTTGCTGCACGCAGAAAACCGGTCGTAGAAAAAAGTTGATTCAGGGGAAGCCCCAGTGGGGATCGTGAATCTCTTTTGACGTGGTAGCATCAACATGTACTTATGCTGCGTGTCAACCTGGAAATGGGAGACTGAAGGCACAAAGCTTGTTTTCCCGTTTTGAAAGCTCCATTCATGCGGCCTCGAAGCTACCTGAAAAGCACGGTTGTTACCGTGCTTTTCCTTACAGCCGGCATGGCACATAGAAGAAAATGAGTTTTCTCGAAAGAAACCTTGTGCTTCCAGTTCCTACTTGGAACCTCACCCTGCTCTGCTCTATACCAAACGTGAAAGTCAATGTGAGCACTAGCCTCGAAGTAAGGCCCTGATTATGCTGGCAAAACGGGAGGCGTGCAGCAGCTCCATGAGGCCTTCATCGCTGTTCTGCTTTAGTTGAACGGTAGTCAGCTCTCCAAGACTCCTAGGGACTTTGCTTAAGCAACCGTTTCGGTACCAGAACACTGCGTAGAGCCAGGAAGCTTTGGTCATGCGTGTATGCTGCGTGTCTACCTAGAAATTAGAGACTGATGGCACAAGGCTTGTTTTCCCATTAGGAAAGCTCCGTTCATGCGGCCTCGAAGCTACCGGAAAAGCATTGTTGTTGGCGGGGTTTTAGTCACTGCCGGCATGGTTCTGAGAAGAAAATGAGTTTTTTCGTAAAAAACCTTTTGCTTCCAGTTCCTTGTAGGAAGCTCACCCTGCTCTGCTCTATACCTAAAGTGAAAGTCAACGTGAGACTTGCTTCGAAGTAAGGCCTTGATTATCCTTGCAAAACGGGAGGCGTGCAGCAGCTCCATGAGGCCTTCATCGTTGTTCTGCTTTAGTTTCACGGTAGTAAGCCTTTCAAGACTCCTAGGGACCTTGCTTCAGCACCCGTTTCGGTACCAGAACACTGCGGAGAGCCAGGAAGCTCTGGTCCTGCGTGTATGCTGCGTGTCAACCTAGAAATTAGACACTGATGGCACAAGGCTTGTTTTCCCTTTAGGAAAGCTCCGTTCATGCGGCCTCGAAGCTACCTGAAAAGCATTGTTGTTGCCTGGGTTTTCGTCACTGCCGACATGGTTCTGAGAAGAAAATGAGTTTTCATGGAAGAAACCTTGTGCTTCCAGTTCCTTTTTGGAAGCTCACCCTGCTCTGCTCTATACCAAAAGTGAAAGCCAACGTGAGCCCTAGCCTCGAAGTAAGGCCCTGATTTGCCTTGCCAATGGGGAGGCGTGCAGCAGCTCCATGAGGCCTTCCTCACTGTTCTGCTTGAGTTTCACGGTAGTGAGCCTTTCAAGACTCCTAGGGACCTTGCTTCAGCACCCGTTTCAGTACCAGAATATTGAGTAGACACAGGAAGCTCTAGTCCTGTTAAGCAACTTCCAGCCCCGTAGGCCTTTTGGAACACCCCAGTGTTGGCTAGAGAAAGGCAACACACTGCACTCTTCCTTGGCAGAGCCAGATTACCTCAGCTCCACACAGGATTCACGACCACACTTCTCGACTGTCCTCCATGCAGTGGATGTAACCTCATTCCTCTAGCTGAACTCTATTGAGAAAAACTCTCTGCTTCTAATCCCGTTTCATTTTTACACTTCGAGTCACGCATCCTCAAGGGGGTGGTCGGCTTGCATTCCAAGTACAATTTAAGCACAGTTCTTGGTGTAACACAGCAGGTCTTTTGAAGAGGCACAGGTCTCTAAGTCTCCCTCGCGCATCCTTTGTTTAGGCACTTTGCTGCACGCAGAAAACCGGTCGTAGAAAAAAGTTGATTCAGGGGAAGCCCCAGTGGGGATCGTGAATCTCTTTTGACGTGGTAGCATCAACATGTACTTATGCTGCGTGTCAACCTGGAAATGGGAGACTGAAGGCACAAAGCTTGTTTTCCCGTTTTGAAAGCTCCATTCATGCGGCCTCGAAGCTACCTGAAAAGCACTGTTGTTACCGTGCTTTTCCTTACAGCCGGCATGGCACATAGAAGAAAATGAGTTTTCTCGAAAGAAACCTTGTGCTTCCAGTTCCTACTTGGAACCTCACCCTGCTCTGCTCTATACCAAACGTGAAAGTCAATGTGAGCACTAGCCTCGAAGTAAGGCCCTGATTATGCTGGCAAAACGGGAGGCGTACAGCAGCTCCATGAGGCCTTCATCGCTGTTCTGCTTTAGTTGAACGGTAGTCAGCTCTCCAAGACTCCTAGGGACTTTGCTTAAGCAACCGTTTCGGTACCAGAACACTGCGTACAGCCAGGAAGCTTTGGTCCTGCGTGTATGCTGCGTGTCTACCTAGAAATTAGAGACTGATGGCACAAGGCTTGTTTTCCCATTAGGAAAGCTCCGTTCATGCGGCCTCGAAGCTACCGGAAAAGCATTGTTGTTGGCGGGGTTTTAGTCACTGCCGGCATGGTTCCGAGAAGAAAATGAGTTTTTTCGTTAGAAACCTTGTGCTTCCAGTTCCTTGTAGGAAGCTCACCCTGCTCTGCTCTATACCTAAAGTGAAAGTCAACGTGAGACTTGCTTCGAAGTAAGGCCTTGATTATCCTTGCAACACGGGAGGCGTGCAGCAGCTCCATGAGGCCTTCATCGTTGTTCTGCTTTAGTTTCACGGTAGTAAGCCTTTCAAGACTCCTAGGGACCTTGCTTCAGCACCCGTTTCGGTACCAGAACACTGCGGAGAGCCAGGAAGATCTGGTCCTGCGTGTATGCTGCGTGTCAACCTAGAAATTAGAGACTGATGGCACAAGGCTTGTTTTCCCATTAGGAAAGCTCCGTTCATGCGGCCTCGAAGCTACCTGAAAAGCATTGTTGTTGCCTGGGTTTTCGTCACTGCCGACATGGTTCTGAGAAGAAAATGAGTTTTCATGGAAGAAACCTTGTGCTTCCAGTTCCTTGTTGGAAGCTCACCCTGCTCTGCTCTATACCAAAAGTGAAAGCCAACGTGAGCCCTAGCCTCGAAGTAAGGCCCTGATTTGCCTTGCCAATTGGGAGGCGTGCAGCAGCTCCATGAGGCCTTCCTCACTGTTCTGCTTGAGTTTCACGGTAGTGAGCCTTTCAAGACTCCTAGGGACCTTGCTTCAGCACCCGTTTCAGTACCAGAATATTGAGTAGACACAGGAAGCTCTAGTCCTGTTAAGCAACTTCCAGCCCCGTAGGCCTTTTGGAACACCCCAGTGTTGGCTAGAGAAAGGCAACACACTGCACTCTTCCTTGGCAGAGCCAGATTACCTCAGCTCCACACAGGATTCACGACCACACTTCTCGACTGTCCTCCATGCAGTGGATGTAACCTCATTCCCCTAGCTGAACTCTATTGAGAAAAACACTCTGCTTCTAATCCCGTTTCACTTTTTACACTTCGAGTCACGCATCCTCAAGGGGGTGGTCGGCTTGCATTCCAAGTACAATTTAAGCACAGTTCTTGGTGTAACACAGCAGTTCTTTTGAAGAGGCACAGGTCTCTAAGTCTCCCTCGCGCATCCTTTGTTTAGGCACTTTGCTGCACGCAGAAAACCGGTCGTAGAAAAAAGTTGATTCAGGGGAAGCCCCAGTGGGGATCGTGAATCTCTTTTGACGTGGTAGCATCAACATGTACTTATGCTGCGTGTCAACCTGGAAATGGGAGACTGAAGGCACAAAGCTTGTTTTCCCGTTTTGAAAGCTCCATTCATGCGGCCTCGAAGCTACCTGAAAAGCACTGTTGTTACCGTGCTTTTCCTTACAGCCGGCATGGCACATAGAAGAAAATGAGTTTTCTCGAAAGAAACCTTGTGCTTCCAGTTCCTACTTGGAACCTCACCCTGCTCTGCTCTATACCAAACGTGAAAGTCAATGTGAGCACTAGCCTCGAAGTAAGGCCCTGATTATGCTGGCAAAACGGGAGGCGTACAGCAGCCCCATGAGGCCTTCATCGCTGTTCTGCTTTAGTTGAACGGTAGTCAGCTCTCCAAGACTCCTAGGGACTTTGCTTAAGCAACCGTTTCGGTACCAGAACACTGCGTAGAGCCAGGAAGCTTTGGTCCTGCGTGTATGCTGCGTGTCTACCTAGAAATTAGAGACTGATGGCACAAGGCTTGTTTTCCCATTAGGAAAGCTCCGTTCATGCGGCCTCGAAGCTACCGGAAAAGCATTGTTGTTGGCGGGGTTTTAGTCACTGCCGGCATGGTTCCGAGAAGAAAATGAGTTTTTTCGTTAGAAACCTTGTGCTTCCAGTTCCTTGTAGGAAGCTCACCCTGCTCTGCTCTATACCTAAAGTGAAAGTCAACGTGAGACTTGCTTCGAAGTAAAGCCTTGATTATCCTTGCAAAACGGGAGGCGTGCAGCAGCTCCATGAGGCCTTCATCGTTGTTCTGCTTTAGTTTCACGGTAGTAAGCCTTTCAAGACTCCTAGGGACCTTGCTTCAGCACCCGTTTCGGTACCAGAACACTGCGGAGAGCCAGGAAGCTCTGGTCCTGCGTGTATGCTGCGTGTCAACCTAGAAATTAGAGACTGATGGCACAAGGCTTGTTTTCCCATTAGGAAAGCTCCGTTCATGCGGCCTCGAAGCTACCTGAAAAGCATTGTTGTTGCCTGGGTTTTCGTCACTGCCGACATGGTTCTGAGAAGAAAATGAGTTTTCATGGAAGAAACCTTGTGCTTCCAGTTCCTTGTTGGAAGCTCACCCTGCTCTGCTCTATACCAAAAGTGAAAGCCAACGTGAGCCCTAGCCTCGAAGTAAGGCCCTGATTTGCCTTGCCAATGGGGAGGCGTGCAGCAGCTCCATGAGGCCTTCCTCACTGTTCTGCTTGAGTTTCACGGTAGTGAGCCTTTCAAGACTCCTAGGGACCTTGCTTCAGCACCCGTTTCAGTACCAGAATATTGAGTAGACACAGGAAGCTCTAGTCCTGTTAAGCAACTTCCAGCCCCGTAGGCCTTTTGGAACACCCCAGTGTTGGCTAGAGAAAGGCAACACACTGCACTCTTCCTTGGCAGAGCCAGATTACCTCAACTCCACACAGGATTCACGACCACACTTCTCGACTGTCCTCCATGCAGTGGATGTAACCTCATTCTCCTAGCTGAACTCTATTGAGAAAAACACTCTGCTTCTAATCCCGTTTCACTTTTTACACTTCGAGTCACGCATCCTCAAGGGGGTGGTCGGCTTGCATTCCAAGTACAATTTAAGCACAGTTCTTGGTGTAACACAGCAGGTCTTTTGAAGCGGCACAGGTCTCTAAGTCTCCCTCGCGCATCCTTTGTTTAGGCACTTTGCTGCACGCAGAAAACCGGTCGTAGAAAAAAGTTGATTCAGGGGAAGCCCCAGTGGGGATCGTGAATCTCTTTTGACGTGGTAGCATCAACATGTACTTATGCTGCGTGTCAACCTGGAAATGGGAGACTGAAGGCACAAAGCTTGTTTTCCCGTTTTGAAAGCTCCATTCATGCGGCCTCGAAGCTACCTGAAAAGCACGGTTGTTACCGTGCTTTTCCTTACAGCCGGCATGGCACATAGAAGAAAATGAGTTTTCTCGAAAGAAACCTTGTGCTTCCAGTTCCTACTTGGAACCTCACCCTGCTCTGCTCTATACCAAACGTGAAAGTCAATGTGAGCACTAGCCTCGAAGTAAGGCCCTGATTATGCTGGCAAAACGGGAGGCGTGCAGCAGCTCCATGAGGCCTTCATCGCTGTTCTGCTTTAGTTGAACGGTAGTCAGCTCTCCAAGACTCCTAGGGACTTTGCTTAAGCAACCGTTTCGGTACCAGAACACTGCGTAGAGCCAGGAAGCTTTGGTCATGCGTGTATGCTGCGTGTCTACCTAGAAATTAGAGACTGATGGCACAAGGCTTGTTTTCCCATTAGGAAAGCTCCGTTCATGCGGCCTCGAAGCTACCGGAAAAGCATTGTTGTTGGCGGGGTTTTAGTCACTGCCGGCATGGTTCTGAGAAGAAAATGAGTTTTTTCGTAAAAAACCTTTTGCTTCCAGTTCCTTGTAGGAAGCTCACCCTGCTCTGCTCTATACCTAAAGTGAAAGTCAACGTGAGACTTGCTTCGAAGTAAGGCCTTGATTATCCTTGCAAAACGGGAGGCGTGCAGCAGCTCCATGAGGCCTTCATCGTTGTTCTGCTTTAGTTTCACGGTAGTAAGCCTTTCAAGACTCCTAGGGACCTTGCTTCAGCACCCGTTTCGGTACCAGAACACTGCGGAGAGCCAGGAAGCTCTGGTCCTGCGTGTATGCTGCGTGTCAACCTAGAAATTAGACACTGATGGCACAAGGCTTGTTTTCCCTTTAGGAAAGCTCCGTTCATGCGGCCTCGAAGCTACCTGAAAAGCATTGTTGTTGCCTGGGTTTTCGTCACTGCCGACATGGTTCTGAGAAGAAAATGAGTTTTCATGGAAGAAACCTTGTGCTTCCAGTTCCTTTTTGGAAGCTCACCCTGCTCTGCTCTATACCAAAAGTGAAAGCCAACGTGAGCCCTAGCCTCGAAGTAAGGCCCTGATTTGCCTTGCCAATGGGGAGGCGTGCAGCAGCTCCATGAGGCCTTCCTCACTGTTCTGCTTGAGTTTCACGGTAGTGAGCCTTTCAAGACTCCTAGGGACCTTGCTTCAGCACCCGTTTCAGTACCAGAATATTGAGTAGACACAGGAAGCTCTAGTCCTGTTAAGCAACTTCCAGCCCCGTAGGCCTTTTGGAACACCCCAGTGTTGGCTAGAGAAAGGCAACACACTGCACTCTTCCTTGGCAGAGCCAGATTACCTCAGCTCCACACAGGATTCACGACCACACTTCTCGACTGTCCTCCATGCAGTGGATGTAACCTCATTCCTCTAGCTGAACTCTATTGAGAAAAACTCTCTGCTTCTAATCCCGTTTCATTTTTACACTTCGAGTCACGCATCCTCAAGGGGGTGGTCGGCTTGCATTCCAAGTACAATTTAAGCACAGTTCTTGGTGTAACACAGCAGGTCTTTTGAAGAGGCACAGGTCTCTAAGTCTCCCTCGCGCATCCTTTGTTTAGGCACTTTGCTGCACGCAGAAAACCGGTCGTAGAAAAAAGTTGATTCAGGGGAAGCCCCAGTGGGGATCGTGAATCTCTTTTGACGTGGTAGCATCAACATGTACTTATGCTGCGTGTCAACCTGGAAATGGGAGACTGAAGGCACAAAGCTTGTTTTCCCGTTTTGAAAGCTCCATTCATGCGGCCTCGAAGCTACCTGAAAAGCACTGTTGTTACCGTGCTTTTCCTTACAGCCGGCATGGCACATAGAAGAAAATGAGTTTTCTCGAAAGAAACCTTGTGCTTCCAGTTCCTACTTGGAACCTCACCCTGCTCTGCTCTATACCAAACGTGAAAGTCAATGTGAGCACTAGCCTCGAAGTAAGGCCCTGATTATGCTGGCAAAACGGGAGGCGTACAGCAGCTCCATGAGGCCTTCATCGCTGTTCTGCTTTAGTTGAACGGTAGTCAGCTCTCCAAGACTCCTAGGGACTTTGCTTAAGCAACCGTTTCGGTACCAGAACACTGCGTACAGCCAGGAAGCTTTGGTCCTGCGTGTATGCTGCGTGTCTACCTAGAAATTAGAGACTGATGGCACAAGGCTTGTTTTCCCATTAGGAAAGCTCCGTTCATGCGGCCTCGAAGCTACCGGAAAAGCATTGTTGTTGGCGGGGTTTTAGTCACTGCCGGCATGGTTCCGAGAAGAAAATGAGTTTTTTCGTTAGAAACCTTGTGCTTCCAGTTCCTTGTAGGAAGCTCACCCTGCTCTGCTCTATACCTAAAGTGAAAGTCAACGTGAGACTTGCTTCGAAGTAAGGCCTTGATTATCCTTGCAACACGGGAGGCGTGCAGCAGCTCCATGAGGCCTTCATCGTTGTTCTGCTTTAGTTTCACGGTAGTAAGCCTTTCAAGACTCCTAGGGACCTTGCTTCAGCACCCGTTTCGGTACCAGAACACTGCGGAGAGCCAGGAAGATCTGGTCCTGCGTGTATGCTGCGTGTCAACCTAGAAATTAGAGACTGATGGCACAAGGCTTGTTTTCCCATTAGGAAAGCTCCGTTCATGCGGCCTCGAAGCTACCTGAAAAGCATTGTTGTTGCCTGGGTTTTCGTCACTGCCGACATGGTTCTGAGAAGAAAATGAGTTTTCATGGAAGAAACCTTGTGCTTCCAGTTCCTTGTTGGAAGCTCACCCTGCTCTGCTCTATACCAAAAGTGAAAGCCAACGTGAGCCCTAGCCTCGAAGTAAGGCCCTGATTTGCCTTGCCAATTGGGAGGCGTGCAGCAGCTCCATGAGGCCTTCCTCACTGTTCTGCTTGAGTTTCACGGTAGTGAGCCTTTCAAGACTCCTAGGGACCTTGCTTCAGCACCCGTTTCAGTACCAGAATATTGAGTAGACACAGGAAGCTCTAGTCCTGTTAAGCAACTTCCAGCCCCGTAGGCCTTTTGGAACACCCCAGTGTTGGCTAGAGAAAGGCAACACACTGCACTCTTCCTTGGCAGAGCCAGATTACCTCAGCTCCACACAGGATTCACGACCACACTTCTCGACTGTCCTCCATGCAGTGGATGTAACCTCATTCCCCTAGCTGAACTCTATTGAGAAAAACACTCTGCTTCTAATCCCGTTTCACTTTTTACACTTCGAGTCACGCATCCTCAAGGGGGTGGTCGGCTTGCATTCCAAGTACAATTTAAGCACAGTTCTTGGTGTAACACAGCAGTTCTTTTGAAGAGGCACAGGTCTCTAAGTCTCCCTCGCGCATCCTTTGTTTAGGCACTTTGCTGCACGCAGAAAACCGGTCGTAGAAAAAAGTTGATTCAGGGGAAGCCCCAGTGGGGATCGTGAATCTCTTTTGACGTGGTAGCATCAACATGTACTTATGCTGCGTGTCAACCTGGAAATGGGAGACTGAAGGCACAAAGCTTGTTTTCCCGTTTTGAAAGCTCCATTCATGCGGCCTCGAAGCTACCTGAAAAGCACTGTTGTTACCGTGCTTTTCCTTACAGCCGGCATGGCACATAGAAGAAAATGAGTTTTCTCGAAAGAAACCTTGTGCTTCCAGTTCCTACTTGGAAACTCACCCTGCTCTGCTCTATACCAAACGTGAAAGTCAATGTGAGCACTAGCCTCGAAGTAAGGCCCTGATTATGCTGGCAAAACGGGAGGCGTGCAGCAGCTCCATGAGGCCTTTATCGCTGTTCTGCTTTAGTTGAACGGTAGTCAGATCTCCAGGACTCCTAGGGACTTTGCTTAAGCAACCGTTTCGGTACCAGAACACTGCGTACAGCCAGGAAGCTTTGGTCCTGCGTGTATGCTGCGTGTGTACCTAGAAATTAGAGACTGATGGCACAAGGCTTGTTTTCCCATTAGGAAAGCTCCGTTCATGCGGCCTCGAAGCTACCGGAAAAGCATTGTTGTTGGCGGGGTTTTAGTCACTGCCGGCATGGTTCTGAGAAGAAAATGAGTTTTTTCGTAGAAACCTTGTGCTTCCAGTTCCTTGTAGGAAGCTCACCCTGCTCTGCTCTATACCTAAAGTGAAAGTCAACGTGAGACTTGCTTCGAAGTAAGGCCTTGATTATCCTTGCAAAACGGGAGGCGTGCAGCAGCTCCATGAGGCCTTCATCGTTGTTCTGCTTTAGTTTCACGGTAGTAAGCCTTTCAAGACTCCTAGGGACCTTGCTTCAGCACCCGTTTCGGTACCAGAACACTGCGGAGAGCCAGGAAGCTCTGGTCCTGCGTGTATGCTGCGTGTCAACCTAGAAATTAGAGACTGATGGCACAAGGCTTGTTTTCCCATTAGGAAAACTCCGTTCATGCGGCCTCGAAGCTACCTGAAAAGCATTGTTGTTGCCTGGGTTTTCGTCACTGCCGACATGGTTCTGAGAAGAAAATGAGTTTTCATGGAAGAAACCTTGTGCTTCCAGTTCCTTGTTGGAAGCTCACCCTGCTCTGCTCTATACCAAAAGTGAAAGCCAACGTGAGCCCTAGCCTCGAAGTAAGGACCTGATTTGCCTTGCCAATGGGGAGGCGTGCAGCAGCTCCATGAGGCCTTCCTCACTGTTCTGCTTGAGTTTCACGGTAGTAAGCCTTTCAAGACTCCTAGGGACCTTGCTTCAGCACCCGTTTCAGTACCAGAATATTGAGGAGACACAGGAAGCTCTAGTCCTGTTAAGCAACTTCCAGCCCCGTAGGCCTTTTGGAACACCCCAGTGTGGGCTAGAGAAAGGCAACACACTGCACTCTTCCTTGGCAGAGCCAGATTACCTCAGCTCCACACAGGATTCACGACCACACTTCTCGACTGTCCTCCATGCAGTGGATGTAACCTCATTCCCCTAGCTGAACTCTATTGAGAAAAACACTCTGCTTCTAATCCCGTTTCACTTTTTACACTTCGAGTCACGCATCCTCAAGGGGGTGGTCGGCTTGCATTCCAAGTACAATTTAAGCACAGTTCTTGGTGTAACACAGCAGGTCTTTTGAAGAGGCACAGGTCTCTAAGTCTCCCTCGCGCATCCTTTGTTTAGGCACTTTGCTGCACGCAGAAAACCGGTCGTAGAAAAAAGTTGATTCAGGGGAAGCCCCAGTGGGGATCGTGAATCTCTTTTGACGTGGTAGCATCAACATGTACTTATGCTGCGTGTCAACCTGGAAATGGGAGACTGAAGGCACAAAGCTTGTTTTCCCGTTTTGAAAGCTCCATTCATGCGGCCTCGAAGCTACCTGAAAAGCACTGTTGTTACCGTGCTTTTCCTTACAGCCGGCATGGCACATAGAAGAAAATGAGTTTTCTCGAAAGAAACCTTGTGCTTCCAGTTCCTACTTGGAACCTCACCCTGCTCTGCTCTATACCAAACGTGAAAGTCAATGTGAGCACTAGCCTCGAAGTAAGGCCCTGATTATGCTGGCAAAACGGGAGGCGTGCAGCAGCTCCATGAGGCCTTCATCGCTGTTCTGCTTTAGTTGAACGGTAGTCAGCTCTCCAAGACTCCTAGGGACTTTGCTTAAGCAACCGTTTCGGTACCAGAACACTGCGTAGAGCCAGGAAGCTTTGGTCCTGCGTGTATGCTGCGTGTGTACCTAGAAATTAGAGACTGATGGCACAAGGCTTGTTTTCCCATTAGGAAAGCTCCGTTCATGCGGCCTCGAAGCTACCGGAAAAGCATTGTTGTTGGCGGGGTTTTAGTCACTGCCGGCATGGTTCCGAGAAGAAAATGAGTTTTTTCGTAAAAAACCTTTTGCTTCCAGTTCCTTGTAGGAAGCTCACCCTGCTCTGCTCTATACCTAAAGTGAAAGTCAACGTGAGACTTGCTTCGAAGTAAGGCCTTGATCATCCTTGCAAAACGGGAGGCGTGCAGCAGCTCCATGAGGCCTTCCTCGTTGTTCTGCTTTAGTTTCACGGTAGTAAGCCTTTCAAGACTGCTAGGGACCTTGCTTCAGCACCCGTTTCCGTACCAGAATATTGAGTAGACACAGGAAGCTCTAGTCCTGTTAAGCAACTTCCAGCCCCGTAGGCCTTTTGGAACACCCCAGTGTTGGCTAGAGAAAGGCAACTCACTGCACTCTTCCTTGGCAGAGCCAGATTACCTCAGCTCCACACAGGATTCACGACCACACTTCTCGACTGTCCTCCATGCGGTGGATGTAACCTCATTCCCCTAGCTGAACTCTGTTGAGAAAAACACTCTGCTTCTAATCCCTTTGCACTATTTACACTTCGAGTCACGCATCCTCAAGGGGGTGGTCGGCTTTAATTCCAAGTACAATTTAAGCACAGTTCTTGGTGTAACACAGCAGGTCTTTTGAAGAGGCACAGGTCTCTAAGTCTCCCTCGCGCATCCTTTGTTTAGGCACTTTGCTGCACGCAGAAAACCGGTCGTAGAAAAAAGTTGATTCAGGGGAAGCCCCAGTGGGGATCGTGAATCTCTTTTGACGTGGTAGCATCAACATGTACTTATGCTGCGTGTCAACCTGGAAATGGGAGACTGAAGGCACAAAGCTTGTTTTCCCGTTTTGAAAGCTCCATTCATGCGGCCTCGAAGCTACCTGAAAAGCACGGTTGTTACCGTGCTTTTCCTTACAGCCGGCATGGCACATAGAAGAAAATGAGTTTTCTCGAAAGAAACCTTGTGCTTCCAGTTCCTACTTGGAACCTCACCCTGCTCTGCTCTATACCAAACGTGAAAGTCAATGTGAGCACTAGCCTCGAAGTAAGGCCCTGATTATGCTGGCAAAACGGGAGGCGTGCAGCAGCTCCATGAGGCCTTCATCGCTGTTCTGCTTTAGTTGAACGGTAGTCAGCTCTCCAAGACTCCTAGGGACCTTGCTTAAGCAACCGTTTCGGTACCAGAACACTGTGTAGAGCCAGGAAGCTTTGGTCCTGCGTGTATGCTGCGTGTCTACCTAGAAATTAGAGACTGATGGCACAAGGCTTGTTTTCCCATTAGGAAAGCTCCGTTCATGCGGCCTCGAAGCTACCGGAAAAGCATTGTTGTTGGCGGGGTTTTAGTCACTGCCGGCATGGTTCCGAGAAGAAAATGAGTTTTTTCGTTAGAAACCTTGTGCTTCCAGTTCCTTGTAGGAAGCTCACCCTGCTCTGCTCTATACCTAAAGTGAAAGTCAACGTGAGACTTGCTTCGAAGTAAGGCCTTGATTATCCTTGCAAAACGGGAGGCGTGCAGCAGCTCCATGAGGCCTTCATCGTTGTTCTGCTTTAGTTTCACGGTAGTAAGCCTTTCAAGACTCCTAGGGACCTTGCTTCAGCACCCGTTTCTGTACCAGAACACTGCGGAGAGCCAGGAAGCTCTGGTCCTGCGTGTATGCTGCGTGTCAACCTAGAAATTAGAGACTGATGGCACAAGGCTTGTTTTCCCATTAGGAAAGCTCCGTTCATGCGGCCTCGAAGCTACCTGAAAAGCATTGTTGTTGCCTGGGTTTTCGTCACTGCCGACATGGTTCTGAGAAGAAAATGAGTTTTCATGAAAGAAACCTTGTGCTTCCCGTTCCGTTTTGGAAGCTCACCCTGCTCTGCTCTATACCAAAAGTGAAAGCCAACGTGAGCCCTAGCCTCGAAGTAAGGCCCTGATTTGCCTTGCCAATGGGGAGGCGTGCAGCAGCTCCATGAGGTCTTCCTCACTGTTCTGCTTGAGTTTCACGGTAGTGAGCCTTTCAAGACTCCTAGGGACCTTGCTTCAGCACCCGTTTCAGTACCAGAATATTGAGTAGACACAGGAAGCTCTAGTCCTGTTAAGCAACTTCCAGCCCCGTAGGCCTTTTGGAACACCCCAGTGTTGGCTAGAGAAAGGCAACACACTGCACTCTTCCTTGGCAGAGCCAGATTACCTCAGCTCCACACAGGATTCACGACCACACTTCTCGACTGTCCTCCATGCAGTGGATGTAACCTCATTCCCCTAGGTGAACTCTATTGAGAAAAACACTCTGCTTCTAATCCCGTTTCACTTTTTACACTTCGAGTCACGCATCCTCAAGGGGGTGGTCGGCTTGCATTCCAAGTACAATTTAAGCACCGTTCTTGGTGTAACACAGCAGGTCTTTTGAAGAGGCACAGGTCTCTAAGTCTCCCTCGCGCATCCTTTGTTTAGGCACTTTGCTGCACGCAGAAAACCGGTCGTAGAAAAAAGTTGATTCAGGGGAAGCCCCAGTGGGGATCGTGAATCTCTTTTGACGTGGTAGCATCAACATGTACTTATGCTGCGTGTCAACCTGGAAATGGGAGACTGAAGGCACAAAGCTTTTTTTCCCGTTTTGAAAGCTCCATTCATGCGGCCTCGAAGCTACCTGAAAAGCACTGTTGTTACCGTGCTTTTCCTTACAGCCGGCATGGCACATAGAAGAAAATGAGATTTCTCGAAAGAAACCTGGTGATTCCAGTTCCTACTTGGAACCTCACCCTGCTCTGCTCTATACCAAACGTGAAAGTCAATGTGAGCACTAGCCTCGAAGTAAGGCCCTGATTATGCTGGCAAAACGGGAGGCGTACAGCAGCTCCATGAGGCCTTCATCGCTGTTCTGCTTTAGTTGAACGGTAGTAAGCTCTCCAAGACTCCTAGGGACTTTGCTTAAGCAACCGTTTCGGTACCAGAACACTGCGTAGAGCCAGGAAGCTTTGGTCCTGCGTGTATGCTGCGTGTCTACCTAGAAATTAGAGACTGATGGCACAAGGCTTGTTTTCCCATTAGGAAAGCTCCGTTCATGCGGCCTCGAAGCTACCGGAAAAGCATTGTTGTTGGCGGGGTTTTAGTCACTGCCGGCATGGTTCTGAGAAGAAAATGAGTTTTTTCGTAAAAAACCTTGTGCTTCCAGTTCCTTGTAGGAAGCTCACCCTGCTCTGCTCTATACCTAAAGTGAAAGTCAACGTGAGACTTGCTTCGAAGTAAGGCCTTGATTATCCTTGCAAAACGGGAGGCGTGCAGCAGCTCCATGAGGCCTTCATCGTTGTTCTGCTTTAGTTTCACGGTAGTAAGCCTTTCAAGACTCCTAGGGACCTTGCTTCAGCACCCGTTTCGGTACCAGAACACTGCGGAGAGCCAGGAAGCTCTGGTCCTGCGTGTATGCTGCGTGTCAACCTAGAAATGAGAGACTGATGGCACAAGGCTTGTTTTCCCTTTAGGAAAGCTCCGTTCATGCGGCCTCGAAGCTACCTGAAAAGCATTGTTGTTGCCTGGGTTTTCGTCACTGCCGACATGGTTCTGAGAAGAAAATGAGTTTTCATGGAAGAAACCTTGTGCTTCCAGTTCCTTGTTGGAAGCTCACCCTGCTCTGCTCTATACCAAAAGTGAAAGCCAACGTGAGCCCTAGCCTCGAAGTAAGGCCCTGATTTGCCTTGCCAATGGGGAGGCGTGCAGCAGCTCCATGAGGCCTTCCTCACTGTTCTGCTTGAGTTTCACGGTAGTGAGCCTTTCAAGACTCCTAGGGACCTTGCTTCAGCACCCGTTTCAGTACCAGAATATTGAGTAGACACAGGAAGCTCTAGTCCTGTTAAGCAACTTCCAGCCCCGTAGGCCTTTTGGAACACCCCAGTGTTGGCTAGAGAAAGGCAACACACTGCACTCTTCCTTGGCAGAGCCAGATTACCTCAGCTCCACACAGGATTCACGACCAAACTTCTCGACTGTCCTCCATGCAGTGGATGTAACCTCATTCCCCTAGCTGAACTCTATTGAGAAAAACACTCTGCTTCTAATCCCGTTTCATTTTTACACTTCGAGTCACGCATCCTCAAGGGGGTGGTCGGCTTGCATTCCAAGTACAATTTAAGCACAGTTCTTGGTGTAACACAGCAGGTCTTTTGAAGAGGCACAGGTCTCTAAGTCTCCCTCGCGCATCCTTTGTTTAGGCACTTTGCTGCACGCAGAAAACCGGTCGTAGAAAAAAGTTGATTCAGGGGAAGCCCCAGTGGGGATCGTGAATCTCTTTTGACGTGGTAGCATCAACATGTACTTCTGCCGAATGTCAACCTGGAAATGGGAGACTGAAGGCACAAAGCTTGTTTTCCCGTTTTGAAAGCTCCATTCATGCGGCCTCGAAGCTACCTGAAAAGCACTGTTGTTACCGTGCTTTTCCTTACAGCCGGCATGGCACATAGAAGAAAATGAGTTTTCTCGAAAGAAACCTTGTGCTTCCAGTTCCTACTTGGAACCTCACCCTGCTCTGCTCTATACCAAACGTGAAAGTCAATGTGAGCACTAGCCTCGAAGTAAGGCCCTGATTATGCTGGCAAAACGGGAGGCGTGCAGCAGCTCCATGAGGCCTTCATCGCTGTTCTGCTTTAGTTGAACGGTAGTCAGCTCTCCAAGACTCCTAGGGACTTTGCTTAAGCAACCGTTTCGGTAGCAGAACACTGCGTAGAGCCAGGAAGCTTTGGTCCTGCGTGTATGCTGCGTGTCTACCTAGAAATTAGAGACTGATGGCACAAGGCTTGTTTTCCCATTAGGAAAGCTCCGTTCATGCGGCCTCGAAGCTACCGGAAAAGCATTGTTGTTGGCGGGGTTTTAGTCACTGCCGGCATGGTTCTGAGAAGAAAATGAGTTTTTTCGTGAGAAACCTTTTGCTTCCAGTTCCTTGTAGGAAGCTCACCCTGCTCTGCTCTATACCTAAATTGAAAGTCAACGTGAGACTTGCTTCGAAGTAAGGACTTGATTATCCTTGCAAAACGGGAGGCGTGCAGCAGCTCCATGAGGCCTTCATCGTTGTTCTGCTTTAGTTTCACGGTAGTAAGCCTTTCAAGACTCCTAGGGACCTTGCTTCAGCACCCGTTTCGGTACCAGAACACTGCGGAGAGCCAGAAAGCTCTGGTCCTGCGTGTATGCTGCGTGTCAACCTAGAAATTAGAGACTGATGGCACAAGGCTTGTTTTCCCATTAGGAAAGCTCCGTTCATGCGGCCTCGAAGCTACCGGAAAAGCATTGTTGTTGGCGGGGTTTTAGTCACTGCCGGCATGGTTCTGAGAAGAAAATGAATTTTTTCGTAAGAAACCTTTTGCTTCCAGTTCCTTGTAGGAAGCTCACCCTGCTCTGCTCTATACCTAAAGTGAAAGTCAACGTGAGACTTGCTTTTAAGTAAGGCCTTGATTATCCTTGCAAAACGGGAGGCGTGCAGCAGCTCCATGAGGCCTTCATCGTTGTTCTGCTTTAGTTTCACGGTAGTAAGCCTTTCAAGACTCCTAGGGACCTTGCTTCAGCACCCGTTTCGGTACCAGAACACTGCGGAGAGCCAGAAAGCTCTGGTCCTGCGAGTATGCTGCGTGTCAACCTAGAAATTAGAGACTGATGGCACAAGGCTTGTTTTCCCATTAGGCAAGCTCCGTTCATGCGGCCTCGAAGCTACCTGAAAAGCATTGTTGTTGCCTGGGTTTTCGTCACTGCCGACATGGTTCTGAGAAGAAAATGAGTTTTCATGGAAGAAACCTTGTGCTTCCAGTTCCTTGTTGGAAGCTCACCCTGCTCTGCTCTATACCAAAAGTGAAAGCCAACGTGAGCCCTAGCCTCGAAGTAAGGCCCTGATTTGCCTTGCCAATGGGGAGGCGTGCAGCAGCTCCATGAGGCCTTCCTCACTGTTCTGCTTGAGTTTCACGGTAGTGAGCCTTTCAAGACTCCTAGGGACCTTGCTTCAGCACCCGTTTCAGTACCAGAATATTGAGTAGACACAGGAAGCTCTAGTCCTGTTAAGCAACTTCCAGCCCCGTAGGCCTTTTGGAACACCCCAGTGTTGGCTAGAGAAAGGCAACACACTGCACTCTTCCTTGGCAGAGCCAGATTACCTCAGCTCCACACAGGATTCACGACCACACTTCTCGACTGTCCTCCATGCAGTGGATGTAACCTCATTCCCCTAGCTGAACTCTATTGAGAAAAACACTCTGCTTCTAATCCCGTTTCACTTTTTACACTTCGAGTCACGCATCCTCAAGGGGGTGGTCGGCTTGCATTCCAAGTACAATTTAAGCACCGTTCTTGGTGTAACACAGCAGGTCTTTTGAAGAGGCACAGGTCTCTAAGTCTCCCTCGCGCATCCTTTGTTTAGGCACTTTGCTGCACGCAGAAAACCGGTCGTAGAAAAAAGTTGATTCAGGGGAAGCCCCAGTGGGGATCGTGAATCTCTTTTGACGTGGTAGCATCAACATGTACTTATGCTGCGTGTCAACCTGGAAATGGGGGACTGAAGGCACAAAGCTTGTTTTCCCGTTTTGAAAGCTCCATTCATGCGGCCTCGAAGCTACCTGAAAAGCACTGTTGTTACCGTGCTTTTCCTTACAGCCGGCATGGCACATAGAAGAAAATGAGTTTTCTCGAAAGAAACCTTGTGATTCCAGTTCCTACTTGGAACCTCACCCTGCTCTGCTCTATACCAAACGTGAAAGTCAATGTGAGCACTAGCCTCGAAGTAAGGCCCTGATTATTCTGGCAAAACGGGAGGCGTACAGCAGCTCCATGAGGCCGTCATCGCTGTTCTTCTTTAGTTGAACGGTAGTAAGCTCTCCAAGACTCCTAGGGACTTTGCTTAAGCAACCGTTTCGGTACCAGAACACTGCGTAGAGCCAGGAAGCTTTGGTCCTGCGTGTATGCTGCGTGTGTACCTAGAAATTAGAGACTGATGGCACAAGGCTTGTTTTCCCATTAGGAAAGCTCCGTTCATGCGGCCTCGAAGCTACCGGAAAAGCATTGTTGTTGGCGGGGTTTTAGTAACTGCCGGCATGGTTCTGAGAAGAAAATGAGTTTTTTCGTAAAAAACCTTTTGCTTCCAGTTCCTTGTAGGAAGCTCACCCTGCTCTGCTCTATACCTAAAGTGAAAGTCAACGTGAGACTTGCTTCGAAGTAAGGCCTTGATTATCCTTGCAAAACGGGAGGCGTGCAGCAGCTCCATGAGGCCTTCATCGTTGTTCTGCTTTAGTTTCACGGTAGTAAGCCTTTCAAGACTCCTAGGGACCTTGCTTCAGCACCCGTTTCGGTACCAGAACACTGCGGAGAGCCAGGAAGCTCTGGTCCTGCGTGTATGCTGCGTGTCAACCTAGAAATTAGAGACTGATGGCACAAGGCTTGTTTTCCCTTTAGGAAAGCTCCTTTCATGCGGCCTCGAAGCTACCTGAAAAGCATTGTTGTTGCCTGGGTTTTCGTCACTGCCGACATGGTTCTGAGAAGAAAATGAGTTTTCATGGAAGAAACCTTGTGCTTCCAGTTCCTTTTTGGAAGCTCACCCTGCTCTGCTCTATACCAAAAGTGAAAGCCAACGTGAGCCTTAGCCTCGAAGTAAGGCCCTGATTTGCCTTGCCAATGGGGAGGCGTGCAGCAGCTCCATGAGGCCTTCCTCACTGTTCTGCTTGAGTTTCACGGTAGTGAGCCTTTCAAGACTCCTAGGGACCTTGCTTCAGCACCCGTTTCAGTACCAGAATATTGAGTAGACACAGGAAGCTCTAGTCCTGTTAAGCAACTTCCAGCCCCGTAGGCCTTTTGGAACACCCCAGTGTTGGCTAGAGAAAGGCAACACACTGCACTCTTCCTTGGCAGAGCCAGATTACCTCAGCTCCACACAGGATTCACGACCACACTTCTCGACTGTCCTCCATGCAGTGGATGTAACCTCATTCCCCTAGCTGAACTCTATTGAGAAAAACACTCTGCTTCTAATCCCGTTTCATTTTTACACTTCGAGTCACGCATCCTCAAGGGGGTGGTCGGCTTGCATTCCAAGTACAATTTAAGCACAGTTATTGGTGTAACACAGCAGGTCTTTTGAAGAGGCACAGGTCTCTAAGTCTCCCTCGCGCATCCTTTGTTTAGGCACTTTGCTGCACGCAGAAAACCGGTCGTAGAAAAAAGTTGATTCAGGGGAAGCCCCAGTGGGGATCGTGAATCTCTTTTGACGTGGTAGCATCAACATGTACTTATGCTGCGTGTCAACCTGGAAATGGGAGACTGAAGGCACAAAGCTTGTTTTCCCGTTTTGAAAGCTCCATTCATGCGGCCTCGAAGCTACCTGAAAAGCACTGTTGTTACCGTGCTTTTCCTTACAGCCGGCATGGCACATAGAAGAAAATGAGTTTTCTCGAAAGAAACCTTGTGCTTCCAGTTCCTACTTGGAACCTCACCCTGCTCTGCTCTATACCAAACGTGAAAGTCAATGTGAGCACTAGCCTCGAAGTAAGGCCCTGATTATGCTGGCAAAACGGGAGGCGTGCAGCAGCTCCATGAGGCCTTCATCGCTGTTCTGCTTTAGTTGAACGGTAGTCAGCTCTCCAAGACTCCTAGGGACTTTGCTTAAGCAACCGTTTCGGTACCAGAACACTGCGTAGAGCCAGGAAGCTTTGGTCCTGCGTGTATGCTGCATGTCTACCTAGAAATTAGAGACTGATGGCACAAGGCTTGTTTTCCCATTAGGAAAGCTCCGTTCATGCGGCCTCGAAGCTACCGGAAAAGCATTGTTGTTGGCGGGGTTTTAGTCACTGCCGGCATGGTTCCGAGAAGAAAATGAGTTTTTTCGTTAGAAACCTTTTGCTTCCAGTTCCTTGTAGGAAGCTCACCCTGCTCTGCTCTATACTAAAGTGAAAGTCAACGTGAGACTTGCTTCGAAGTAAGGCCTTGATTATCCTTGCAAAACGGGAGGCGTGCAGCAGCTCCATGAGGCCTTCATCGTTGTTCTGCTTTAGTTTCACGGTAGTAAGCCTTTCAAGACTCCTAGGGACCTTGCTTCAGCACCCGTTTCGGTACCAGAACACTGCGGAGAGCCAGAAAGCTCTGGTCCTGCGTGTATGCTGCGTGTCAACCTAGAAATTAGAGACTGATGGCACAAGGCTTGTTTTCCCATTAGGAAAGCTCCGTTCATGCGGCCTCGAAGCTACCAGAAAAGCATTGTTGTTGGCGGGGTTTTAGTCACTGCCGGCATGGTTCTGAGAAGAAAATGAATTTTTTCGTAAGAAACCTTTTGCTTCCAGTTCCTTGTAGGAAGCTCACCCTGCTCTGCTCTATACCTAAAGTGAAAGTCAACGTGAGACTTGCTTCGAAGTAAGGCCTTGATTATCCTTGCAAAACGGGAGGCGTGCAGCAGCTCCATGAGGCCTTCATCGTTGTTCTGCTTTAGTTTCACGGTAGTAAGCCTTTCAAGACTCCTAGGGACCTTGCTTCAGCACCCGTTTCGGTACCAGAACACTGCGGAGAGCCAGGAAGCTCTGGTCCTGCGTGTATGCTGCGTGTCAACATAGAAATGAGAGACTGATGGCACAAGGCTTGTTTTCCCATTAGGAAAGCTCCGTTCATGCGGCCTCGAAGCTACCTGAAAAGCATTGTTGTTGCCTGGGTTTTCGTCACTGCCGACATGGTTCTGAGAAGAAAATGAGTTTTCATGGAAGAAACCTTGTGCTTCCAGTTCCTTGTTGGAAGCTCACCCTGCTCTGCTCTATACCAAAAGTGAAAGCCAACGTGAGCCCTAGCCTCGAAGTAAGGCCCTGATTTGCCTTGCCAATGGGGAGGCGTGCAGCAGCTCCATGAGGCCTTCCTCACTGTTCTGCTTGAGTTTCACGGTAGTGAGCCTTTCAAGACTCCTAGGGACCTTGCTTCAGCACCCGTTTCCGTACCAGAATATTGAGGAGACACAGGAAGCTCTAGTCCTGTTAAGCAACTTCCAGCCCCGTAGGCCTTTTGGAACACCCCAGTGTTGGCTAGAGAAAGGCAACACACTGCACTCTTCCTTGGCAGAGCCAGATTACCTCAGCTCCACACAGTATTCACGACCACACTTCTCGACTGTCCTCCATGCAGTGGATGTAACCTCATTCCCCTAGCTGAACTCTATTGAGAAAAACACTCTGCTTCTAATCCCGTTTCACTTTTTACACTTCGAGTCACGCATCCTCAAGGGGGTGGTCGGCTTGCATTCCAAGTACAATTTAAGCACAGTTCTTGGTGTAACACAGCAGGTCTTTTGAAAAGGCACAGGTCTCTAAGTCTCCCTCGCACATCCTTTGTTTAGGCACTTTGCTGCACGCAGAAAACCGGTCGTAGAAAAAAGTTGATTCAGGGGAAGCCCCAGTGGGGATCGTGAATCTCTTTTGACGTGGTAGCATCAACATGTACTTATGCTGCGTGTCAACCTGGAAATGGGAGACTGAAGGCACAAAGCTTGTTTTCCCGTTTTGAAAGCTCCATTCATGCGGCCTCGAAGCTACCTGAAAAGCACTGTTGTTACCGTGCTTTTCCTTACAGCCGGCATGGCACATAGAAGAAAATGAGTTTTCTCGAAAGAAACCTTGTGCTTCCAGTTCCTACTTGGAACCTCACCCTGCTCTGCTCTATACCAAACGTGAAAGTCAATGTGAGCACTAGCCTCGAAGTAAGGCCCTGATTATGCTGGGAAAACGGGAGGCGTGCAGCAGCTCCATGAGGCCTTCATCGCTGTTCTGCTTTAGTTGAACGGTAGTCAGCTCTCCAAGACTCCTAGGGACTTTGCTTAAGCAACCGTTTCGGTACCAGAACACTGCGTAGAGCCAGGAAGCTTTGGTCCTGCGTGTATGCTGCGTGTCTACCTAGAAATTAGAGACTGATGGCACAAGGCTTGTTTTCCCATTAGGAAAGCTCCGTTCATGCGGCCTCGAAGCTACCGGAAAAGCATTGTTGTTGGCGGGGTTTTAGTCACTGCCGGCATGGTTCTGAGAAGAAAATGAGTTTTTTCGTAGAAACCTTGTGCTTCCAGTTCCTTGTAGGAAGCTCACCCTGCTCTGCTCTATACCTAAAGTGAAAGTCAACGTGAGACTTGCTTCGAAGTAAGGCCTTGATCATCCTTGCAAAACGGGAGGCGTGCAGCAGCTCCATGAGGCCTTCATCGTTGTTCTGCTTTAGTTTCACGGTAGTAAGCCTTTCAAGACTCCTAGGGACCTTGCTTCAGCACCCGTTTCGGTACCAGAACACTGCGGAGAGCCAGGAAGCTCTGGTCCTGCGTGTATGCTGCGTGTCAACCTAGAAATGAGAGCCTGATGGCACAAGGCTTGTTTTCCCATTAGGAAAGCTCCGTTCATGCGGCCTCGAAGCTACCTGAAAAGCATTGTTGTTGCCTGGGTTTTCGTCACTGCCGACATGGTTCTGAGAAGAAAATGAGTTTTCATGGAAGAAACCTTGTGCTTCCAGTTCCTTGTTGGAAGCTCACCCTGCTCTGCTCTATACCAAAAGTGAAAGCCAAGGTGAGCCCTAGCCTCGAAGTAAGGCCCTGATTTGCCTTGCCAATTGGGAGGCGTGCAGCAGCTCCATGAGGCCTTCCTCACTGTTCTGCTTGAGTTTCACGGTAGTAAGCCTTTCAAGACTCCTAGGGACCTTGCTTCAGCACCCGTTTCCGTACCAGAATATTGAGGAGACACAGGAAGCTCTAGTCCTGTTAAGCAACTTCCAGCCCCGTAGGCCTTTTGGAACACCCCAGTGTTGGCTAGAGAAAGGCAACACACTGCACTCTTCCTTGGCAGAGCCAGATTACCTCAGCTCCACACAGGATTCACGACCACACTTCTCGACTGTCCTCCATGCAGTGGATGTAACCTCATTCCCCTAGCTGAACTCTATTGAGAAAAACACTCTGCTTCTAATCCCGTTTCACTTTTTACACTTCGAGTCACGCATCCTCAAGGGGGTGGTCGGCTTGCATTCCAAGTACAATTTAAGCACAGTTCTTGGTGTAACACAGCAGGTCTTTTGAAGAGGCACAGGTCTCTAAGTCTCCCTCGCGCATCCTTTGTTTAGGCACTTTGCTGCACGCAGAAAACCGGTCGTAGAAAAAAGTTGATTCAGGGGAAGCCCCAGTGGGGATCGTGAATCTCTTTTGACGTGGTAGCATCAACATGTACTTATGCTGCGTGTCAACCTGGAAATGGGAGACTGAAGGCACAAAGCTTGTTTTCCCGTTTTGAAAGCTCCATTCATGCGGCCTCGAAGCTACCTGAAAAGCACTGTTGTTACCGTGCTTTTCCTTACAGCCGGCATGGCACATAGAAGAAAATGAGTTTTCTCGAAAGAAACCTTGTGCTTCCAGTTCCTACTTGGAACCTCACCCTGCTCTGCTCTATACCAAACGTGAAAGTCAATGTGAGCACTAGCCTCGAAGTAAGGCCCTGATTATGCTGGCAAAACGGGAGGCGTGCAGCAGCTCCATGAGGCCTTCATCGCTGTTCTGCTTTAGTTGAACGGTAGTCAGCTCTCCAAGACTCCTAGGGACTTTGCTTAAGCAACCGTTTCGGTACCAGAACACTGCGTAGAGCCAGGAAGCTTTGGTCCTGCGTGTATGCTGCATGTCTACCTAGAAATTAGAGACTGATGGCACAAGGCTTGTTTTCCCATTAGGAAAGCTCCGTTCATGCGGCCTCGAAGCTACCGGAAAAGCATTGTTGTTGGCGGGGTTTTAGTCACTGCCGGCATGGTTCCGAGAAGAAAATGAGTTTTTTCGTTAGAAACCTTTTGCTTCCAGTTCCTTGTAGGAAGCTCACCCTGCTCTGCTCTATACTAAAGTGAAAGTCAACGTGAGACTTGCTTCGAAGTAAGGCCTTGATTATCCTTGCAAAACGGGAGGCGTGCAGCAGCTCCATGAGGCCTTCATCGTTGTTCTGCTTTAGTTTCACGGTAGTAAGCCTTTCAAGACTCCTAGGGACCTTGCTTCAGCACCCGTTTCGGTACCAGAACACTGCGGAGAGCCAGAAAGCTCTGGTCCTGCGTGTATGCTGCGTGTCAACCTAGAAATTAGAGACTGATGGCACAAGGCTTGTTTTCCCATTAGGAAAGCTCCGTTCATGCGGCCTCGAAGCTACCAGAAAAGCATTGTTGTTGGCGGGGTTTTAGTCACTGCCGGCATGGTTCTGAGAAGAAAATGAATTTTTTCGTAAGAAACCTTTTGCTTCCAGTTCCTTGTAGGAAGCTCACCCTGCTCTGCTCTATACCTAAAGTGAAAGTCAACGTGAGACTTGCTTCGAAGTAAGGCCTTGATTATCCTTGCAAAACGGGAGGCGTGCAGCAGCTCCATGAGGCCTTCATCGTTGTTCTGCTTTAGTTTCACGGTAGTAAGCCTTTCAAGACTCCTAGGGACCTTGCTTCAGCACCCGTTTCGGTACCAGAACACTGCGGAGAGCCAGGAAGCTCTGGTCCTGCGTGTATGCTGCGTGTCAACATAGAAATGAGAGACTGATGGCACAAGGCTTGTTTTCCCATTAGGAAAGCTCCGTTCATGCGGCCTCGAAGCTACCTGAAAAGCATTGTTGTTGCCTGGGTTTTCGTCACTGCCGACATGGTTCTGAGAAGAAAATGAGTTTTCATGGAAGAAACCTTGTGCTTCCAGTTCCTTGTTGGAAGCTCACCCTGCTCTGCTCTATACCAAAAGTGAAAGCCAACGTGAGCCCTAGCCTCGAAGTAAGGCCCTGATTTGCCTTGCCAATGGGGAGGCGTGCAGCAGCTCCATGAGGCCTTCCTCACTGTTCTGCTTGAGTTTCACGGTAGTGAGCCTTTCAAGACTCCTAGGGACCTTGCTTCAGCACCCGTTTCCGTACCAGAATATTGAGGAGACACAGGAAGCTCTAGTCCTGTTAAGCAACTTCCAGCCCCGTAGGCCTTTTGGAACACCCCAGTGTTGGCTAGAGAAAGGCAACACACTGCACTCTTCCTTGGCAGAGCCAGATTACCTCAGCTCCACACAGTATTCACGACCACACTTCTCGACTGTCCTCCATGCAGTGGATGTAACCTCATTCCCCTAGCTGAACTCTATTGAGAAAAACACTCTGCTTCTAATCCCGTTTCACTTTTTACACTTCGAGTCACGCATCCTCAAGGGGGTGGTCGGCTTGCATTCCAAGTACAATTTAAGCACAGTTCTTGGTGTAACACAGCAGGTCTTTTGAAAAGGCACAGGTCTCTAAGTCTCCCTCGCACATCCTTTGTTTAGGCACTTTGCTGCACGCAGAAAACCGGTCGTAGAAAAAAGTTGATTCAGGGGAAGCCCCAGTGGGGATCGTGAATCTCTTTTGACGTGGTAGCATCAACATGTACTTATGCTGCGTGTCAACCTGGAAATGGGAGACTGAAGGCACAAAGCTTGTTTTCCCGTTTTGAAAGCTCCATTCATGCGGCCTCGAAGCTACCTGAAAAGCACTGTTGTTACCGTGCTTTTCCTTACAGCCGGCATGGCACATAGAAGAAAATGAGTTTTCTCGAAAGAAACCTTGTGCTTCCAGTTCCTACTTGGAACCTCACCCTGCTCTGCTCTATACCAAACGTGAAAGTCAATGTGAGCACTAGCCTCGAAGTAAGGCCCTGATTATGCTGGGAAAACGGGAGGCGTGCAGCAGCTCCATGAGGCCTTCATCGCTGTTCTGCTTTAGTTGAACGGTAGTCAGCTCTCCAAGACTCCTAGGGACTTTGCTTAAGCAACCGTTTCGGTACCAGAACACTGCGTAGAGCCAGGAAGCTTTGGTCCTGCGTGTATGCTGCGTGTCTACCTAGAAATTAGAGACTGATGGCACAAGGCTTGTTTTCCCATTAGGAAAGCTCCGTTCATGCGGCCTCGAAGCTACCGGAAAAGCATTGTTGTTGGCGGGGTTTTAGTCACTGCCGGCATGGTTCTGAGAAGAAAATGAGTTTTTTCGTAGAAACCTTGTGCTTCCAGTTCCTTGTAGGAAGCTCACCCTGCTCTGCTCTATACCTAAAGTGAAAGTCAACGTGAGACTTGCTTCGAAGTAAGGCCTTGATCATCCTTGCAAAACGGGAGGCGTGCAGCAGCTCCATGAGGCCTTCATCGTTGTTCTGCTTTAGTTTCACGGTAGTAAGCCTTTCAAGACTCCTAGGGACCTTGCTTCAGCACCCGTTTCGGTACCAGAACACTGCGGAGAGCCAGGAAGCTCTGGTCCTGCGTGTATGCTGCGTGTCAACCTAGAAATGAGAGCCTGATGGCACAAGGCTTGTTTTCCCATTAGGAAAGCTCCGTTCATGCGGCCTCGAAGCTACCTGAAAAGCATTGTTGTTGCCTGGGTTTTCGTCACTGCCGACATGGTTCTGAGAAGAAAATGAGTTTTCATGGAAGAAACCTTGTGCTTCCAGTTCCTTGTTGGAAGCTCACCCTGCTCTGCTCTATACCAAAAGTGAAAGCCAAGGTGAGCCCTAGCCTCGAAGTAAGGCCCTGATTTGCCTTGCCAATTGGGAGGCGTGCAGCAGCTCCATGAGGCCTTCCTCACTGTTCTGCTTGAGTTTCACGGTAGTAAGCCTTTCAAGACTCCTAGGGACCTTGCTTCAGCACCCGTTTCCGTACCAGAATATTGAGGAGACACAGGAAGCTCTAGTCCTGTTAAGCAACTTCCAGCCCCGTAGGCCTTTTGGAACACCCCAGTGTTGGCTAGAGAAAGGCAACACACTGCACTCTTCCTTGGCAGAGCCAGATTACCTCAGCTCCACACAGGATTCACGACCACACTTCTCGACTGTCCTCCATGCAGTGGATGTAACCTCATTCCCCTAGCTGAACTCTATTGAGAAAAACACTCTGCTTCTAATCCCGTTTCACTTTTTACACTTCGAGTCACGCATCCTCAAGGGGGTGGTCGGCTTGCATTCCAAGTACAATTTAAGCACAGTTCTTGGTGTAACACAGCAGGTCTTTTGAAGAGGCACAGGTCTCTAAGTCTCCCTCGCGCATCCTTTGTTTAGGCACTTTGCTGCACGCAGAAAACCGGTCGTAGAAAAAAGTTGATTCAGGGGAAGCCCCAGTGGGGATCGTGAATCTCTTTTGACGTGGTAGCATCAACATGTACTTATGCTGCGTGTCAACCTGGAAATGGGAGACTGAAGGCACAAAGCTTGTTTTCCCGTTTTGAAAGCTCCATTCATGCGGCCTCGAAGCTACCTGAAAAGCACTGTTGTTACCGTGCTTTTCCTTACAGCCGGCATGGCACATAGAAGAAAATGAGTTTTCTCGAAAGAAACCTTGTGCTTCCAGTTCCTACTTGGAACCTCACCCTGCTCTGCTCTATACCAAACGTGAAAGTCAATGTGAGCACTAGCCTCGAAGTAAGGCCCTGATTATGCTGGCAAAACGGGAGGCGTGCAGCAGCTCCATGAGGCCTTCATCGCTGTTCTGCTTTAGTTGAACAGTAGTCAGCTCTCCAAGACTCCTAGGGACTTTGCTTAAGCAACCGTTTCGGTACCAGAACACTGCGTAGAGCCAGGAAGCTTTGGTCCTGCGTGTATGCTGCATGTCTACCTAGAAATTAGAGACTGATGGCACAAGGCTTGTTTTCCCATTAGGAAAGCTCCGTTCATGCGGCCTCGAAGCTACCGGAAAAGCATTGTTGTTGGCGGGGTTTTAGTCACTGCCGGCATGGTTCCGAGAAGAAAATGAGTTTTTTCGTTAGAAACCTTTTGCTTCCAGTTCCTTGTAGGAAGCTCACCCTGCTCTGCTCTATACCTAAAGTGAAAGTCAACGTGAGACTTGCTTCGAAGTAAGGCCTTGATTATCCTTGCAAAACGGGAGGCGTGCAGCAGCTCCATGAGGCCTTCATCGTTGTTCTGCTTTAGTTTCACGGTAGTAAGCCTTTCAAGACTCCTAGGGACCTTGCTTCAGCACCCGTTTCGGTACCAGAACACTGCGGAGAGCCAGAAAGCTCTGGTCCTGCGTGTATGCTGCGTGTCAACCTAGAAATTAGAGACTGATGGCACAAGGCTTGTTTTCCCATTAGGAAAGCTCCGTTCATGCGGCCTCGAAGCTACCAGAAAAGCATTGTTGTTGGCGGGGTTTTAGTCACTGCCGGCATGGTTCTGAGAAGAAAATGAATTTTTTCGTAAGAAACCTTTTGCTTCCAGTTCCTTGTAGGAAGCTCACCCTGCTCTGCTCTATACCTAAAGTGAAAGTCAACGTGAGACTTGCTTCGAAGTAAGGCCTTGATTATCCTTGCAAAACGGGAGGCGTGCAGCAGCTCCATGAGGCCTTCATCGTTGTTCTGCTTTAGTTTCACGGTAGTAAGCCTTTCAAGACTCCTAGGGACCTTGCTTCAGCACCCGTTTCGGTACCAGAACACTGCGGAGAGCCAGGAAGCTCTGGTCCTGCGTGTATGCTGCGTGTCAACCTAGAAATGAGAGACTGATGGCACAAGGCTTGTTTTCCCATTAGGAAAGCTCCGTTCATGCGGCCTCGAAGCTACCTGAAAAGCATTGTTGTTGCCTGGGTTTTCGTCACTGCCGACATGGTTCTGAGAAGAAAATGAGTTTTCATGGAAGAAACCTTGTGCTTCCAGTTCCTTGTTGGAAGCTCACCCTGCTCTGCTCTATACCAAAAGTGAAAGCCAAGGTGAGCCCTAGCCTCGAAGTAAGGCCCTGATTTGCCTTGCCAATTGGGAGGCGTGCAGCAGCTCCATGAGGCCTTCCTCACTGTTCTGCTTGAGTTTCACGGTAGTAAGCCTTTCAAGACTCCTAGGGACCTTGCTTCAGCACCCGTTTCCGTACCAGAATATTGAGGAGACACAGGAAGCTCTAGTCCTGTTAAGCAACTTCCAGCCCCGTAGGCCTTTTGGAACACCCCAGTGTTGGCTAGAGAAAGGCAACACACTGCACTCTTCCTTGGCAGAGCCAGATTACCTCAGCTCCACACAGGATTCACGACCACACTTCTCGACTGTCCTCCATGCAGTGGATGTAACCTCATTCCCCTAGCTGAACTCTATTGAGAAAAACACTCTGCTTCTAATCCCGTTTCACTTTTTACACTTCGAGTCATGCATCCTCAAGGGGGTGGTCGGCTTGCATTCCAAGTACAATTTAAGCACAGTTCTTGGTGTAACACAGCAGGTCTTTTGAAGAGGCACAGGTCTCTAAGTCTCCCTCGCGCATCCTTTGTTTAGGCACTTTGCTGCACGCAGAAAACCGGTCGTAGAAAAAAGTTGATTCAGGGGAAGCCCCAGTGGGGATCGTGAATCTCTTTTGACGTGGTAGCATCAACATGTACTTATGCTGCGTGTCAACCTGGAAATGGGAGACTGAAGGCACAAAGCTTGTTTTCCCGTTTTGAAAGCTCCATTCATGCGGCCTCGAAGCTACCTGAAAAGCACTGTTGTTACCGTGCTTTTCCTTACAGCCGGCATGGCACATAGAAGAAAATGAGTTTTCTCGAAAGAAACCTTGTGCTTCCAGTTCCTACTTGGAACCTCACCCTGCTCTGCTCTATACCAAACGTGAAAGTCAATGTGAGCACTAGCCTCGAAGTAAGGCCCTGATTATGCTGGCAAAACGGGAGGCGTGCAGCAGCTCCATGAGGCCTTCATCGCTGTTCTGCTTTAGTTGAACAGTAGTCAGCTCTCCAAGACTCCTAGGGACTTTGCTTAAGCAACCGTTTCGGTACCAGAACACTGCGTAGAGCCAGGAAGCTTTGGTCCTGCGTGTATGCTGCATGTCTACCTAGAAATTAGAGACTGATGGCACAAGGCTTGTTTTCCCATTAGGAAAGCTCCGTTCATGCGGCCTCGAAGCTACCGGAAAAGCATTGTTGTTGGCGGGGTTTTAGTCACTGCCGGCATGGTTCCGAGAAGAAAATGAGTTTTTTCGTTAGAAACCTTTTGCTTCCAGTTCCTTGTAGGAAGCTCACCCTGCTCTGCTCTATACCTAAAGTGAAAGTCAACGTGAGACTTGCTTCGAAGTAAGGCCTTGATTATCCTTGCAAAACGGGAGGCGTGCAGCAGCTCCATGAGGCCTTCATCGTTGTTCTGCTTTAGTTTCACGGTAGTAAGCCTTTCAAGACTCCTAGGGACCTTGCTTCAGCACCCGTTTCGGTACCAGAACACTGCGGAGAGCCAGAAAGCTCTGGTCCTGCGTGTATGCTGCGTGTCAACCTAGAAATTAGAGACTGATGGCACAAGGCTTGTTTTCCCATTAGGAAAGCTCCGTTCATGCGGCCTCGAAGCTACCAGAAAAGCATTGTTGTTGGCGGGGTTTTAGTCACTGCCGGCATGGTTCTGAGAAGAAAATGAATTTTTTCGTAAGAAACCTTTTGCTTCCAGTTCCTTGTAGGAAGCTCACCCTGCTCTGCTCTATACCTAAAGTGAAAGTCAACGTGAGACTTGCTTCGAAGTAAGGCCTTGATTATCCTTGCAAAACGGGAGGCGTGCAGCAGCTCCATGAGGCCTTCATCGTTGTTCTGCTTTAGTTTCACGGTAGTAAGCCTTTCAAGACTCCTAGGGACCTTGCTTCAGCACCCGTTTCGGTACCAGAACACTGCGGAGAGCCAGGAAGCTCTGGTCCTGCGTGTATGCTGCGTGTCAACCTAGAAATGAGAGACTGATGGCACAAGGCTTGTTTTCCCATTAGGAAAGCTCCGTTCATGCGGCCTCGAAGCTACCTGAAAAGCATTGTTGTTGCCTGGGTTTTCGTCACTGCCGACATGGTTCTGAGAAGAAAATGAGTTTTCATGGAAGAAACCTTGTGCTTCCAGTTCCTTGTTGGAAGCTCACCCTGCTCTGCTCTATACCAAAAGTGAAAGCCAAGGTGAGCCCTAGCCTCGAAGTAAGGCCCTGATTTGCCTTGCCAATGGGGAGGCGTGCAGCAGCTCCATGAGGCCTTCCTCACTGTTCTGCTTGAGTTTCACGGTAGTGAGCCTTTCAAGACTCCTAGGGACCTTGCTTCAGCACCCGTTTCCGTACCAGAATATTGAGGAGACACAGGAAGCTCTAGTCCTGTTAAGCAACTTCCAGCCCCGTAGGCCTTTTGGAACACCCCAGTGTTGGCTAGAGAAAGGCAACACACTGCACTCTTCCTTGGCAGAGCCAGATTACCTCAGCTCCACACAGTATTCACGACCACACTTCTCGACTGTCCTCCATGCAGTGGATGTAACCTCATTCCCCTAGCTGAACTCTATTGAGAAAAACACTCTGCTTCTAATCCCGTTTCACTTTTTACACTTCGAGTCACGCATCCTCAAGGGGGTGGTCGGCTTGCATTCCAAGTACAATTTAAGCACAGTTCTTGGTGTAACACAGCAGGTCTTTTGAAGAGGCACAGGTCTCTAAGTCTCCCTCGCACATCCTTTGTTTAGGCACTTTGCTGCACGCAGAAAACCGGTCGTAGAAAAAAGTTGATTCAGGGGAAGCCCCAGTGGGGATCGTGAATCTCTTTTGACGTGGTAGCATCAACATGTACTTATGCTGCGTGTCAACCTGGAAATGGGAGACTGAAGGCACAAAGCTTGTTTTCCCGTTTTGAAAGCTCCATTCATGCGGCCTCGAAGCTACCTGAAAAGCACTGTTGTTACCGTGCTTTTCCTTACAGCCGGCATGGCACATAGAAGAAAATGAGTTTTCTCAAAAGAAACCTTGTGCTTCCAGTTCCTACTTGGAAACTCACCCTGCTCTGCTCTATACCAAACGTGAAAGTCAATGTGAGCACTAGCCTCGAAGTAAGGCCCTGATTATGCTGGCAAAACGGGAGGCGTGCAGCAGCTCCATGAGGCCTTCATCGCTGTTCTGCTTTAGTTGAACGGTAGTCAGCTCTCCAAGACTCCTAGGGACTTTGCTTAAGCAACCGTTTCGGTACCAGAACACTGCGTAGAGCCAGGAAGCTTTGGTCCTGCGTGTATGCTGCGTGTCTACCTAGAAATTAGAGACTGATGGCACAAGGCTTGTTTTCCCATTAGGAAAGCTCCGTTCATGCGGCCTCGAAGCTACCGGAAAAGCATTGTTGTTGGCGGGGTTTTAGTCACTGCCGGCATGGTTCTGAGAAGAAAATGAGTTTTTTCGTAGAAACCTTGTGCTTCCAGTTCCTTGTAGGAAGCTCACCCTGCTCTGCTCTATACCTAAAGTGAAAGTCAACGTGAGACTTGCTTCGAAGTAAGGCCTTGATCATCCTTGCAAAACGGGAGGCGTGCAGCAGCTCCATGAGGCCTTCATCGTTGTTCTGCTTTAGTTTCACGGTAGTAAGCCTTTCAAGACTCCTAGGGACCTTGCTTCAGCACCCGTTTCGGTACCAGAACACTGCGGAGAGCCAGGAAGCTCTGGTCCTGCGTGTATGCTGCGTGTCAACCTAGAAATGAGAGCCTGATGGCACAAGGCTTGTTTTCCCATTAGGAAAGCTCCGTTCATGCGGCCTCGAAGCTACCTGAAAAGCATTGTTGTTGCCTGGGTTTTCGTCACTGCCGACATGGTTCTGAGAAGAAAATGAGTTTTCATGGAAGAAACCTTGTGCTTCCAGTTCCTTGTTGGAAGCTCACCCTGCTCTGCTCTATACCAAAAGTGAAAGCCAAGGTGAGCCCTAGCCTCGAAGTAAGGCCCTGATTTGCCTTGCCAATGGGGAGGCGTGCAGCAGCTCCATGAGGCCTTCCTCACTGTTCTGCTTGAGTTTCACGGTAGTAAGCCTTTCAAGACTCCTAGGGACCTTACTTCAGCACCCGTTTCCGTACCAGAATATTGAGGAGACACAGGAAGCTCTAGTCCTGTTAAGCAACTTCCAGCCCCGTAGGCCTTTTGGAACACCCCAGTGTTGGCTAGAGAAAGGCAACACACTGCACTCTTCCTTGGCAGAGCCAGATTACCTCAGCTCCACACAGGATTCACCACCACACTTCTCGACTGTCCTCCATGCAGTGGATGTAACCTCATTCCCCTAGCTGAACTCTATTGAGAAAAACACTCTGCTTCTAATCCCGTTTCACTTTTTACACTTCGAGTCACGCATCCTCAAGGGGGTGGTCGGCTTGCATTCCAAGTACAATTTAAGCACAGTTCTTGGTGTAACACAGCAGGTCTTTTGAAGAGGCACAGGTCTCTAAGTCTCCCTCGCGCATCCTTTGTTTAGGCACTTTGCTGCACGCAGAAAACCGGTCGTAGAAAAAAGTTGATTCAGGGGAAGCCCCAGTGGGGATCGTGAATCTCTTTTGACGTGGTAGCATCAACATGTACTTATGCTGCGTGTCAACCTGGAAATAGGAGACTGAAGGCACAAAGCTTGTTTTCCTGTTTTGAAAGCTCCATTCATGCGGCCTCGAAGCTACCTGAAAAGCACTGTTGTTACCGTGCTTTTCCTTACAGCCGGCATGGCACATAGAAGAAAATGAGTTTTCTCGAAAGAAACCTTGTGCTTCCAGTTCCTACTTGGAACCTCACCCTGCTCTGCTCTATACCAAACGTGAAAGTCAATGTGAGCACTAGCCTCGAAGTAAGGCCCTGATTATGCTGGCAAAACGGGAGGCGTGCAGCAGCTCCATGAGGCCTTCATCGCTGTTCTGCTTTAGTTGAACGGTAGTCAGCTCTCCAAGACTCCTAGGGACTTTGCTTAAGCAACCGTTTCGGTACCAGAACACTGCGTAGAGCCAGGAAGCTTTGGTCCTGCGTGTATGCTGCGTGTGTACCTAGAAATTAGAGACTGATGGCACAAGGCTTGTTTTCCCATTAGGAAAGCTCCGTTCATGCGGCCTCGAAGCTACCGGAAAAGCATTGTTGTTGGCGGGGTTTTAGTCACTGCCGGCATGGTTCCGAGAAGAAAATGAGTTTTTTCGTTAGAAACCTTTTGCTTCCAGTTCCTTGTAGGAAGCTCACCCTGCTCTGCTCTATACCTAAAGTGAAAGTCAACGTGAGACTTGCTTCGAAGTAAGGCCTTGATTATCCTTGCAAAACGGGAGGCGTGCAGCAGCTCCATGAGGCCTTCATCGTTGTTCTGCTTTAGTTTCACGGTAGTAAGCCTTTCAAGACTCCTAGGGACCTTGCTTCAGCACCCGTTTAGGTACCAGAACACTGCGGAGAGCCAGAAAGCTCTGGTCCTGCGTGTATGCTGCGTGTCAACCTAGAAATGAGAGACTGATGGCACAAGGCTTGTTTTCCCATTAGGAAAGCTCCGTTCATGCGGCCTCGAAGCTACCAGAAAAGCATTGTTGTTGGCGGGGTTTTAGTCACTGCCGGCATGGTTCTGAGACGAAAATGAATTTTTTCGTAAGAAACCTTTTGCTTCCAGTTCCTTGTAGGAAGCTCACCCTGCTCTGCTCTATACCTAAAGTGAAAGTCAACGTGAGACTTGCTTCGAAGTAAGGCCTTGATTATCCTTGCAAAACGGGAGGCGTGCAGCAGCTCCATGAGGCCTTCATCGTTGTTCTGCTTTAGTTTCACGGTAGTAAGCCTTTCAAGACTCCTAGGGACCTTGCTTCAGCACCCGTTTCGGTACCAGAACACTGCGGAGAGCCAGGAAGCTCTGGTCCTGCGTGTATGCTGCGTGTCAACCTAGAAATGAGAGACTGATGGCACAAGGCTTGTTTTCCCATTAGGAAAGCACCGTTCATGCGGCCTCGAAGCTACCTGAAAAGCATTGTTGTTGCCTGGGTTTTCGTCACTGCCGACATGGTTCTGAGAAGAAAATGAGTTTTCATGGAAGAAACCTTGTGCTTCCAGTTCCTTGTTGGAAGCTCACCCTGCTCTGCTCTATACCAAAAGTGAAAGCCAAGGTGAGCCCTAGCCTCGAAGTAAGGCCCTGATTTGCCTTGCCAATGGGGAGGCGTGCAGCAGCTCCATGAGGCCTTCCTCACTGTTCTGCTTGAGTTTCACGGTAGTGAGCCTTTCAAGACTCCTAGGGACCTTGCTTCAGCACCCGTTTCAGTACCAGAATATTGAGTAGACACAGGAAGCTCTAGTCCTGTTAAGCAACTTCCAGCCCCGTAGGCCTTTTGGAACACCCCAGTGTTGGCTAGAGAAAGGCAACACACTGCACTCTTCCTTGGCAGAGCCAGATTACCTCAGCTCCACACAGGATTCACGACCACACTTCTCGACTGTCCTCCATGCAGTGGATGTAACCTCATTCCCCTAGCTGAACTCTATTGAGAAAAACACTCTGCTTCTAATCCCGTTTCACTTTTTACACTTCGAGTCACGCATCCTCAAGGGGGTGGTCGGCTTGCATTCCAAGTACAATTTAAGCACAGTTCTTGGTGTAACACAGCAGGTCTTTTGAAGAGGCACAGGTCTCTAAGTCTCCCTCGCGCATCCTTTGTTTAGGCACTTTGCTGCACGCAGAAAACCGGTCGTAGAAAAAAGTTGATTCAGGGGAAGCCCCAGTGGGGATCGTGAATCTCTTTTGACGTGGTAGCATCAACATGTACTTATGCTGCGTGTCAACCTGGAAATGGGAGACTGAAGGCACAAAGCTTGTTTTCCCGTTTTGAAAGCTCCATTCATGCGGCCTCGAAGCTACCTGAAAAGCACTGTTGTTACCGTGCTTTTCCTTACAGCCGGCATGGCACATAGAAGAAAATGAGTTTTCTCGAAAGAAACCTTGTGCTTCCAGTTCCTACTTGGAACCTCACCCTGCTCTGCTCTATACCAAACGTGAAAGTCAATGTGAGCACTAGCCTCGAAGTAAGGCCCTGATTATGCTGGCAAAACGGGAGGCGTGCAGCAGCTCCATGAGGCCTTCATCGCTGTTCTGCTTTAGTTGAACGGTAGTCAGCTCTCCAAGACTCCTAGGGACTTTGCTTAAGCAACCGTTTCGGTACCAGAACACTGCGTAGAGCCAGGAAGCTTTGGTCCTGCGTGTATGCTGCATGTCTACCTAGAAATTAGAGACTGATGGCACAAGGCTTGTTTTCCCATTAGGAAAGCTCCGTTCATGCGGCCTCGAAGCTACCGGAAAAGCATTGTTGTTGGCGGGGTTTTAGTCACTGCCGGCATGGTTCCGAGAAGAAAATGAGTTTTTTCGTTAGAAACCTTTTGCTTCCAGTTCCTTGTAGGAAGCTCACCCTGCTCTGCTCTATACCTAAAGTGAAAGTCAACGTGAGACTTGCTTCGAAGTAAGGCCTTGATTATCCTTGCAAAACGGGAGGCGTGCAGCAGCTCCATGAGGCCTTCATCGTTGTTCTGCTTTAGTTTCACGGTAGTAAGCCTTTCAAGACTCCTAGGGACCTTGCTTCAGCACCCGTTTCGGTACCAGAACACTGCGGAGAGCCAGAAAGCTCTGGTCCTGCGTGTATGCTGCGTGTCAACCTAGAAATTAGAGACTGATGGCACAAGGCTTGTTTTCCCATTAGGAAAGCTCCGTTCATGAGGCCTCGAAGCTACCTGAAAAGCATTGTTGTTGCCTGGGTTTTCGTCACTGCCGACATGGTTCTGAGAAGAAAATGAGTTTTCATGGAAGAAACCTTGTGCTTTCAGTTCCTTGTTGGAAGCTCACCCTGCTCTGCTCTATACCAAAAGTGAAAGCCAACGTGAGCCCTAGCCTCGAAGTAAGGCCCTGATTTGCCTTGCCAATGGGGAGGCGTGCAGCAGCTCCATGAGGCCTTCCTCACTGTTCTGCTTGAGTTTCACGGTAGTGAGCCTTTCAAGACTCCTAGGGACCTTGCTTCAGCACCCGTTTCAGTACCAGAATATTGAATAGACACAGGAAGCTCTAGTCCTGTTAAGCAACTTCCAGCCCCGTAGGCCTTTTGGAACACCCCAGTGTTGGCTAGAGAAAGGCAACACACTGCACTCTTCCTTGGCAGAGCCAGATTACCTCAGCTCCACACAGGATTCACGACCACACTTCTCGACTGTCCTCCATGCAGTGGATGTAACCTCATTCCCCTAGCTGAACTCTATTGAGAAAAACACTCTGCTTCTAATCCCGTTTCACTTTTTACACTTCGAGTCACGCATCCTCAAGGGGGTGGTCGGCTTGCATTCCAAGTACAATTTAAGCACAGTTCTTGGTGTAACACAGCAGGTCTTTTGGAGAGGCACAGGTCTCTAAGTCTCCCTCGCGCATCCTTTGTTTAGGCACTTTGCTGCACGCAGAAAACCGGTCGTAGAAAAAAGTTGATTCAGGGGAAGCCCCAGTGGGGATCGTGAATCTCTTTTGACGTGGTAGCATCAACATGTACTTATGCTGCGTGTCAACCTGGAAATGGGAGACTGAAGGCACAAAGCTTGTTTTCCCGTTTTGAAAGCTCCATTCATGCGGCCTCGAAGCTACCTGAAAAGCACTGTTGTTACCGTGCTTTTCCTTACAGCCGGCATGGCACATAGAAGAAAATGAGTTTTCTCGAAAGAAACCTTGTGCTTCCAGTTCCTACTTGGAAACTCACCCTGCTCTGCTCTATACCAAACGTGAAAGTCAATGTGAGCACTAGCCTCGAAGTAAGGCCCTGATTATGCTGGCAAAACGGGAGGCGTGCAGCAGCTCCATGAGGCCTTCATCGCTGTTCTGCTTTAGTTGAACGGTAGTCAGCTCTCCAAGACTCCTAGGGACTTTGCTTAAGCAACCGTTTCGGTACCAGAACACTGCGTAGAGCCAGGAAGCTTTGGTCCTGCGTGTATGCTGCGTGTGTACCTAGAAATTAGAGACTGATGGCACAAGGCTTGTTTTCCCATTAGGAAAGCTCCGTTCATGCGGCCTCGAAGCTACCGGAAAAGCATTGTTGTTGGCGGGGTTTTAGTCACTGCCGGCATGGTTCCGAGAAGAAAATGAGTTTTTTCGTTAGAAACCTTTTGCTTCCAGTTCCTTGTAGGAAGCTCACCCTGCTCTGCTCTATACCTAAAGTGAAAGTCAACGTGAGACTTGCTTCGAAGTAAGGCCTTGATTATCCTTGCAAAACGGGAGGCGTGCAGCAGCTCCATGAGGCCTTCATCGTTGTTCTGCTTTAGTTTCACGGTAGTAAGCCTTTCAAGACTCCTAGGGACCTTGCTTCAGCACCCGTTTCGGTACCAGAACACTGCGGAGAGCCAGAAAGCTCTGGTCCTGCGTGTATGCTGCGTGTCAACCTAGAAATTAGAGACTGATGGCACAAGGCTTGTTTTCCCATTAGGAAAGCTCCGTTCATGCGGCCTCGAAGCTACCAGAAAAGCATTGTTGTTGGCGGGGTTTTAGTCACTGCCGGCATGGTTCTGAGAAGAAAATGAGTTTTTTCGTTAGAAACCTTGTGCTTCCAGTTCCTTGTAGGAAGCTCACCCTGCTCTGCTCTATACCTAAAGTGAAAGTCAACGTGAGACTTGCTTCGAAGTAAGGCCTTGATTATCCTTGCAAAACGGGAGGCGTGCAGCAGCTCCATGAGGCCTTCATCGTTGTTCTGCTTTAGTTTCACGGTAGTAAGCCTTTCAAGACTCTTAGGGACCTTGCTTCAGCACCCGTTTCGGTACCAGAACACTGCGGAGAGCCAGGAAGCTCTGGTCCTGCGTGTATGCTGCGTGTCAACCTAGAAATGAGAGACTGATGGCACAAGGCTTGTTTTCCCATTAGGAAAGCTCCGTTCATGCGGCCTCGAAGCTACCTGAAAAGCATTGTTGTTGCCTGGGTTTTCGTCACTGCCGACATGGTTCTGAGAAGAAAATGAGTTTTCATGGAAGAAACCTTGTGCTTCCAGTTCCTTGTTGGAAGCTCACCCTGCTCTGCTCTATACCAAAAGTGAAAGCCAACGTGAGCCCTAGCCTCGAAGTAAGGCCCTGATTTGCCTTGCCAATGGGGAGGCGTGCAGCAGCTCCATGAGGCCTTCCTCACTGTTCTGCTTGAGTTTCACGGTAGTGAGCCTTTCAAGACTCCTAGGGACCTTGCTTCAGCACCCGTTTCAGTACCAGAATATTGAGGAGACACAGGAAGCTCTAGTCCTGTTAAGCAACTTCCAGCCCCGTAGGCCTTTTGGAACACCCCAGTGTTGGCTAGAGAAAGGCAACACACTGCACTCTTCCTTGGCAGAGCCAGATTACCTCAGCTCCACACAGGATTCACGACCACACTTCTCGACTGTCCTCCATGCAGTGGATGTAACCTCATTCCCCTAGCTGAACTCTATTGAGAAAAACACTCTGCTTCTAATCCCGTTTCACTTTTTACACTTCGAGTCACGCATCCTCAAGGGGGTGGTCGGCTTGCATTCCAAGTACAATTTAAGCACAGTTCTTGGTGTAACACAGCAGGTCTTTTGAAGAGGCACAGGTCTCTAAGTCTCCCTCGCGCATCCTTTGTTTAGGCACTTTGCTGCACGCAGAAAACCGGTCGTAGAAAAAAGTTGATTCAGGGGAAGCCCCAGTGGGGATCGTGAATCTCTTTTGACGTGGTAGCATCAACATGTACTTATGCTGCGTGTCAACCTGGAAATGGGAGACTGAAGGCACAAAGCTTGTTTTCCCGTTTTGAAAGCTCCATTCATGCGGCCTCGAAGCTACCTGAAAAGCACTGTTGTTACCGTGCTTTTCCTTACAGCCGGCATGGCACATAGAAGAAAATGAGTTTTCTCGAAAGAAACCTTGTGCTTCCAGTTCCTACTTGGAAACTCACCCTGCTCTGCTCTATACCAAACGTGAAAGTCAATGTGAGCACTAGCCTCGAAGTAAGGCCCTGATCATGCTGGCAAAACGGGAGGCGTGCAGCAGCTCCATGAGGCCTTCATCGCTGTTCTGCTTTAGTTGAACGGTAGTCAGCTCTCCAAGACTCCTAGGGACTTTGCTTAAGCAACCGTTTCGGTACCAGAACACTGCGTAGAGCCAGGAAGCTTTGGTCCTGCGTGTATGCTGCGTGTCTACCTAGAAATTAGAGACTGATGGCACAAGGCTTGTTTTCCCATTAGGAAAGCTCCGTTCATGCGGCCTCGAAGCTACCGGAAAAGCATTGTTGTTGGCGGGGTTTTAGTCACTGCCGGCATGGTTCTGAGAAGAAAATGAGTTTTTTCGTAGAAACCTTGTGCTTCCAGTTCCTTGTAGGAAGCTCACCCTGCATTGCTCTATACCTAGAGTGAAAGTCAACGTGAGACTTGCTTCGAAGTAAGGCCTTGATCATCCTTGCAAAACGGGAGGCGTGCAGCAGCTCCATGAGGCCTTCATCGTTGTTCTGCTTTAGTTTCACGGTAGTAAGCCTTTCAAGACTCCTAGGGACCTTGCTTCAGCACCCGTTTCGGTACCAGAACACTGCGGAGAGCCAGGAAGCTCTGGTCCTGCGTGTATGCTGCGTGTCAACCTAGAAATGAGAGCCTGATGGCACAAGGCTTGTTTTCCCATTAGGAAAGCTCCGTTCATGCGGCCTCGAAGCTACCTGAAAAGCATTGTTGTTACCTGGGTTTTCGTCATGCCGACATGGTTCTGAGAAGAGAATGAGTTTTCATGGAAGAAACCTTGTGCTTCCAGTTCCTTGTTGGAAGCTCACCCTGCTCTGCTCTATACCAAAAGTGAAAGCCAAGGTGAGCCCTAGCCTCGAAGTAAGGCCCTGATTTGCCTTGCCAATGGGGAGGCGTGCAGCAGCTCCATGAGTCCTTCCTCACTGTTCTGCTTGAGTTTCACGGTAGTAAGCCTTTCAAGACTCCTAGGGACCTTGCTTCAGCACCCGTTTCCGTACCACAATATTGAGGAGACACAGGAAGCTCTAGTCCTGTTAAGCAACTTCCAGCCCCGTAGGCCTTTAGGAACACCCCAGTGTGGGCTAGAGAAAGGCAACACACTGCACTCTTCCTTGGCAGAGCCAGATTACCTCAGCTCCACACAGGATTCACGACCACACTTCTCGACTGTCCTCCATGCAGTGGATGTAACCTCATTCCCCTAGCTGAACTCTATTGAGAAAAACACTCTGCTTCTAATCCCGTTTCACTTTTTACACTTCGAGTCACGCATCCTCAAGGGGGTGGTCGGCTTGAATTCCAAGTACAATTTAAGCACATTTCTTGGTGTAACACAGCAGGTCTTTTGAAGAGGCACAGGTCTGTAAGTCTCCCTCGCACATCCTTTGTTTAGGCACTTTGCTGCACGCAGAAAACCGGTCGTAGAAAAAAGTTGATTCAGGGGAAGCCCCAGTGGGGATCGTGAATCTCTTTTGACGTGGTAGCATCAACATGTACTTATGCTGCGTGTCAACCTGGAAATGGGAGACTGAAGGCACAAAGCTTGTTTTCCTGTTTTGAAAGCTCCATTCATGCGGCCTCGAAGCTACCTGAAAAGCACTGTTGTTACCGTGCTTTTCCTTACAGCCGGCATGGCACATAGAAGAAAATGAGTTTTCTCGAAAGAAACCTTGTGCTTCCAGTTCCTACTTGGAAGCTCACCCTGCTCTGCTCTATACGAAACGTGAAAGTCAATGTGAGCACTAGCCTCGAAGTAAGGCCCTGATTATGCTGGCAAAACGGGAGGCGTGCAGCAGCTCCATGAGGCCTTCATCGCTGTTCTGCTTTAGTTGAACGGTAGTCAGCTCTCCAAGACTCCTAGGGACTTTGCTTAAGCAACCGTTTCGGTACCAGAACACTGCGTAGAGCCAGGAAGCTTTGGTCCTGCGTGTATGCTGCGTGTGTACCTAGAAATTAGAGACTGATGGCACAAGGCTTGTTTTCCCATTAGGAAAGCTCCGTTCATGCGGCCTCGAAGCTACCGGAAAAGCATTATTGTTGGCGGGGTTTTAGTCACTGCCGGCATGGTTCTGAGAAGAAACTGAGTGTTTTCGTAAGAAACCTTGTGCTTCCAGTTCCTTGTAGGAGGCTCACCCTGCTCTGCTCTATACCTAAAGTGAAAGTCAACGTGAGACTTGCTTCGAAGTAAGGCCTTGATTATCCTTGCAAAACGGGAGGCGTGCAGCAGCTCCATGAGGCCTTCATCGTTGTTCTGCTTTAGTTTCACGGTAGTAAGCCTTTCAAGACTCCTAGGGACCTTGCTTCAGCACCCGTTTCGGTACCAGAACACTGCGGAGAGCCAGAAAGCTCTGGTCCTGCGTGTATGCTGCGTGTCAACCTAGAAATTAGAGACTGATGGCACAAGGCTTGTTTTCCCATTAGGAAAGCTCCGTTCATGCGGCCTCGAAGCTACCAGAAAAACATTGTTGTTGGCGGGGTTTTAGTCACTGCCGGCATGGTTCTGAGAAGAAAATGAGTTTTTTCGTTAGAAACCTTGTGCTTCCAGTTCCTTGTAGGAAGCTCACCCTGCTCTGCTCTATACCTAAAGTGAAAGTCAACGTGAGACTTGCTTCGAAGTAAGGCCTTGATTATCCTTGCAAAACGGGAGGCGTGCAGCAGCTCCATGAGGCCTTCATCGTTGTTCTGCTTTAGTTTCACGGTAGTAAGCCTTTCAAGACTCCTAGGGACCTTGCTTCAGCACCCGTTTCGGTACCAGAACACTGCGGAGAGCCAGGAAGCTCTGGTCCTGCGTGTATGCTGCGTGTCAACCTAGAAATGAGAGACTGATGGCACAAGGCTTGTTTTCCCATTAGGAAAGATCCGTTCATGCGGCCTCGAAGCTACCTGAAAAGCATTGTTGTTGCCTGGGTTTTCGTCACTGCCGACATGGTTCTGAGAAGAAAATGAGTTTTCATGGAAGAAACCTTGTGCTTCCAGTTCCTTGTTGGAAGCTCACCCTGCTCTGCTCTATACCAAAAGTGAAAGCCAAGGTGAGCCCTAGCCTCGAAGTAAGGCCCTGATTTGCCTTGCCAATGGGGAGGCGTGCAGCAGCTCCATGAGGCCTTCCTCACTGTTCTGCTTGAGTTTCAAGGTAGTGAGCCTTTCAAGACTCCTAGGGACCTTGCTTCAGCACCCGTTTCCGTACCAGAATATTGAGGAGACACAGGAAGCTCTAGTCCTGTTAAGCAACTTCCAGCCCCGTAGGCCTTTTGGAACACCCCAGTGTTGGCTAGAGAAAGGCAACACACTGCACTCTTCCTTGGCAGAGCCAGATTACCTCAGCTCCACACAGGATTCACGACCACACTTCTCGACTGTCCTCCATGCAGTGGATGTAACCTCATTCCCCTAGCTGAACTCTATTGAGAAAAACACTCTGCTTCTAATCCCGTTTCACTTTTTACACTTCGAGTCACGCATCCTCAAGGGGGTGGTCGGCTTGCATTCCAAGTACAATTTAAGCACCGTTCTTGGTGTAACACAGCAGGTCTTTTGAAGAGGCACAGGTCTCTAAGTCTCCCTCGCGCATCCTTTGTTTAGGCACTTTGCTGCACGCAGAAAACCGGTCGTAGAAAAAAGTTGATTCAGGGGAAGCCCCAGTGGGGATCGTGAATCTCTTTTGACGTGGTAGCATCAACATGTACTTATGCTGCGTGTCAACCTGGAAATGGGAGACTGAAGGCACAAAGCTTGTTTTCCCGTTTTGAAAGCTCCATTCATGCGGCCTCGAAGCTACCTGAAAAGCACTGTTGTTACCGTGCTTTTCCTTACAGCCGGCATGGCACATAGAAGAAAATGAGTTTTCTCGAAAGAAACCTTGTGCTTCCAGTTCCTACTTGGAAACTCACCCTGCTCTGCTCTATACCAAACGTGAAAGTCAATGTGAGCACTAGCCTCGAAGTAAGGCCCTGATTATGCTGGCAAAACGGGAGGCGTGCAGCAGCTCCATGAGGCCTTCATCGCTGTTCTGCTTTAGTTGAACGGTAGTCAGCTCTCCAAGACTCCTAGGGACTTTGCTTAAGCAACCATTTCGGTACCAGAACACTGCGTAGAGCCAGGAAGCTTTGGTCCTGCGTGTATGCTGCGTGTCTACCTAGAAATTAGAGACTGATGGCACAAGGCTTGTTTTCCCATTAGGAAAGCTCCGTTCATGCGGCCTCGAAGCTACCGGAAAAGCATTGTTGTTGGCGGGAATTTAGTCACTGCCGGCATGGTTCTGAGAAGAAAATGAGTTTTTTCGTAGAAACCTTGTGCTTCCAATTCCTTGTAGGAAGCTCACCCTGCTCTGCTCTATACCTAAAGTGAAAGTCAACGTGAGACTTGCTTCGAAGTAAGGCCTTGATCATCCTTGCAAAACGGGAGGCGTGCAGCAGCTCCATGAGGCCTTCATCGTTGTTCTGCTTTAGTTTCACGGTAGTAAGCCTTTCAAGACTCCTAGGGACCTTGCTTCAGCACCCGTTTCGGTACCAGAACACTGCGGAGAGCCAGGAAGCTCTGGTCCTGCGTGTATGCTGCGTGTCAACCTAGAAATTAGAGACTGATGGCACAAGGCTTGTTTTCCCATTAGGAAAGCTCCGTTCATGCGGCCTCGAAGCTACCTGAAAAGTATTGTTGTTGCCTGGGTTTTCGTCACTGCCGACATGGTTCTGAGAAGAAAATGAGTTTTCATGGAAGAAACCTTGTGCTTCCAGTTCCTTGTTGGAAGCTCACCCTGCTCTGCTCTATACCAAAAGTGAAAGCCAAGGTGAGCCCTAGCCTCGAAGTAAGGCCCTGATTTGCCTTGCCAATGGGGAGGCGTGCAGCAGCTCCATGAGGCCTTCCTCACTGTTCTGCTTGAGTTTCACGGTAGTAAGCCTTTCAAGACTCCTAGGGACCTTGCTTCAGCACCCGTTTCCGTACCAGAATATTGAGGAGACACAGGAAGCTCTAGTCCTGTTAAGCAACTTCCAGCCCCGTAGGCCTTTTGGAACACCCCAGTGTTGGCTAGAGAAAGGCAACACACTGCACTCTTCCTTGGCAGAGCCAGATTACCTCAGCTCCACACAGGATTCACGACCACACTTCTCGACTGTCCTCCATGCAGTGGATGTAACCTCATTCCCCTAGCTGAACTCTATTGAGAAAAACACTCTGCTTCTAATCCCGTTTCACTTTTTACACTTCGAGTCACGCATCCTCAAGGGGGTGGTCGGCTTGCATTCCAAGTACAATTTAAGCACAGTTCTTGGTGTAACACAGCAGGTCTTTTGAAGAGGCACAGGTCTCTAAGTCTCCCTCGCGCATCCTTTGTTTAGGCACTTTGCTGCACGCAGAAAACCGGTCGTAGAAAAAAGTTGATTCAGGGGAAGCCCCAGTGGGGATCGTGAATCTCTTTTGACGTGGTAGCATCAACATGTACTTATGCTGCGTGTCAACCTGGAAATGGGAGACTGAAGGCACAAAGCTTGTTTTCCTGTTTTGAAAGCTCCATTCATGCGGCCTCGAAGCTACCTGAAAAGCAGTGTTGTTACCGTGCTTTTCCTTACAGCCGGCATGGCACATAGAAGAAAATGAGTTTTCTCGAAAGAAACCTTGTGCTTCCAGTTCCTACTTGGAAGCTCACCCTGCTCTGCTCTATACCAAACGTGAAAGTCAATGTGAGCACTAGGCTCGAAGTAAGGCCCTGATTATGCTGGCAAAACGGGAGGCGTGCAGCAGCTCCATGAGGCCTTCATCGCTGTTCTGCTTTAGTTGAACGGTAGTCAGCTCTCCAAGACTCCTAGGGACTTTGCTTAAGCAACCGTTTCGGTACCAGAACACTGCGTAGAGCCAGGAAGCTTTGGTCCTGCGTGTATGCTGCGTGTGTACCTAGAAATTAGAGACTGATGGCACAAGGCTTGTTTTCCCATTAGGAAAGCTCCGTTCATGCGGCCTCGAAGCTACCGGAAAAGCATTGTTGTTGGCGGGGTTTTAGTCACTGCCGGCATGGTTCCGAGAAGAAAATGAGTTTTTTCGTTAGAAACCTTTTGCTTCCAGTTCCTTGTAGGAAGCTCACCCTGCTCTGCTCTATACCTAAAGTGAAAGTCAACGTGAGACTTGCTTCGAAGTAAGGCCTTGATTATCCTTGCAAAACGGGAGGCGTGCAGCAGCTCCATGAGGCCTTCATCGTTGTTCTGCTTTAGTTTCACGGTAGTAAGCCTTTCAAGACTCCTAGGGACCTTGCTTCAGCACCCGTTTCGGTACCAGAACACTGCGGAGAGCCAGGAAGCTCTGGTCCTGCGTGTATGCTGCGTGTCAACCTAGAAATGAGAGACTGATGGCACAAGGCTTGTTTTCCCATTAGGAAAGCTCCGTTCATGCGGCCTCGAAGCTACCTGAAAAGCATTGTTGTTGCCTAGGTTTTCGTCACTGCCGACATGGTTCTGAGAAGAAAATGAGTTTTCATGGAAGAAACCTTGTGCTTCCAGTTCCTTGTTGGAAGCTCACCCTGCTCTGCTCTATACCAAAAGTGAAAGCCAAGGTGAGCCCTAGCCTCGAAGTAAGGCCCTGATTTGCCTTGCCAATGGGGAGGCGTGCAGCAGCTCCATGAGGCCTTCCTCACTGTTCTGCTTGAGTTTCACGGTAGTGAGCCTTTCAAGACTCCTAGGGACCTTGCTTCAGCACCCGTTTCCGTACCAGAATATTGAGGAGACACAGGAAGCTCTAGTCCTGTTAAGCAACTTCCAGCCCCGTAGGCCTTTTGGAACACCCCAGTGTTGGCTAGAGAAAGGCAACACACTGCACTCTTCCTTGGCAGAGCCAGATTACCTCAGCTCCACACAGGATTCACGACCACACTTCTCGACTGTCCTCCATGCAGTGGATGTAACCTCATTCCCCTAGCTGAACTCTATTGAGAAAAACACTCTGCTTCTAATCCCGTTTCACTTTTTACACTTCGAGTCACGCATCCTCAAGGGGGTGGTCGGCTTGCATTCCAAGTACAATTTAAGCACCGTTCTTGGTGTAACACAGCAGGTCTTTTGAAGAGGCACAGGTCTCTAAGTCTCCCTCGCGCATCCTTTGTTTAGGCACTTTGCTGCACGCAGAAAACCGGTCGTAGAAAATAGTTGATTCAGGGGAAGCCCCAGTGGGGATCGTGAATCTCTTTTGACGTGGTAGCATCAACATGTACTTATGCTGCGTGTCAACCTGGAAATGGGAGACTGAAGGCACAAAGCTTGTTTTCCCGTTTTGAAAGCTCCATTCATGCGGCCTCGAAGCTACCTGAAAAGCACTGTTGTTACCGTGCTTTTCCTTACAGCCGGCATGGCACATAGAAGAAAATGAGTTTTCTCGAAAGAAACCTTGTGCTTCCAGTTCCTACTTGGAAACTCACCCTGCTCTGCTCTATACCAAACGTGAAAGTCAATGTGAGCACTAGCCTCGAAGTAAGGCCCTGATTATGCTGGCAAAACGGGAGGCGTGCAGCAGCTCCATGAGGCCTTCATCGCTGTTCTGCTTTAGTTGAACGGTTGTCAGCTCTCCAAGACTCCTAGGGACTTTGCTTAAGCAACCATTTCGGTACCAGAACACTGCGTAGAGCCAGGAAGCTTTGGTCCTGCGTGTATGCTGCGTGTCTACCTAGAAATTAGAGACTGATGGCACAAGGCTTGTTTTCCCATTAGGAAAGCTCCGTTCATGCGGCCTCGAAGCTACCGGAAAAGCATTGTTGTTGGCGGGAATTTAGTCACTGCCGGCATGGTTCTGAGAAGAAAATGAGTTTTTTCGTAGAAACCTTGTGCTTCCAATTCCTTGTAGGAAGCTCACCCTGCTCTGCTCTATACCTAAAGTGAAAGTCAACGTGAGACTTGCTTCGAAGTAAGGCCTTGATCATCCTTGCAAAACGGGAGGCGTGCAGCAGCTCCATGAGGCCTTCATCGTTGTTCTGCTTTAGTTTCAAGGTAGTAAGCCTTTCAAGACTCCTAGGGACCTTGCTTCAGCACCCGTTTCGGTACCAGAACACTGCGGAGAGCCAGGAAGCTCTGGTCCTGCGTGTATGCTGCGTGTCAACCTAGAAATGAGAGCCTGATGGCACAAGGCTTGTTTTCCCATTAGGAAAGCTCCGTTCATGCGGCCTCGAAGCTACCTGAAAAGTATTGTTGTTGCCTGGGTTTTCGTCACTGCCGACATGGTTCTGAGAAGAAAATGAGTTTTCATGGAAGAAACCTTGTGCTTCCAGTTCCTTGTTGGAAGCTCACCCTGCTCTGCTCTATACCAAAAGTGAAAGCCAACGTGAGCCCTAGCCTCGAAGTAAGGCCCTGATTTGCCTTGCCAATGGGGAGGCGTGCAGCAGCTCCATGAGGCCTTCCTCACTGTTCTGCTTGAGTTTCACGGTAGTAAGCCTTTCAAGACTCCTAGGGACCTTGCTTCAGCACCCGTTTCCGTACCAGAATATTGAGGAGACACAGGAAGCTCTAGTCCTGTTAAGCAACTTCCAGCCCCGTAGGCCTTTTGGAACACCCCAGTGTTGGCTAGAGAAAGGCAACACACTGCACTCTTCCTTGGCAGAGCCAGATTACCTCAGCTCCACACAGGATTCACGACCACACTTCTCGACTGTCCTCCATGCAGTGGATGTAACCTCATTCCCCTAGCTGAACTCTATTGAGAAAAACACTCTGCTTCTAATCCCGTTTCACTTTTTACACTTCGAGTCACGCATCCTCAAGGGGGTGGTCGGCTTGCATTCCAAGTACAATTTAAGCACAGTTCTTGGTGTAACACAGCAGGTCTTTTGAAGAGGCACAGGTCTCTAAGTCTCCCTCGCGCATCCTTTGTTTAGGCACTTTGCTGCACGCAGAAAACCGGTCGTAGAAAAAAGTTGATTCAGGGGAAGCCCCAGTGGGGATCGTGAATCTCTTTTGACGTGGTAGCATCAACATGTACTTATGCTGCGTGTCAACCTGGAAATGGGAGACTGAAGGCACAAAGCTTGTTTTCCTGTTTTGAAAGCTCCATTCATGCGGCCTCGAAGCTACCTGAAAAGCACTGTTGTTACCGTGCTTTTCCTTACAGCCGGCATGGCACATAGAAGAAAATGAGTTTTCTCGAAAGAAACCTTGTGCTTCCAGTTCCTACTTGGAACCTCACCCTGCTCTGCTCTATACCAAACGTGAAAGTCAATGTGAGCACTAGCCTCGAAGTAAGGCCCTGATTATGCTGGCAAAACGGGAGGCGTGCAGCAGCTCCATGAGGCCTTCATCGCTGTTCTGCTTTAGTTGAACGGTAGTCAGCTCTCCAAGACTCCTAGGGACTTTGCTTAAGCAACCGTTTCGGTACCAGAACACTGCGTAGAGCCAGGAAGCTTTGGTCCTGCGTGTATGCTGCGTGTCTACCTAGAAATTAGAGACTGATGGCACAAGGCTTGTTTTCCCATTAGGAAAGCTCCGTTCATGCGGCCTCGAAGCTACCGGAAAAGCATTGTTGTTGGCGGGGTTTTAGTCACTGCTGGCATGGTTCTGAGGAGAAAATGAGTTTTTTCGTGAGAAACCTTTTGCTTCCAGTTCCTTGTAGGAAGCTCACCCTGCTCTGCTCTATACCTAAAGTGAAAGTCAACGTGAGACTTGCTTCGAAGTAAGGCCTTGATTATCCTTGCAAAACGGGAGGCGTGCAGCAGCTCCATGAGGCCTTCATCGTTGTTCTGCTTTAGTTTCACGGTAGTAAGCCTTTCAAGACTCCTAGGGACCTTGCTTCAGCACCCGTTTCGGTACCAGAACACTGCGGAGAGCCAGAAAGCTCTGGTCCTGCGTGTATGCTGCGTGTCAACCTAGAAATTAGAGACTGATGGCACAAGGCTTGTTTTCCCATTAGGAAAGCTCCGTTCATGAGGCCTCGAAGCTACCTGAAAAGCATTGTTGTTGTCTGGGTTTTCGTCACTGCCGACATGGTTCTGAGAAGAAAATGAGTTTTCATGGAAGAAACCTTGTGCTTCCAGTTCCTTGTTGGAAGCTCACCCTGCTCTGCTCTATACCAAAAGTGAAAGCCAACGTGAGCCCTAGCCTCGAAGTAAGGCCCTGATTTGCCTTGCCAATGGGGAGGCGTGCAGCAGCTCCATGAGGCCTTCCTCACTGTTCTGCTTGAGTTTCACGGTAGTGAGCCTTTCAAGACTCCTAGGGACCTTGCTTCAGCACCCGTTTCAGTACCAGAATATTGAATAGACACAGGAAGCTCTAGTCCTGTTAAGCAACTTCCAGCCCCGTAGGCCTTTTGGAACACCCCAGTGTTGGCTAGAGAAAGGCAACACACTGCACTCTTCCTTGGCAGAGCCAGATTACCTCAGCTCCACACAGGATTCACGACCACACTTCTCGACTGTCCTCCATGCAGTGGATGTAACCTCATTCCCCTAGCTGAACTCTATTGAGAAAAACACTCTGCTTCTAATCCCGTTTCACTTTTTACACTTCGAGTCACGCATCCTCAAGGGGGTGGTCGGCTTGCATTCCAAGTACAATTTAAGCACAGTTCTTGGTGTAACACAGCAGGTCTTTTGGAGAGGCACAGGTCTCTAAGTCTCCCTCGCGCATCCTTTGTTTAGGCACTTTGCTGCACGCAGAAAACCGGTCGTAGAAAAAAGTTGATTCAGGGGAAGCCCCAGTGGGGATCGTGAATCTCTTTTGACGTGGTAGCATCAACATGTACTTATGCTGCGTGTCAACCTGGAAATGGGAGACTGAAGGCACAAAGCTTGTTTTCCCGTTTTGAAAGCTCCATTCATGCGGCCTCGAAGCTACCTGAAAAGCACTGTTGTTACCGTGCTTTTCCTTACAGCCGGCATGGCACATAGAAGAAAATGAGTTTTCTCGAAAGAAACCTTGTGCTTCCAGTTCCTACTTGGAAGCTCACCCTGCTCTGCTCTATACCAAACGTGAAAGTCAATGTGAGCACTAGCCTCGAAGTAAGGCCCTGATTATGCTGGCAAAACGGGAGGCGTGCAGCAGCTCCATGAGGCCTTCATCGCTGTTCTGCTTTAGTTGAACGGTAGTCAGCTCTCCAAGACTCCTAGGGACTTTGCTTAAGCAACCGTTTCGGTACCAGAACACTGCGTAGAGCCAGGAAGCTTTGGTCCTGCGTGTATGCTGCGTGTGTACCTAGAAATTAGAGACTGATGGCACAAGGCTTGTTTTCCCATTAGGAAAGCTCCGTTCATGCGGCCTCGAAGCTACCGGAAAAGCATTGTTGTTGGCGGGGTTTTAGTCACTGCCGGCATGGTTCCGAGAAGAAAATGAGTTTTTTCGTTAGAAACCTTTTGCTTCCAGTTCCTTGTAGGAAGCTCACCCTGCTCTGCTCTATACCTAAAGTGAAAGTCAACGTGAGACTTGCTTCGAAGTAAGGCCTTGATTATCCTTGCAAAACGGGAGGCGTGCAGCAGCTCCATGAGGCCTTCATCGTTGTTCTGCTTTAGTTTCACGGTAGTAAGCCTTTCAAGACTCCTAGGGACCTTGCTTCAGCACCCGTTTCGGTACCAGAACACTGCGGAGAGCCAGGAAGCTCTGGTCCTGCGTGTATGCTGCGTGTCAACCTAGAAATGAGAGACTGATGGCACAAGGCTTGTTTTCCCATTAGGAAAGCTCCGTTCATGCGGCCTCGAAGCTACCTGAAAAGCATTGTTGTTGCCTAGGTTTTCGTCACTGCCGACATGGTTCTGAGAAGAAAATGAGTTTTCATGGAAGAAACCTTGTGCTTCCAGTTCCTTGTTGGAAGCTCACCCTGCTCTGCTCTATACCAAAAGTGAAAGCCAAGGTGAGCCCTAGCCTCGAAGTAAGGCCCTGATTTGCCTTGCCAATGGGGAGGCGTGCAGCAGCTCCATGAGGCCTTCCTCACTGTTCTGCTTGAGTTTCACGGTAGTGAGCCTTTCAAGACTCCTAGGGACCTTGCTTCAGCACCCGTTTCCGTACCAGAATATTGAGGAGACACAGGAAGCTCTAGTCCTGTTAAGCAACTTCCAGCCCCGTAGGCCTTTTGGAACACCCCAGTGTTGGCTAGAGAAAGGCAACACACTGCACTCTTCCTTGGCAGAGCCAGATTACCTCAGCTCCACACAGGATTCACGACCACACTTCTCGACTGTCCTCCATGCAGTGGATGTAACCTCATTCCCCTAGCTGAACTCTATTGAGAAAAACACTCTGCTTCTAATCCCGTTTCACTTTTTACACTTCGAGTCACGCATCCTCAAGGGGGTGGTCGGCTTGCATTCCAAGTACAATTTAAGCACAGTTCTAGGTGTAACACAGCAGGTCTTTTGAAGAGGCACAGGTCTCTAAGTCTCCCTCGCGCATCCTTTGTTTAGGCACTTTGCTGCACGCAGAAAACCGGTCGTAGAAAATAGTTGATTCAGGGGAAGCCCCAGTGGGGATCGTGAATCTCTTTTGACGTGGTAGCATCAACATGTACTTATGCTGCGTGTCAACCTGGAAATGGGAGACTGAAGGCACAAAGCTTGTTTTCCCGTTTTGAAAGCTCCATTCATGCGGCCTCGAAGCTACCTGAAAAGCACTGTTGTTACCGTGCTTTTCCTTACAGCCGGCATGGCACATAGAAGAAAATGAGTTTTCTCGAAAGAAACCTTGTGCTTCCAGTTCCTACTTGGAAACTCACCCTGCTCTGCTCTATACCAAACGTGAAAGTCAATGTGAGCACTAGCCTCGAAGTAAGGCCCTGATTATGCTGGCAAAACGGGAGGCGTGCAGCAGCTCCATGAGGCCTTCATCGCTGTTCTGCTTTAGTTGAACGGTAGTCAGCTCTCCAAGACTCCTAGGGACTTTGCTTAAGCAACCGTTTCGGTACCAGAACACTGCGTAGAGCCAGGAAGCTTTGGTCCTGCGTGTATGCTGCGTGTCTACCTAGAAATTAGAGACTGATGGCACAAGGCTTGTTTTCCCATTAGGAAAGCTCCGTTCATGCGGCCTCGAAGCTACCGGAAAAGCATTGTTGTTGGCGGGGTTTTAGTCACTGCCGGCATGGTTCTGAGAAGAAAATGAGTTTTTTCGTTAGAAACCTTGTGCTTCCAGTTCCTTGTAGGAAGCTCACCCTGCTCTGCTCTATACCTAAAGTGAAAGTCAACGTGAGACTTGCTTCGAAGTAAGGCCTTGATCATCCTTGCAAAACGGGAGGCGTGCAGCAGCTCCATGAGGCCTTCATCGTTGTTCTGCTTTAGTTTCACGGTAGTAAGCCTTTCAAGACTCCTAGGGACCTTGCTTCAGCCCCCGTTTCGGTTCCAGAACACTGCGGAGAGCCAGGAAGCTCTGGTCCTGCGTGTATGCTGCGTGTCAACCTAGAAATGAGAGCCTGATGGCACAAGGCTTGTTTTCCCATTAGGAAAGCTCCGTTCATGCGGCCTCGAAGCTACCTGAAAAGCATTGTTGTTGCCTGGGTTTTCGTCACTGCCGACATGGTTCTGAGAAGAAAATGAGTTTTCATGGAAGAAACCTTGTGCTTCCAGTTCCTTGTTGGAAGCTCACCCTTCTCTGCTCTATACCAAAAGTGAAAGCCAAGGTGAGCCCTAGCCTCGAAGTAAGGCCCTGATTTGCCTTGCCAATGGGGAGGCGTGCAGCAGCTCCATGAGGCCTTCCTCACTGTTCTGCTTGAGTTTCACGGTAGTAAGCCTTTCAAGACTCCTAGGGACCTTGCTTCAGCACCCGTTTCCGTACCAGAATATTGAGGAGACACAGGAAGCTCTAGTCCTGTTAAGCAACTTCCAGCCCCGTAGGCCTTTTGGAACACCCCAGTGTTGGCTAGAGAAAGGCAACACACTGCACTCTTCCTTGGCAGAGCCAGATTACCTCAGCTCCACACAGGATTCACGACCACACTTCTCGACTGTCCTCCATGCAGTGGATGTAACCTCATTCCCCTAGCTGAACTCTATTGAGAAAAACACTCTGCTTCTAATCCCGTTTCACTTTTTACACTTCGAGTCACGCATCCTCAAGGGGGTGGTCGGCTTGCATTCCAAGTACAATTTAAGCACAGTTCTTGGTGTAACACAGCAGGTCTTTTGAAGAGGCACAGGTCTCTAAGTCTCCCTCGCGCATCCTTTGTTTAGGCACTTTGCTGCACGCAGAAAACCGGTCGTAGAAAAAAGTTGATTCAGGGGAAGCCCCAGTGGGGATCGTGAATCTCTTTTGACGTGGTAGCATCAACATGTACTTATGCTGCGTGTCAACCTGGAAATGGGAGACTGAAGGCACAAAGCTTGTTTTCCCGTTTTGAAAGCTCCATTCATGCGGCCTCGAAGCTACCTGAAAAGCACTGTTCTTACCGTGCTTTACCTTACAGCCGGCATGGCACATAGAAGAAAATGAGTTTTCTCGAAAGAAACCTTGTGCTTCCAGTTCCTACTTGGAACCTCACCCTGCTCTGCTCTATACCAAACGTGAAAGTCAATGTGAGCACTAGCCTCGAAGTAAGGCCCTGATTATGCTGGCAAAACGGGAGGCGTGCAGCAGCTCCATGAGGCCTTCATCGCTGTTCTGCTTTAGTTGAACGGTAGTCAGCTCTCCAAGACTCCTAGGGACTTTGCTTAAGCAACCGTTTCGGTACCAGAACACTGCGTAGAGCCAGGAAGCTTTGGTCCTGCGTGTATGCTGCGTGTGTACGTAGAAATTAGAGACTGATGGCACAAGGCTTGTTTTCCCATTAGGAAAGCTCCGTTCATGCGGCCTCGAAGCTACCGGAAAAGCATTGTTGTTGTCGGGGTTTTAGTCACTGCCGGCATGGTTCTTAGAAGAAAATGAGTTTTTTCGTAAGAAACCTTGTGCTTCCAGTTCCCTTTAGGAAGGTCACCCTGCTCTGCTCTATACCTAACGTGAAAGGCAACGTGAGACTTGCTTCGTAGTAAGGCCTTGATTATCCTTGCAAAACGGGAGGCGTGCAGCAGCTCCATGAGGCCTTCATCGTTGTTCTGCTTTAGTTTCACGGTAGTAAGCCTTTCAAGACTCCTAGGGACCTTGCTTCCGCACCCGTTTTCATACCAGAACACTGCGTAGAGCCAGGAAGCTCTGGTCCTGTGTGTATGCTGCGTGTCAACCTAGAAATTAGAGACTGATGGCACAAGGCTTGTTTTCCCATTAGGAAAGCTCCGTTCATGCGGCCTCGAAGCTACCTGAAAAGCATTGTTGTTGCCTGGGTTTTCGTCACTGCCGACATGGTTCTGAGAAGAAAATGAGTTTTCATGGAAGAAACCTCGTGTTTCTAGTCCTTTTTGGAAGCTCACCCTGCTCTGCTCTATACCAAAAGTGAAAGCCAAGGTGAGCCCTAGCCTCGAAGTAAGGCCCTGATTTGCCTTGCCAATGGGGAGGCGTGCAGCAGCTCCATGAGGCCTTCCTCACTGTTCTGCTTGAGTTTCACGGTAGTAAGCCTTTCAAGACTCCTAGGGACCTTGCTTCAGCACCCGTTTCCGTACCAGAATATTGAGGAGACATAGGAAGCTCTAGTCCTGTTAAGCAACTTCCAGCCCCGTAGGCCTTTTGGAACACCCCAGTGTTGGCTAGAGAAAGGCAACACACTGCACTCTTCCTTGGCAGAGCCAGATTACCTCAGCTCCACACAGGATTCACGACCACACTTCTCGACTGTCCTCTATGCAGTGGATGTAACCTCATTCCCCTAGCTGAACTCTATTGAGAAAAACACTCTGCTTCTAATCCCGTTTCACTTTTTACACTTCGAGTCACGCATCCTCAAGGAGGTGGTCGGCTTGCATTCCAAACACAATTTTAGCACAGTTCTTGGTGTAACACAGCAGGTCTTTTGAAGAGGCACAGGTCTCTAAGTCTCCCTCGCGCATCCTTGGTTTAGGCACTTTGCTTCACGCAGAAAACCGGTCGTAGAAAAAGTTGATTCAGGGGAAGCCCCAGTGGGGATCGTGAATCTCTTTTGACGTGGTAGCATCAACATGTACTTATGCTGCGTGTCAACCTGGAAATGGGAGACTGAAGGCACAAAGCTTGTTTTCCCGTTTTGAAAGCTCCATTCATGCGGCCTCGAAGCTACCTGAAAAGCACTGTTGTTACCGTGCTTTTCCTTACAGCCGGCATGGCACATAGAAGCAAATGAGTTTTCTCGAAAGAAACCTTGTGCTTCCAGTTCCTACTTGGAACCTCACCCTGCTCTGCTCTATACCAAACGTGAAAGTCAATGTGAGCACTAGCCTCGAAGTAAGGCCCTGATTATGCTGGCAAAACGGGAGGCGTGCAGCAGCTCCATGAGGCCTTCATCGCTGTTCTGCTTTAGTTGAACGGTAGTCAGCTCTCCAAGACTCCTAGGGACTTTGCTTAAGCAACCGTTTCGGTACCAGAACATTGCGTAGAGCCAGGAAGCTTTGGTCTTGGTGTATGCTGCGTGTGTACGTAGAAATTAGAGACTGATGGCACAAGGCTTGTTTTCCCATTAGGAAAGCTCCGTTCATGCGGCCTCGAAGCTACCGGAAAAGCATTGTTGTTGTCGGGGTTTTAGTCACTGCCGGCATGGTTCTGAGAAGAAAATGAGTTTTTTCGTAAGAAACCTTGTGCTTCCAGTTCCTTGTAGGAAGCTCACCCTGCTCTGCTCTATACCTAAAGTGAAAGTCAACGTGAGACTTGCTTCGAAGTAAGGCCTTGATTATCCTTGCAATACGGGAGGCGTGCAGCAGCTCCATGAGGCCTTCATCGTTGTTCTGCTTTAGTTTCACGGTAGTAAGCCTTTCAAGACTGCTCGGGACCTTGCTTCAGCACCCGTTTCGGTACCAGAACACTGCGGAGAGCCAGGAAGCTCTGGTCCTGCGTGTATGCTGCGTGTCAACCTAGAATTTAGAAACTGATGGCACAAGGCTTGTTTTCCCATTAGGAAAGCTCCGTTCATGCGGCCTCGAAGCTACCTGAAAAGCACTGTTGTTGCCTGGGTTTTCGTCACTGCCGACATGGTTCTGAGAAGAAAATGAGTTTTCATGGAAGAAACCTTGTGCTTCTAGTTCCTTTTTGGAAGCTCACCCTGCTCTGCTCTATACCAAAAGTGAAAGCCAAGGTGAGCCCTAGCCTCGAAGTAAGGCCCTGATTTGCCTTGCCAATGGGGAGGCGTGCAGCAGCTCCATGAGGCCTTCCTCACTGTTCTGCTTGAGTTTCACGGTAGTAAGCCTTTCAAGACTCCTAGGGACCTTGCTTCAGCACCCGTTTCCGTACCAGAATATTGAGGAGACACAGGAAGCTCTAGTCCTGTTAAGCAACTTCCAGCCCCGTAGGCCTTTTGGAACACCCCAGTGTTGGCTAGAGAAAGGCAACACACTGCACTCTTCCTTGGCAGAGCCAGATTACCTCAGCTCCACACAGGATTCACGACCACACTTCTTGACTGTCCTCCATGCAGTGGATGTAACCTCATTCCCCTAGCTGAACTCTATTGAGAAAAACACTCTGCTTCTAATCCCGTTTCACTTTTTACACTTCGAGTCACGCATCCTCAAGGGGGTGGTCGGCTTGCATTCCAAGTACAATTTAAGCACCGTTCTTGGTGTAACACAGCAGGTCTTTTGAAGAGGCACAGGTCTCTAAGTCTCCCTCGCGCTTCCTTTGTTTAGGCACTTTGCTGCACGCAGAAAACCGGTCGTAGAAAAAAGTTGATTCAGGGGAAGCCCCAGTGGGGATCGTGAATCTCCTTTGACGTGGTAGCATCAACATGTACTTATGCTGCGTGTCAACCTGGAAATGGGAGACTGAAGGCACAAAGCTTGTTTTCCCGTTTTGAAAGCTCCATTCATGCGGCCTCGAAGCTACCTGAAAAGGAGTGTTGTTACCGTGCTTTTCCTTACAGCCGGCATGGCACATAGAAGAAAATGAGTTTTCTCGAAAGAAACCTTGTGCTTCCAGTTCCTACTTGGAACCTCACCCTGCTCTGCTCTATACCAAACGTGAAAGTCAATGTGAACACTAGCCTCGAAGTAAGGCCCTGATTATGCTGGCAAAACGGGAGGCGTGCAGCAGCTCCATGAGGCCTTCATCGCTGTTCTGCTTTAGTTGAACGGTAGTAAGCTCTCCAAGACTCCTAGGGACTTTGCTTAAGCAACCGTTTCGGTACCAGAACACTGCGTAGAGCCAGGAAGCTTTGGTCCTGCGTGTATGCTGCGTGTGTACCTAGAAATTAGAGACTGATGGCACAAGGCTTGTTTTCCCATTAGGAAAGCTCCGTTCATGCGGCCTCGAAGCTACCGGAAAAGCATTGTTGTTGGCGGGGTTTTAGTCACTGCCGGCATGGTTCTGAGAAGAAAATGAGTGTTTTCGTAAGAAACCTTGTGCTTCCAGTTCCTTGTAGGAAGCTCACCCTGCTCTGCTCTATACCTAAAGTGAAAGTCAACGTCAGACTTGCTTCGAAGTAAGGCCTTGATTATCCTTGCAAAACGGGAGGCGTGCAGCAGCTCCATGAGGCCTTCATCGTTGTTCTGCTTTAGTTTCACGGTAGTAAGCCTTTCAAGACTCCTAGGGACCTTGCTTCAGCCCCTGTTTCGGTACCAGAACACTGCGGAGAGCCAGGAAGCTCTGGTCCTGCGTGTATGCTGCGTGTCAACCTAGAAATGAGAGACTGATGGCACAAGGCTTCTTTTCCCATTAGGAAAGCTCCGTTCATGCGGCCTCGAAGCTACCTGAAAAGCATTGTTGTTTCCTGGGTTTTCGTCACTGCCGACATGGTTCTGAGAAGAAAATGAGTTTTCATGGAAGAAACCTTGTGCTTCCAGTTCCTTGTTGGAAGCTCACCCTGCTCTGCTCTATACCAAAAGTGAAAGCCAACGTGAGCCCTAGCCTCGAAGTAAGGCCCTGATTTGCCTTGCCAATGGGGAGGCGTGCAGCAGCTCCATGAGGCCTTCCTCACTCTTCTGCTTGAGTTTCACGGTAGTGAGCCTTTCAAGACTCCTAGGGACCTTGCTTCAGCACCCGTTTCAGTACCAGAATATTGAGTAGACACAGGAAGCTCTAGTCCTGTTAAGCAACTTCCAGCCCCGTAGGCCTTTTGGAACACCCCAGTGTTGGCTAGAGAAAGGCAACACACTGCACTCTTCCTTGGCAGAGCCAGATTACCTCAGCTCCACACAGGATTCACGACCACACTTCTCGACTGTCCTCCATGCAGTGGATGTAACCTCATTCCCCTAGCTGAACTCTATTGAGAAAAACACTCTGCTTCTAATCCCGTTTCACTTTTTACACTTCGAGTCACGCATCCTCAAGGGGGTGGTCGGCTTGCATTCCAAGTACAATTTAAGCACAGTTCTTGGTGTAACACAGCAGGTCTTTTGAAGAGGCACAGGTCTCTAAGTCTCCCTCGCGCATCCTTTGTTTAGGCACTTTGCTGCACGCAGAAAACCGGTCGTAGAAAAAAGTTGATTCAGGGGAAGCCCCAGTGGGGATCGTGAATCTCTTTTGACGTGGTAGCATCAACATGTACTTATGCTGCGTGTCAACCTGGAAATGGGAGACTGAAGGCACAAAGCTTGTTTTCCCGTTTTGAAAGCTCCATTCATGCGGCCTCGAAGCTACCTGAAAAGCACTGTTGTTACCGTGCTTTTCCTTACAGCCGGCATGGCACATAGAAGAAAATGAGTTTTCTCGAAAGAAACCTTGTGCTTCCAGTTCCTACTTGGAACCTCACCCTGCTCTGCTCTATACCAAACGTGAAAGTCAATGTGAGCACTAGCCTCGAAGTAAGGCCCTGATTATGCTGGCAAAACGGGAGGCGTGCAGCAGCTCCATGAGGCCTTCATCGCTGTTCTGCTTTAGTTAAACGGTAGTAAGCTCTCCAAGACTCCTAGGGACTTTGCTTAAGCAACCGTTTCGGTACCAGAACACTGCGTAGAGCCAGGAAGCTTTGGTCCTGCTTGTATGCTGCGTGTGTACCTAGAAATTAGAGACTGATGGCACAAGGCTTGTTTTCCCATTAGGAAAGCTCCGTTCATGCGGCCTCGAAGCTACCGGAAAAGCATTGTTGTTGGCGGGGTTTTAGTCACTGCCGGCATGGTTCTGAGAAGAAAATGAGTTTTTTCGTAGAAACCTTGTGCTTCCAGTTCCTTGTAGGAAGCTCACCCTGCTCTGCTCTATACCTAAAGTGAAAGTCAACGTGAGACTTGCTTCGAAGTAAGGCCTTGATCATCCTTGCAAAACGGGAGGCGTGCAGCAGCTCCATGAGGCCTTCATCGTTGTTCTGCTTTAGTTTCACGGTAGTAAGCCTTTCAAGACTCCTAGGGACCTTGCTTCAGCCCCCGTTTCGGTTCCAGAACACTGCGGAGAGCCAGGAAGCTCTGGTCCTGCGTGTATGCTGCGTGTCAACCTAGAAATGAGAGCCTGATGGCACAAGGCTTGTTTTCCCATTAGGAAAGCTCCGTTCATGCGGCCTCGAAGCTACCTGAAAAGCATTGTTGTTGCCTGGGTTTTCGTCACTGCCGACATGGTTCTGAGAAGAAAATGAGTTTTCATGGAAGAAACCTTGTGCTTCCAGTTCCTTGTTGGAAGCTCACCCTGCTCTGCTCTATACCAAAAGTGAAAGCCAAGGTGAGCCCTAGCCTCGAAGTAAGGCCCTGATTTGCCTTGCCAATGGGGAGGCGTGCAGCAGCTCCATGAGGCCTTCCTCACTGTTCTGCTTGAATTTCACGGTAGTAAGCCTTTCAAGACTCCTAGGGACCTTGCTTCAGCACCCGTTTCCGTACCAGAATATTGAGGAGACACAGGAAGCTCTAGTCCTGTTAAGCAACTTCCAGCCCCGTAGGCCTTTTGGAACACCCCAGTGTTGGCTAGAGAAAGGCAACACACTGCACTCTTCCTTGGCAGAGCCAGATTACCTCAGCTCCACACAGGATTCACGACCACACTTCTCGACTGTCCTCCATGCAGTGGATGTAACCTCATTCCCCTAGCTGAACTCTATTGAGAAAAACACTCTGCTTCTAATCCCGTTTCACTTTTTACACTTCGAGTCACGCATCCTCAAGGGGGTGGTCGGCTTGCATTCCAAGTACAATTTAAGCACAGTTCTTGGTGTAACACAGCAGGTCTTTTGAAGAGGCACAGGTCTCTAAGTCTCCCTCGCGCATCCTTTGTTTAGGCACTTTGCTGCACGCAGAAAACCGGTCGTAGAAAAAAGTTGATTCAGGGGAAGCCCCAGTGGGGATCGTGAATCTCTTTTGACGTGGTAGCATCAACATGTACTTATGCTGCGTGTCAACCTGGAAATGGGAGACTGAAGGCACAAAGCTTGTTTTCCCGTTTTGAAAGCTCCATTCATGCGGCCTCGAAGCTACCTGAAAAGCACTGTTGTTACCGTGCTTTTCCTTACAGCCGGCATGGCACATAGAAGAAAATGAGTTTTCTCGAAAGAAACCTTGTGCTTCCAGTTCCTACTTGGAAAATCACCCTGCTCTGCTCAATACCAAACGTGAAAGTCAATGTGAGCACTAGCCTCGAAGTAAGGCCCTGATTATGCTGGCAAAACGGGAGGCGTGCAGCAGCTCCATGAGGCCTTCATCGCTGTTCTGCTTTAGTTGAACGGTAGTCAGCTCTCCAAGACTCCTAGGGACTTTGCTTAAGCAACCGTTTCGGTACCAGAACACTGCGTAGAGCCAGGAAGCTTTGGTCCTGCGTGTATGCTGCGTGTCTACCTAGAAATTAGAGACTGATGGCACAAGGCTTGTTTTCCCATTAGGAAAGCTCCGTTCATGCGGCCTCGAAGCTACCGGAAAAGCATTGTTGTTGGCGGGGTTTTAGTCACTGCCGGCATGGTTCTGAGAAGAAAATGAGTTTTTTCGTAGAAACCTTGTGCTTCCAGTTCCTTGTAGGAAGCTCACCCTGCTCTGCTCTATACCTAAAGTGAAAGTCAACGTGAGACTTGCTTCGAAGTAAGGCCTTGATCATCCTTGCAAAACGGGAGGCGTGCAGCAGCTCCATGAGGCCTTCATCGTTGTTCTGCTTTAGTTTCACGGTAGTAAGCCTTTCAAGACTCCTAGGGACCTTGCTTCAGCACCCGTTTCGGTACCAGAACACTGCGGAGAGCCAGGAAGCTCTGGTCCTGCGTGTATGCTGCGTGTCAACCTAGAAATTAGAGACTGATGGCACAAGGCTTGTTTTCCCATTAGGAAAGCTCCGTTCATGCGGCCTCGAAGCTACCTGAAAAGCATTGTTGTTGCCTGGGTTTTCGTCACTGCCGACATGGTTCTGAGAAGAAAATGAGTTTTCATGGAAGAAACCTTGTGCTTCCAGTTCCTTGTTGGAAGCTCACCCTGCTCTGCTCTATACCAAAAGTGAAAGCCAAGGTGAGCCCTAGCCTCGAAGTAAGGCCCTGATTTGCCTTGCCAATGGGGAGGCGTGCAGCAGCTCCATGAGGCCTTCCTCACTGTTCTGCTTGAGTTTCACGGTAGTAAGCCTTTCAAGACTCCTAGGGACCTTGCTTCAGCACCCGTTTCCGTACCAGAATATTGAGGAGACACAGGAAGCTCTAGTCCTGTTAAGCAACTTCCAGCCCCGTAGGCCTTTTGGAACACCCCAGTGTTGGCTAGAGAAAGGCAACACACTGCACTCTTCCTTGGCAGAGCCAGATTACCTCAGCTCCACACAGGATTCACGACCACACTTCTCGACTGTCCTCCATGCAGTGGATGTAACCTCATTCCCCTAGCTGAACTCTATTGAGAAAAACACTCTGCTTCTAATCCCGTTTCACTTTTTACACTTCGAGTCACGCATCCTCAAGGGGGTGGTCGGCTTGCATTCCAAGTACAATTTAAGCACAGTTCTTGGTGTAACACAGCAGGTCTTTTGAAGAGGCACAGGTCTCTAAGTCTCCCTCGCGCATCCTTGGTTTAGGCACTTTGCTGCACGCAGAAAACCGGTCGTAGAAAAAAGTTGATTCAGGGGAAGCCCCAGTGGGGATCGTGAATCTCTTTTGACGTGGTAGCATCAACATGTACTTATGCTGCGTGTCAACCTGGAAATGGGAGACTGAAGGCACAAAGCTTGTTTTCCCGTTTTGAAAGCTCCATTCATGCGGCCTCGAAGCTACCTGAAAAGCACTGTTGTTACCGTGCTTTTCCTTACAGCCGGCATGGCACATAGAAGAAAATGAGTTTTCTCGAAAGAAACCTTGTGCTTCCAGTTCCTACTTGGAACCTCACCCTGCTCTGCTCTATACCAAACGTGAAAGTCAATGTGAGCACTAGCCTCGAAGTAAGGCCCTGATTATGCTGGCAAAACGGGAGGCGTGCAGCAGCTCCATGAGGCCTTCATCGCTGTTCTGCTTTAGTTGAACGGTAGTCAGCTCTCCAAGACTCCTAGGGACTTTGCTTAAGCAACCGTTTCGGTACCAGAACACTGCGTAGAGCCAGGAAGCTTTGGTCCTGCGTGTATGCTGCGTGTGTACGTAGAAATTAGAGACTGATGGCACAAGGCTTGTTTTCCCATTAGGAAAGCTCCGTTCATGCGGCCTCGAAGCTACCGGAAAAGCATTGTTGTTGTCGGGGTTTTAGTCACTGCCGGCATGGTTCTGAGAAGAAAATGAGTTTTTTCGTAAGAAACCTTGTGCTTCCAGTTCCCTTTAGGAAGGTCACCCTGCTCTGCTCTATACCTAACGTGAAAGGCAACGTGAGACTTGCTTCGTAGTAAGGCCTTGATTATCCTTGCAAAACGGGAGGCGTGCAGCAGCTCCATGAGGCCTTCATCGTTGTTCTGCTTTAGTTTCACGGTAGTAAGCCTTTCAAGACTCCTAGGGACCTTGCTTCCGCACCCGTTTTCATACCAGAACACTGCGTAGAGCCAGGAAGCTCTGGTCCTGTGTGTATGCTGCGTGTCAACCTAGAAATTAGAGACTGATGGCACAAGGCTTGTTTTCCCATTAGGAAAGCTCCGTTCATGCGGCCTCGAAGCTACCTGAAAAGCATTGTTGTTGCCTGGGTTTTCGTCACTGCCGACATGGTTCTGAGAAGAAAATGAGTTTTCATGGAAGAAACCTCGTGTTTCTAGTCCTTTTTGGAAGCTCACCCTGCTCTGCTCTATACCAAAAGTGAAAGCCAAGGTGAGCCCTAGCCTCGAAGTAAGGCCCTGATTTGCCTTGCCAATGGGGAGGCGTGCAGCAGCTCCATGAGGCCTTCCTCACTGTTCTGCTTGAGTTTCACGGTAGTAAGCCTTTCAAGACTCCTAGGGACCTTGCTTCAGCACCCGTTTCCGTACCAGAATATTGAGGAGACATAGGAAGCTCTAGTCCTGTTAAGCAACTTCCAGCACCGTAGGCCTTTTGGAACACCCCAGTGTTGGCTAGAGAAAGGCAACACACTGCACTCTTCCTTGGCAGAGCCAGATTACCTCAGCTCCACACAGGATTCACGACCACACTTCTCGACTGTCCTCTATGCAGTGGATGTAACCTCATTCCCCTAGCTGAACTCTATTGAGAAAAACACTCTGCTTCTAATCCCGTTTCACTTTTTACACTTCGAGTCACGCATCCTCAAGGAGGTGGTCGGCTTGCATTCCAAACACAATTTTAGCACAGTTCTTGGTGTAACACAGCAGGTCTTTTGAAGAGGCACAGGTCTCTAAGTCTCCCTCGCACATCCTTGGTTTAGGCACTTTGCTGCACGCAGAAAACCGGTCGTAGAAAAAGTTGATTCAGGGGAAGCCCCAGTGGGGATCGTGAATCTCTTTTGACGTGGTAGCATCAACATGTACTTATGCTGCGTGTCAACCTGGAAATGGGAGACTGAAGGCACAAAGCTTGTTTTCCCGTTTTGAAAGCTCCATTCATGCGGCCTCGAAGCTACCTGAAAAGCACTGTTGTTACCGTGCTTTTCCTTACAGCCGGCATGGCACATAGAAGAAAATGAGTTTTCTCGAAAGAAACCTTGTGCTTCCAGTTCCTACTTGGAACCTCACCCTGCTCTGCTCTATACCAAACGTGAAAGTCAATGTGAGCACTAGCCTCGAAGTAAGGCCCTGATTATGCTGGCAAAACGGGAGGCGTGCAGCAGCTCCATGAGGCCTTCATCGCTGTTCTGCTTTAGTTGAACGGTAGTCAGCTCTCCAAGACTCCTAGGGACTTTGCTTAAGCAACCGTTTCGGTACCAGAACATTGCGTAGAGCCAGGAAGCTTTGGTCTTGGTGTATGCTGCGTGTGTACGTAGAAATTAGAGACTGATGGCACAAGGCTTGTTTTCCCATTAGGAAAGCTCCGTTCATGCGGCCTCGAAGCTACCGGAAAAGCATTGTTGTTGGCGGGGTTTTAGTCACTGCCGGCATGGTTCTGAGAAGAAAATGAGTGTTTTCGTAAGAAACCTTGTGCTTCCAGTTCCTTGTAGGAAGCTCACCCTGCTCTGCTCTATACCTAAAGTGAAAGTCAACGTCAGACTTGCTTCGAAGTAAGGCCTTGATTATCCTTGCAAAACGGGAGGCGTGCAGCAGCTCCATGAGGCCTTCATCGTTGTTCTGCTTTAGTTTCACGGTAGTAAGCCTTTCAAGACTCCTAGGGACCTTGCTTCAGCCCCTGTTTCGGTACCAGAACACTGCGGAGAGCCAGGAAGCTCTGGTCCTGCGTGTATGCTGCGTGTCAACCTAGAAATGAGAGACTGATGGCAAAAGGCTTCTTTTCCCATTAGGAAAGCTCCGTTCATGCGGCCTCGAAGCTACCTGAAAAGCATTGTTGTTTCCTGGGTTTTCGTCACTGCCGACATGGTTCTGAGAAGAAAATGAGTTTTCATGGAAGAAACCTTGTGCTTCCAGTTCCTTGTTGGAAGCTCACCCTGCTCTGCTCTATACCAAAAGTGAAAGCCAAGGTGAGCCCTAGCCTCGAAGTAAGGCCCTGATTTGCCTTGCCAATGGGGAGGCGTGCAGCAGCTCCATGAGGCCTTCCTCACTGTTCTGCTTGAGTTTCACGGTAGTAAGCCTTTCAAGACTCCTAGGGACCTTGCTTCAGCACCCGTTTCCGTACCAGAATATTGAGGAGACACAGGAAGCTCTAGTCCTGTTAAGCAACTTCCAGCCCCGTAGGCCTTTTGGAACACCCCAGTGTTGGCTAGAGAAAGGCAACACACTGCACTCTTCCTTGGCAGAGCCAGATTACCTCAGCTCCACACAGGATTCACGACCACACTTCTCGACTGTCCTCCATGCAGTGGATGTAACCTCATTCCCCTAGCTGAACTCTATTGAGAAAAACACTCTGCTTCTAATCCCGTTTCACTTTTTACACTTCGAGTCACGCATCCTCAAGGGGGTGGTCGGCTTGCATTCCAAGTACAATTTAAGCACAGTTCTTGGTGTAACACAGCAGGTCTTTTGAAGAGGCACAGGTCTCTAAGTCTCCCTCGCGCATCCTTTGTTTAGGCACTTTGCTGCACGCAGAAAACCGGTCGTAGAAAAAAGTTGATTCAGGGGAAGCCCCAGTGGGGATCGTGAATCTCTTTTGACGTGGTAGCATCAACATGTACTTATGCTGCGTGTCAACCTGGAAATGGGAGACTGAAGGCACAAAGCTTGTTTTCCCGTTTTGAAAGCTCCATTCATGCGGCCTCGAAGCTACCTGAAAAGCACTGTTGTTACCGTGCTTTTCCTTACAGCCGGCATGGCACATAGAAGAAAATGAGTTTTCTCGAAAGAAACCTTGTGCTTCCAGTTCCTACTTGGAACCTCACCCTGCTCTGCTCTATACCAAACGTGAAAGTCAATGTGAGCACTAGCCTCGAAGTAAGGCCCTGATTATGCTGGCAAAACGGGAGGCGTGCAGCAGCTCCATGAGGCCTTCATCGCTGTTCTGCTTTAGTTAAACGGTAGTAAGCTCTCCAAGACTCCTAGGGACTTTGCTTAAGCAACCGTTTCGGTACCAGAACACTGCGTAGAGCCAGGAAGCTTTGGTCCTGCGTGTATGCTGCGTGTGTACCTAGAAATTAGAGACTGATGGCACAAGGCTTGTTTTCCCATTAGGAAAGCTCCGTTCATGCGGCCTCGAAGCTACCGGAAAAGCATTGTTGTTGGCGGGGTTTTAGTCACTGCCGGCATGGTTCTGAGAAGAAAATGAGTTTTTTCGTAAGAAACCTTGTGCTTCCAGTTCCCTTTAGGAAGCTCACCCTGCTCTGCTCTATACCTAACGTGAAAGGCAACGTGAGACTTGCTTCGTAGTAAGGCCTTGATTATCCTTGCAAAACGGGAGGCGTGCAGCAGCTCCATGAGGCCTTCATCGTTGTTCTGCTTTAGTTTCACGGTAGTAAGCCTTTCAAGACTCCTAGGGACCTTGCTTCCGCACCCGTTTTCACACCAGAACACTGCGTAGAGCCAGGAAGCTCTGGTCCTGTGTGTATGCTGCGTGTCAACCTAGAAATTAGAGACTGATGGCACAAGGCTTGTTTTCCCATTAGGAAAGCTCCGTTCATGCGGCCTCGAAGCTACCTGAAAAGCATTGTTGTTGCCTGGGTTTTCGTCACTGCCGACATGGTTCTGAGAAGAAAATGAGTTTTCATGGAAGAAACCTCGTGTTTCTAGTCCTTTTTGGAAGCTCACCCTGCTCTGCTCTATACCAAAAGTGAAAGCCAAGGTGAGCCCTAGCCTCGAAGTAAGGCCCTGATTTGCCTTGCCAATGGGGAGGCGTGCAGCAGCTCCATGAGGCCTTCCTCACTGTTCTGCTTGAGTTTCACGGTAGTAAGCCTTTCAAGACTCCTAGGGACCTTGCTTCAGCACCCGTTTCCGTACCAGAATATTGAGGAGACACAGGAAGCTCTAGTCCTGTTAAGCAACTTCCAGCCCCGTAGGCCTTTTGGAACACCCCAGTGTTGGCTAGAGAAAGGCAACACACTGCACTCTTCCTTGGCAGAGCCAGATTACCTCAGCTCCACACAGGATTCACGACCACACTTCTCGACTGTCCTCTATGCAGTGGATGTAACCTCATTCCCCTAGCTGAACTCTATTGAGAAAAACACTCTGCTTCTAATCCCGTTTCACTTTTTACACTTCGAGTCACGCATCCTCAAGGAGGTGGTCGGCTTGCATTCCAAACACAATTTTAGCACAGTTCTTGGTGTAACACAGCAGGTCTTTTGAAGAGGCACAGGTTTCTAAGTCTCCCTCGCGCATCCTTGGTTTAGGCACTTTGCTGCACGCAGAAAACCGGTCGTAGAAAAAGTTGATTCAGGGGAAGCCCCAGTGGGGATCGTGAATCTCTTTTGACGTGGTAGCATCAACATGTACTTATGCTGCGTGTCAACCTGGAAATGGGAGACTGAAGGCACAAAGCTTGTTTTCCCGTTTTGAAAGCTCCATTCATGCGGCCTCGAAGCTACCTGAAAAGGAGTGTTGTTACCATGCTTTTCCTTACAGCCGGCATGGCACATAGAAGAAAATGAGTTTTCTCGAAAGAAACCTTGTGCTTCCAGTTCCTACTTGGAACCTCACCCTGCTCTGCTCTATACCAAACGTGAAAGTCAATGTGAGCACTAGCCTCGAAGTAAGGCCCTGATTATGCTGGCAAAACGGGAGGCGTGCAGCAGCTCCATGAGGCCTTCATCGCTGTTCTGCTTTAGTTGAACGGTAGTCAGCTCTCCAAGACTCCTAGGGACTTTGCTTAAGCAACCGTTTCGGTACCAGAACATTGCGTAGAGCCAGGAAGCTTTGGTCTTGGTGTATGCTGCGTGTCTACCTAGAAATTAGAGACTGATGGCACAAGGCTTGTTTTCCCATTTGGAATGCTCCGTTCATGCGGCCTCGAAGCTACCGGAAAAGCATTGTTGTTGGCGGGGTTTTAGTCACTGCCGGCATGGTTCTGAGAAGAAAATGAGTTTTTTCGTAAGAAACCTTGTGCTTCCAGTTCCTTGTAGGAAGCTCACCCTGCTCTGCTCTATACCTAAAGTGAAAGTCAACGTGAGACTTGCTTCGAAGTAAGGCCTTGATTATCCTTGCAATACGGGAGGCGTGCAGCAGCTCCATGAGGCCTTCATCGTTGTTCTGCTTTAGTTTCACGGTAGTAAGCCTTTCAAGACTGCTCGGGACCTTGCTTCAGCACCCGTTTCGGTACCAGAACACTGCGGAGAGCCAGGAAGCTCTGGTCCTGCGTGTATGCTGCGTGTAAACCTAGAATTTAGAAACTGATGGCACAAGGCTTGTTTTCCCATTAGGAAAGCTCCGTTCATGCGGCCTCGAAGCTACCTGAAAAGCACTGTTGTTGCCTGGGTTTTCGTCACTGCCGACATGGTTCTGAGAAGAAAATGAGTTATCATGGAAGAAACCTTGTGCTTCTAGTTCCTTTTTGGAAGCTCACCCTGCTCTGCTCTATACCAAAAGTGAAAGCCAAGGTGAGCCCTAGCCTCGAAGTAAGGCCCTGATTTGCCTTGCCAATGGGGAGGCGTGCAGCAGCTCCATGAGGCCTTCCTCACTGTTCTGCTTGAGTTTCACGGTAGTAAGCCTTTCAAGACTCCTAGGGACCTTGCTTCAGCACCCGTTTCCGTACCAGAATATTGAGGAGACACAGGAAGCTCTAGTCCTGTTAAGCAACTTCCAGCCCCGTGGGCCTTTTGGAACACCCCAGTGTTGGCTAGAGAAAGGCAACACACTGTACTCTTCCTTGGCAGAGCCAGATTACCTCAGCTCCACACAGGATTCACGACCACACTTCTCGACTGTCCTCCATGCAGTGGATGTAACCTCATTCCCCTAGCTGAACTCTATTGAGAAAAACACTCTGCTTCTAATCCCGTTTCACTTTTTACACTTCGAGTCACGCATCCTCAAGGGGGTGGTCGGCTTGCATTCCAAGTACAATTTAAGCACCGTTCTTGGTGTAACACAGCAGGTCTTTTGAAGAGGCACAGGTCTCTAAGTCTCCCTCGCGCATCCTTTGTTTAGGCACTTTGCTGCACGCAGAAAACCGGTCGTAGAAAAAAGTTGATTCAGGGGAAGCCCCAGTGGGGATCGTGAATCTCCTTTGACGTGGTAGCATCAACATGTACTTATGCTGCGTGTCAACCTGGAAATGGGAGACTGAAGGCACAAAGCTTGTTTTCCCGTTTTGAAAGCTCCATTCATGCGGCCTCGAAGCTACCTGAAAAGGAATGTTGTTACCGTGCTTTTCCTTACAGCCGGCATGGCACATAGAAGAAAATGAGTTTTCTCGAAAGAAACCTTGTGCTTCCAGTTCCTACTTGGAACCTCACCCTGCTCTGCTCTATACCAAACGTGAAAGTCAATGTGAACACTAGCCTCGAAGTAAGGCCCTGATTATGCTGGCAAAACGGGAGGCGTGCAGCAGCTCCATGAGGCCTTCATCGCTGTTCTGCTTTAGTTGAACGGTAGTCAGCTCTCCAAGACTCCTAGGGACTTTGCTTAAGCAACCGTTTCGGTACCAGAACACTGCGTAGAGCCAGGAAGCTTTGGTCCTGCGTGTATGCTGCGTGTGTACCTAGAAATTAGAGACTGATGGCACAAGGCTTGTTTTCCCATTAGGAAAGCTCCGTTCATGCGGCCTCGAAGCTACCGGAAAAGCATTGTTGTTGGCGGGGTTTTAGTCACTGCCGGCATGGTTCTGAGAAGAAAATGAGTTTTTTCGTAAGAAACCTTGTGCTTCCAGTTCCTTGTAGGAAGCTCACCCTGCTCTGCTCTATACCTAAAGTGAAAGTCAACGTGAGACTTGCTTCGAAGTAAGGCCTTGATTATCCTTGCAAAACGGGAGGCGTGCAGCAGCTCCATGAGGCCTTCATCGTTGTTCTGCTTTAGTTTCACGGTAGTAAGCCTTTCAAGACTCCTAGGGACCTTGCTTCAGCCCCTGTTTCGGTACCAGAACACTGCAGAGAGCCAGGAAGCTCTGGTCCTGCGTGTATGCTGCGTGTCAACCTAGAAATGAGAGACTGATGGCACAAGGCTTGTTTTCCCATTAGGAAAGCTCCGTTCATGCGGCCTCGAAGCTACCTGAAAAGCATTGTTGTTGCCTGGGTTTTCGTCACTGCCGACATGGTTCTGAGAAGAAAATGAGTTTTCATGGAAGAAACCTTGTGCTTCCAGTTCCTTGTTGGAAGCTCACCCTGCTCTGCTCTATACCAAAAGTGAAAGCCAACGTGAGCCCTAGCCTCGAAGTAAGGCCCTGATTTGCCTTGCCAATGGGGAGGCGTGCAGCAGCTCCATGAGGCCTTCCTCACTGTTCTGCTTGAGTTTCACGGTAGTGAGCCTTTCAAGACTCCTAGGGACCTTGCTTCAGCACCCATTTCAGTACCAGAATATTGAATAGACACAGGAAGCTCTAGTCCTGTTTAGCAACTTCCAGCCCCGTAGGCCTTTTGGAACACCCCAGTGTGGGCTAGAGAAAGGCAACACACTGCACTCTTCCTTGGCAGAGCCAGATTACCTCAGCTCCACACAGGATTCACGACCACACTTCTCGACTGTCCTCCATGCAGTGGATGTAACCTCATTCCCCTAGCTGAACTCTATTGAGAAAAATACTCTGCTTCTAATCCCGTTTCACTTTTTACACTTCGAGTCACGCATCCTCAAGGGGGTGGTCGGCTTGCATTCCAAGTACAATTTAAGCACCGTTCTTGGTGTAACACAGCAGGTCTTTTGAAGAGGCACAGGTCTCTAAGTCTCCCTCGCGCATCCTTTGTTTAGGCACTTTGCTGCACGCAGAAAACCGGTCGTAGAAAAAAGTTGATTCAGGGGAAGCCCCAGTGGGGATCGTGAATCTCCTTTGACGTGGTAGCATCAACATGTACTTATGCTGCGTGTCAACCTGGAAATGGGAGACTGAAGGCACAAAGCTTGTTTTCCCGTTTTGAAAGCTCCATTCATGCGGCCTCGAAGCTACCTGAAAAGGAGTGTTGTTACCGTGCTTTTCCTTACAGCCGGCATGGCACATAGAAGAAAATGAGTTTTCTCGAAAGAAACCTTGTGCTTCCAGTTCCTACTTGGAACCTCACCCTGCTCTGCTCTATACCAAACGTGAAAGTCAATGTGAACACTAGCCTCGAAGTAAGGCCCTGATTATGCTGGCAAAACGGGAGGCGTGCAGCAGCTCCATGAGGCCTTCATCGCTGTTCTGCTTTAGTTGAACGGTAGTAAGCTCTCCAAGACTCCTAGGGACTTTGCTTAAGCAACCGTTTCGGTACCAGAACACTGCGTAGAGCCAGGAAGCTTTGGTCCTGCGTGTATGCTGCGTGTGTACCTAGAAATTAGAGACTGATGGCACAAGGCTTGTTTTCCCATTAGGAAAGCTCCGTTCATGCGGCCTCGAAGCTACCGGAAAAGCATTGTTGTTGGCGGGGTTTTAGTCACTGCCGGCATGGTTCTGAGAAGAAAATGAGTTTTTTCGTAAGAAACCTTGTGCTTCCAGTTCCTTGTAGGAAGCTCGCCCTGCTCTGCTCTATACCTAAAGTGAAAGTCAACGTGAGACTTGCTTCGAAGTAAGGCCTTGATTATCCTTGCAAAACGGGAGGCGTGCAGCAGCTCCATGAGGCCTTCATCGTTGTTCTGCTTTAGTTTCACGGTAGTAAGCCTTTCAAGACTCCTAGGGACCTTGCTTCAGCCCCTGTTTCGGTACCAGAACACTGCAGAGAGCCAGGAAGCTCTGGTCCTGCGTGTATGCTGCGTGTCAACCTAGAAATTAGAGACTGATGGCACAAGGCTTGTTTTCCCATTAGGAAAGCTCCGTTCATGCGGCCTCGAAGCTACCTGAAAAGCATTGTTGTTGCCTGGGTTTTCGTCACTGCCGACATGGTTCTGAGAAGAAAATGAGTTTTCATGGAAGAAACCTTGTGCTTCCAGTTCCTTGTTGGAAGCTCACCCTGCTCTGCTCTATACCAAAAGTGAAAGCCAACGTGAGCCCTAGCCTCGAAGTAAGGCCCTGATTTGCCTTGCCAATGGGGAGGCGTGCAGCAGCTCCATGAGGCCTTCCTCACTGTTCTGCTTGAGTTTCACGGTAGTGAGCCTTTCAAGACTCCTAGGGACCTTGCTTCAGCACCCATTTCAGTACCAGAATATTGAATAGACACAGGAAGCTCTAGTCCTGTTTAGCAACTTCCAGCCCCGTAGGCCTTTTGGAACACCCCAGTGTGGGCTAGAGAAAGGCAACACACTGCACTCTTCCTTGGCAGAGCCAGATTACCTCAGCTCCACACAGGATTCACGACCACACTTCTCGACTGTCCTCCATGCAGTGGATGTAACCTCATTCCCCTAGCTGAACTCTATTGAGAAAAATACTCTGCTTCTAATCCCGTTTCACTTTTTACACTTCGAGTCACGCATCCTCAAGGGGGTGGTCGGCTTGCATTCCAAGTACAATTTAAGCACCGTTCTTGGTGTAACACAGCAGGTCTTTTGAAGAGGCACAGGTCTCTAAGTCTCCCTCGCGCATCCTTTGTTTAGGCACTTTGCTGCACGCAGAAAACCGGTCGTAGAAAAAAGTTGATTCAGGGGAAGCCCCAGTGGGGATCGTGAATCTCCTTTGACGTGGTAGCATCAACATGTACTTATGCTGCGTGTCAACCTGGAAATGGGAGACTGAAGGCACAAAGCTTGTTTTCCCGTTTTGAAAGCTCCATTCATGCGGCCTCGAAGCTACCTGAAAAGGAGTGTTGTTACCGTGCTTTTCCTTACAGCCGGCATGGCACATAGAAGAAAATGAGTTTTCTCGAAAGAAACCTTGTGCTTCCAGTTCCTACTTGGAACCTCACCCTGCTCTGCTCTATACCAAACGTGAAAGTCAATGTGAACACTAGCCTCGAAGTAAGGCCCTGATTATGCTGGCAAAACGGGAGGCGTGCAGCAGCTCCATGAGGCCTTCATCGCTGTTCTGCTTTAGTTGAACGGTAGTAAGCTCTCCAAGACTCCTAGGGACTTTGCTTAAGCAACCGTTTCGGTACCAGAACACTGCGTAGAGCCAGGAAGCTTTGGTCCTGCGTGTATGCTGCGTGTGTACCTAGAAATTAGAGACTGATGGCACAAGGCTTGTTTTCCCATTAGGAAAGCTCCGTTCATGCGGCCTCGAAGCTACCGGAAAAGCATTGTTGTTGGCGGGGTTTTAGTCACTGCCGGCATGGTTCTGAGAAGAAAATGAGTTTTTTCGTAAGAAACCTTGTGCTTCCAGTTCCTTGTAGGAAGCTCACCCTGCTCTGCTCTATACCTAAAGTGAAAGTCAACGTGAGACTTGCTTCGAAGTAAGGCCTTGATTATCCTTGCAAAACGGGAGGCGTGCAGCAGCTCCATGAGGCCTTCATCGTTGTTCTGCTTTAGTTTCACGGTAGTAAGCCTTTCAAGACTCCTAGGGACCTTGCTTCAGCCCCTGTTTCGGTACCAGAACACTGCAGAGAGCCAGGAAGCTCTGGTCCTGCGTGTATGCTGCGTGTCAACCTAGAAATTAGAGACTGATGGCACAAGGCTTGTTTTCCCATTAGGAAAGCTCCGTTCATGCGGCCTCGAAGCTACCTGAAAAGCATTGTTGTTGCCTGGGTTTTCGTCACTGCCGACATGGTTCTGAGAAGAAAATGAGTTTTCATGGAAGAAACCTTGTGCTTCCAGTTCCTTGTTGGAAGCTCACCCTGCTCTGCTCTATACCAAAAGTGAAAGCCAACGTGAGCCCTAGCCTCGAAGTAAGGCCCTGATTTGCCTTGCCAATGGGGAGGCGTGCAGCAGCTCCATGAGGCCTTCCTCACTGTTCTGCTTGAGTTTCACGGTAGTGAGCCTTTCAAGACTCCTAGGGACCTTGCTTCAGCACCCATTTCAGTACCAGAATATTGAATAGACACAGGAAGCTCTAGTCCTGTTTAGCAACTTCCAGCCCCGTAGGCCTTTTGGAACACCCCAGTGTGGGCTAGAGAAAGGCAACACACTGCACTCTTCCTTGGCAGAGCCAGATTACCTCAGCTCCACACAGGATTCACGACCACACTTCTCGACTGTCCTCCATGCAGTGGATGTAACCTCATTCCCCTAGCTGAACTCTATTGAGAAAAATACTCTGCTTCTAATCCCGTTTCACTTTTTACACTTCGAGTCACGCATCCTCAAGGGGGTGGTCGGCTTGCATTCCAAGTACAATTTAAGCACCGTTCTTGGTGTAACACAGCAGGTCTTTTGAAGAGGCACAGGTCTCTAAGTCTCCCTCGCGCATCCTTTGTTTAGGCACTTTGCTGCACGCAGAAAACCGGTCGTAGAAAAAAGTTGATTCAGGGGAAGCCCCAGTGGGGATCGTGAATCTCCTTTGACGTGGTAGCAGCAACATGTACTTATGCTGCGTGTCAACCTGGAAATGGGAGACTGAAGGCACAAAGCTTGTTTTCCCGTTTTGAAAGCTCCATTCATGCGGCCTCGAAGCTACCTGAAAAGGAGTGTTGTTACCGTGCTTTTCCTTACAGCCGGCATGGCACATAGAAGAAAATGAGTTTTCTCGAAAGAAACCTTGTGCTTCCAGTTCCTACTTGGAACCTCACCCTGCTCTGCTCTATACCAAACGTGAAAGTCAATGTGAGCACTAGCCTCGAAGTAAGGCCCTGATTATGCTGGCAAAACGGGAGGCGTGCAGCAGCTCCATGAGGCCTTCATCGCTGTTCTGCTTTAGTTGAACGGTAGTCAGCTCTCCAAGACTCCTAGGGACTTTGCTTAAGCAACCGTTTCGGTACCAGAACACTGCGTAGAGCCAGGAAGCTTTGGTCCTGCGTGTATGCTGCGTGTGTACCTAGAAATTAGAGACTGATGGCACAAGGCTTGTTTTCCCATTAGGAAAGCTCCGTTCATGCGGCCTCGAAGCTACCGGAAAAGCATTGTTGTTGGCGGGGTTTTAGTCACTGCCGGCATGGTTCTGAGAAGAAAATGAGTTTTTTCGTAAGAAACCTTGTGCTTCCAGTTCCTTGTAGGAAGCTCACCCTGCTCTGCTCTATACCTAAAGTGAAAGTCAACGTGAGACTTGCTTCGAAGTAAGGCCTTGATTATCCTTGCAAAACGGGAGGCGTGCAGCAGCTCCATGAGGCCTTCATCGTTGTTCTGCTTTAGTTTCACGGTAGTAAGCCTTTCAAGACTGCTCGGGACCTTGCTTCAGCACCCGTTTCGGTACCAGAACACTGCGGAGAGCCAGGAAGCTCTGGTCCTGCGTGTATGCTGCGTGTCAACCTAGAAATTAGAGACTGATGGCACAAGGCTTGTTTTCCCATTAGGAAAGCTCCGTTCATGCGGCCTCGAAGCTACCTGAAAAGCACTGTTGTTGCCTGGGTTTTCGTCACTGCCGACATGGTTCTGAGAAGAAAATGAGTTTTCATGGAAGAAACCTTGTGCTTCTAGTTCCTTTTTGGAAGCTCACCCTGCTCTGCTCTATACCAAAAGTGAAAGCCAAGGTGAGCCCTAGCCTCGAAGTAAGGCCCTGATTTGCCTTGCCAATGGGGAGGCGTGCAGCAGCTCCATGAGGCCTTCCTCACTGTTCTGCTTGAGTTTCACGGTAGTAAGCCTTTCAAGACTCCTAGGGACCTTGCTTCAGCACCCGTTTCCGTACCAGAATATTGAGGAGACACAGGAAGCTCTAGTCCTGTTAAGCAACTTCCAGCCCCGTAGGCCTTTTGGAACACCCCAGTGTTGGCTAGAGAAAGGCAACACACTGCACTCTTCCTTGGCAGAGCCAGATTACCTCAGCTCCACACAGGATTCATGACCACACTTCTTGACTGTCCTCCATGCAGTGGATGTAACCTCATTCCCCTAGCTGAACTCTATTGAGAAAAACACTCTGCTTCTAATCCCGTTTCACTTTTTACACTTCGAGTCACGCATCCTCAAGGGGGTGGTCGGCTTGCATTCCAAGTACAATTTAAGCACCGTTCTTGGTGTAACACAGCAGGTCTTTTGAAGAGGCACAGGTCTCTAAGTCTCCCTCGCGCATCCTTTGTTTAGGCACTTTGCTGCACGCAGAAAACCGGTCGTAGAAAAAAGTTGATTCAGGGGAAGCCCCAGTGGGGATCGTGAATCTCCTTTGACGTGGTAGCATCAACATGTACTTATGCTGCGTGTCAACCTGGAAATGGGAGACTGAAGGCACAAAGCTTGTTTTCCCGTTTTGAAAGCTCCATTCATGCGGCCTCGAAGCTACCTGAAAAGGAGTGTTGTTACCGTGCTTTTCCTTACAGCCGGCATGGCACATAGAAGAAAATGAGTTTTCTCGAAAGAAACCTTGTGCTTCCAGTTCCTACTTGGAACCTCACCCTGCTCTGCTCTATACGAAACGTGAAAGTCAATGTGAACACTAGCCTCGAAGTAAGGCCCTGATTATGCTGGCAAAACGGGAGGCGTGCAGCAGCTCCATGAGGCCTTCATCGCTGTTCTGCTTTAGTTGAACGGTAGTAAGCTCTCCAAGACTCCTAGGGACTTTGCTTAAGCAACCGTTTCGGTACCAGAACACTGCGTAGAGCCAGGAAGCTTTGGTCCTGCGTGTATGCTGCGTGTCTACCTAGAAATTAGAGACTGATGGCACAAGGCTTGTTTTCCCATTAGGAAAGCTCCGTTCATGCGGCCTCGAAGCTACCTGAAAAGCATTGTTGTTGCCTGGGTTTTCGTCACTGCCGACATGGTTCTGAGAAGAAAATGAGTTTTCATGGAAGAAACCTTGTGCTTCCAGTTCCTTGTTGGAAGCTCACCCTGCTCTGCTCTATACCAAAAGTGAAAGCCAAGGTGAGCCCTAACCTCGAAGTAAGGCCCTGATTTGCCTTGCCAATGGGGAGGCGTGCAGCAGCTCCATGAGGCCTTCCTCACTGTTCTGCTTGAGTTTCACGGTAGTGAGCCTTTCAAGACTCCTAGGGACCTTGCTTCAGCACCCATTTCAGTACCAGAATATTGAATAGACACAGGAAGCTCTAGTCCTGTTTAGCAACTTCCAGCCCCGTAGGCCTTTTGGAACACCCCAGTGTGGGCTAGAGAAAGGCAACACACTGCACTCTTCCTTGGCAGAGCCAGATTACCTCAGCTCCACACAGGATTCACGACCACATTTCTCGACTGTCCTCCATGCAGTGGATGTAACCTCATTCCCCTAGCTGAACTCTATTGAGAAAAACACTCTGCTTCTAATCCCGTTTCACTTTTTACACTTCGAGTCACGCATCCTCAAGGGGGTGGTCGGCTTGCATTCCAAGTACAATTTAAGCACCGTTCTTGGTGTAACACAGCAGGTCTTTTGAAGAGGCACAGGTCTCTAAGTCTCCCTCGCGCATCCTTTGTTTAGGCACTTTGCTGCACGCAGAAAACCGGTCGTAGAAAAAAGTTGATTCAGGGGAAGCCCCAGTGGGGATCGTGAATCTCTTTTGACGTGGTAGCATCAACATGTACTTATGCTGCGTGTCAACCTGGAAATGGGAGACTGAAAGCACAAAGCTTGTTTTCCCGTTTTGAAAGCTCCATTCATGCGGCCTCGAAGCTACCTGAAAAGCACTGTTGTTACCGTGCTTTTCCTTACAGCCGGCATGGCACATAGAAGAAAATGAGTTTTCTCGAAAGAAACCTTGTGCTTCCAGTTCCTACTTGGAACCTCACCCTGCTCTGCTCTATACCAAACGTGAAAGTCAATGTGAGCACTAGCCTCGAAGTAAGGCCCTGATTATGCTGGCAAAACGGGAGGCGTGCAGCAGCTCCATGAGGCCTTCATCGCTGTTCTGCTTTAGTTGAACGGTAGTCAGCTCTCCAAGACTCCTAGGGACTTTGCTTAAGCAACCGTTTCGGTACCAGAACACTGCGTACAGCCAGGAAGCTTTGGTCCTGCGTGTATGCTGCGTGTGTACCTAGAAATTAGAGACTGATGGCACAAGGCTTGTTTTCCCATTATGAAAGCTCCGTTCATGCGGCCTCGAAGCTACCGGAAAAGCATTGTTGTTGGCGGGGTTTTAGTCACTGCCGGCATGGTTCTGAGAAGAAAATGAGTTTTTTCGTAAGAAACCTTGTGCTTCCAGTTCCTTGTAGGAAGCTCACCCTGCTCTGCTCTATACCTAAAGTGAAAGTCAACGTGAGACTTGCTTCGAAGTAAGGCCTTGATCATCCTTGCAAAACGGGAGGCGTGCAGCAGCTCCATGAGGCCTTCATCGTTGTTCTGCTTTAGTTTCACGGTAGTAAGCCTTTCAAGACTGCTCGGGACCTTGCTTCAGCACCCGTTTTCGTACCAGAACACTGCGGAGAGCCAGGAAGCTCTGGTCCTGCGTGTATGCTGCGTGTCAACCTAGAAATTAGAGACTGATGGCACAAGGCTTGTTTTCCCATTAGGAAAGCTCCGTTCATGCGGCCTCGAAGCTACCTGAAAAGCACTGTTGTTGCCTGGGTTTTCGTCACTGCCGACATGGTTCTGAGAAGAAAATGAGTTTTCATGGAAGAAACCTTGTGCTTCTAGTTCCTTTTTGGAAGCTCACCCTGCTCTGCTCTATACCAAAAGTGAAAGCCAAGGTGAGCCCTAGCCTCGAAGTAAGGCCCTGATTTGCCTTGCCAATGGGGAGGCGTGCAGCAGCTCCATGAGGCCTTCCTCACTGTTCTGCTTGAGTTTCACGGTAGTAAGCCTTTCAAGACTCCTAGGGACCTTGCTTCAGCACCCGTTTCCGTACCAGAATATTGAGGAGACACAGGAAGCTCTAGTCCTGTTAAGCAACTTCCAGCCCCGTAGGCCTTTTGGAACACCCCAGTGTTGGCTAGAGAAAGGCAACACACTGCACTCTTCCTTGGCAGAGCCAGATTACCTCAGCTCCACACAGGATTCACGACCACACTTCTCGACTGTCCTCCATGCAGTGGATGTAACCTCATTCCCCTAGCTGAACTCTATTGAGAAAAACACTCTGCTTCTAATCCCGTTTCACTTTTTACACTTCGAGTCACGCATCCTCAAGGGGGTGGTCGGCTTGCATTCCAAGTACAATTTAAGCACCGTTCTTGGTGTAACACAGCAGGTCTTTTGAAGAGGCACAGGTCTCTAAGTCTCCCTCGCGCATCCTTTGTTTAGGCACTTTGCTGCACGCAGAAAACCGGTCGTAGAAAAAAGTTGATTCAGGGGAAGCCCCAGTGGGGATCGTGAATCTCCTTTGACGTGGTAGCATCAACATGTACTTATGCTGCGTGTCAACCTGGAAATGGGAGACTGAAGGCACAAAGCTTGTTTTCCCGTTTTGAAAGCTCCATTCATGCGGCCTCGAAGCTACCTGAAAAGGAGTGTTGTTACCGTCCTTTTCCTTACAGCCGGCATGGCACATAGAAGAAAATGAGTTTTCTCGAAAGAAACCTTGTGCTTCCAGTTCCTACTTGGAACCTCACCCTGCTCTGCTCTATACGAAACGTGAAAGTCAATGTGAACACTAGCCTCGAAGTAAGGCCCTGATTATGCTGGCAAAACGGGAGGCGTGCAGCAGCTCCATGAGGCCTTCATCGCTGTTCTGCTTTAGTTGAACGGTAGTAAGCTCTCCAAGACTCCTAGGGACTTTGCTTAAGCAACCGTTTCGGTACCAGAACACTGCGTACAGCCAGGAAGCTTTGGTCCTGCGTGTATGCTGCGTGTGTACCTAGAAATTAGAGACTGATGGCACAAGGCTTGTTTTCCCATTAGGAAAGCTCCGTTCATGCGGCCTCGAAGCTACCGGAAAAGCATTGTTGTTGGCGGGGTTTTAGTCACTGCCGGCATGGTTCTGAGAAGAAAATGAGTTTTTTCGTAAGAAACCTTGTGCTTCCAGTTCCTTGTTGGAAGCTCACCCTGCTCTGCTCTATACCAAAAGTGAAAGCCAACGTGAGCCCTAGCTTCGAAGTAAGGCCCTGATTTGCCTTGCCAATGGGGAGGCGTGCAGCAGCTCCATGAGGCCTTCCTCACTGTTCTGCTTGAGTTTCACGGTAGTAAGCCTTTCAAGACTCCTAGGGACCTTGCTTCAGCCCCTGTTTCGGTACCAGAACACTGCGGAGAGCCAGGAAGCTCTGGTCCTGCGTGTATGCTGCGTGTCAACCTAGAAATGAGAGACTGATGGCACAAGGCTTGTTTTCCCATTAGGAAAGCTCCGTTCATGCGGCCTCGAAGCTACCTGAAAAGCATTGTTGTTGCCTGGGTTTTCGTCACTGCCGACATGGTTCTGAGAAGAAAATGAGTTTTCATGGAAGAAACCTTGTGCTTCCAGTTCCTTGTTGGAAGCTCACCCAGCTCTGCTCTATACCAAAAGTGAAAGCCAACGTGAGCCCTAGCCTCGAAGTAAGGCCCTGATTTGCCTTGCCAATGGGGAGGCGTGCAGCAGCTCCATGAGGCCTTCCTCACTGTTCTGCTTGAGTTTCACGGTAGTGAGCCTTTCAAGAGTCCTAGGGACCTTGCTTCAGCACCCATTTCAGTACCAGAATATTGAATAGACACAGGAAGCTCTAGTCCTGTTAAGCAACTTCCAGCCCCGTAGGCCTTTTGGAACACCCCAGTGTGGGCTAGAGAAAGGCAACACACTGCACTCTTCCTTGGCAGAGCCAGATTACCTCAGCTCCACACAGGATTCACGACCACACTTCTCGACTGTCCTCCATGCAGTGGATGTAACCTCATTCCCCTAGCTGAACTCTATTGAGAAAAACACTCTGCTTCTAATCCCGTTTCACTTTTTACACTTCGAGTCACGCATCCTCAAGGGGGTGGTCGGCTTGCATTCCAAGTACAATTTAAGCACCGTTCTTGGTGTAACACAGCAGGTCTTTTGAAGAGGCACAGGTCTCTAAGTCTCCCTCGCGCATCCTTTGTTTAGGCACTTTGCTGCACGCAGAAAACCGGTCGTAGAAAAAAGTTGATTCAGGGGAAGCCCCAGTGGGGATCGTGAATCTCCTTTGACGTGGTAGCATCAACATGTACTTATGCTGCATGTCAACCTGGAAATGGGAGACTGAAGGCACAAAGCTTGTTTTCCCGTTTTGAAAGCTCCATTCATGCGGCCTCGAAGCTACCTGAAAAGCAGTGTTGTTACCGTGCTTTTCCTTACAGCCGGCATGGCACATAGAAGAAAATGAGTTTTCTCGAAAGAAACCTTGTGCTTCCAGTTCCTACTTGGAACCTCACCCTGCTCTGCTCTATACGAAACGTGAAAGTCAATGTGAACACTAGCCTCGAAGTAAGGCCCTGATTATGCTGGCAAAACGGGAGGCGTGCAGCAGCTCCATGAGGCCTTCATCGCTGTTCTGCTTTAGTTGAACGGTAGTAAGCTCTCCAAGACTCCTAGGGACTTTGCTTAAGCAACCGTTTCGGTACCAGAACACTGCGTAGAGCCTGGAAGCTTTGGTCCTGCGTGTATGCTGCGTGTGTACCTAGAAATTAGAGACTGATGGCACAAGGCTTGTTTTCCCATTAGGAAAGCTCCGTTCATGCGGCCTCGAAACTACCGGAAAAGCATTGTTGTTGGCGGGGTTTTAGTCACTGCCGGCATGGTTCTGAGAAGAAAATGAGTTTTTTCGTAAGAAACCTTGTGCTTCCAGTTCCTTGTAGGAGGCTCACCCTGCTCTGCTCTATACCTAAAGTGAAAGTCAACGTGAGACTTGCTTCGAAGTAAGGCCTTGATTATGCTTGCAAAACGGGAGGCGTGCAGCAGCTCCATGAGGCCTTCATCGTTGTTCTGCTTTAGTTTCACGGTAGTAAGCCTTTCAAGACTCCTAGGGACCTTGCTTCAGCCCCTGTTTCGGTACCAGAACACTGCGGAGAGCCAGGAAGCTCTGGTCCTGCGTGTATGCTGCGTGTCAACCTAGAAATGAGAGACTGATGGCACAAGGCTTGTTTTCCCATTATGAAAGCTCCGTTCATGCGGCCTCGAAGCTACCGGAAAAGCATTGTTGTTGGCGGGGTTTTAGTCACTGCCGGCATGGTTCTGAGAAGAAAATGAGTTTTTTCGTAAGAAACCTTGTGCTTCCAGTTCCTTGTAGGAAGCTCACCCTGCTCTGCTCTATACCTAAAGTGAAAGGCAACGTGAGACTTGCTTCGAAGTAAGGCCTTGATTATCCCTGCAATACGGGAGGCGTGCAGCAGCTCCATGAGGCCTTCATCGTTGTTCTGCTTTAGTTTCACGGTAGTAAGCCTTTCAAGACTGCTCGGGACCTTGCTTCAGCACCCGTTTTCGTACCAGAACACTGCGGAGAGCCAGGAAGCTCTGGTCCTGCGTGTATGCTGCGTGTCAACCTAGAAATTAGAGACTGATGGCACAAGGCTTGTTTTCCCATTAGGAAAGCTCCGTTCATGCGGCCTCGAAGCTACCTGAAAAGCACTGTTGTTGCCTGGGTTTTCGTCACTGCCGACATGGTTCTGAGAAGAAAATGAGTTTTCATGGAAGAAACCTTGTGCTTCTAGTTCCTTTTTGGAAGCTCACCCTGCTCTGCTCTATACCAAAAGTGAAAGCCAAGGTGAGCCCTAGCCTCGAAGTAAGGCCCTGATTTGCCTTGCCAATGGGGAGGCGTGCAGCAGCTCCATGAGGCCTTCCTCACTGTTCTGCTTGAGTTTCACGGTAGTAAGCCTTTCAAGACTCCTAGGGACCTTGCTTCAGCACCCGTTTCCGTACCAGAATATTGAGGAGACACAGGAAGCTCTAGTCCTGTTAAGCAACTTCCAGCCCCGTAGGCCTTTTGGAACACCCCAGTGTTGGCTAGAGAAAGGCAACACACTGCACTCTTCCTTGGCAGAGCCAGATTACCTCAGCTCCACACAGGATTCACGACCACACTTCTCGACTGTCCTCCATGCAGTGGATGTAACCTCATTCCCCTAGCTGAACTCTATTGAGAAAAACACTCTGCTTCTAATCCCGTTTCACTTTTTACACTTCGAGTCACGCATCCTCAAGGGGGTGGTCGGCTTGCATTCCAAGTACAATTTAAGCACCGTTCTTGGTGTAACACAGCAGGTCTTTTGAAGAGGCACAGGTCTCTAAGTCTCCCTCGCGCATCCTTTGTTTAGGCACTTTGCTGCACGCAGAAAACCGGTCGTAGAAAAAAGTTGATTCAGGGGAAGCCCCAGTGGGGATCGTGAATCTCCTTTGACGTGGTAGCATCAACATGTACTTATGCTGCATGTCAACCTGGAAATGGGAGACTGAAGGCACAAAGCTTGTTTTCCCGTTTTGAAAGCTCCATTCATGCGGCCTCGAAGCTACCTGAAAAGCAGTGTTGTTACCGTGCTTTTCCTTACAGCCGGCATGGCACATAGAAGAAAATGAGTTTTCTCGAAAGAAACCTTGTGCTTCCAGTTCCTACTTGGAACCTCACCCTGCTCTGCTCTATACGAAACGTGAAAGTCAATGTGAACACTAGCCTCGAAGTAAGGCCCTGATTATGCTGGCAAAACGGGAGGCGTGCAGCAGCTCCATGAGGCCTTCATCGCTGTTCTGCTTTAGTTGAACGGTAGTAAGCTCTCCAAGACTCCTAGGGACTTTGCTTAAGCAACCGTTTCGGTACCAGAACACTGCGTAGAGCCAGGAAGCTTTGGTCCTGCGTGTATGCTGCGTGTGTACCTAGAAATTAGAGACTGATGGCACAAGGCTTGTTTTCCCATTAGGAAAGCTCCGTTCATGCGGCCTCGAAGCTACCGGAAAAGCATTGTTGTTGGCGGGGTTTTAGTCACTGCCGGCATGGTTCTGAGAAGAAAATGAGTTTTTTCGTAAGAAACCTTGTGCTTCCAGTTCCTTGTAGGAGGCTCACACTGCTCTGCTCTATACCTAAAGTGAAAGTCAACGTGAGACTTGCTTCGAAGTAAGGCCTTGATTATCCTTGCAAAACGGGAGGCGTGCAGCAGCTCCATGAGGCCTTCATCGTTGTTCTGCTTTAGTTTCACGGTAGTAAGCCTTTCAAGACTCCTAGGGACCTTGCTTCAGCCCCTGTTTCGGTACCAGAACACTGCGGAGAGCCAGGAAGCTCTGGTCCTGCGTGTATGCTGCGTGTCAACCTAGAAATGAGAGACTGATGGCACAAGGCTTGTTTTCCCATTAGGAAAGCTCCGTTCATGCGGCCTCGAAGCTACCTGAAAAGCATTGTTGTTGCCTGGGTTTTCGTCACTGCCGACATGGTTCTGAGAAGAAAATGAGTTTTCATGGAAGAAACCTTGTGCTTCCAGTTCCTTGTTGGAAGCTCACCCAGCTCTGCTCTATACCAAAAGTGAAAGCCAACGTGAGCCCTAGCCTCGAAGTAAGGCCCTGATTTGCCTTGCCAATGGGGAGGCGTGCAGCAGCTCCATGAGGCCTTCCTCACTGTTCTGCTTGAGTTTCACGGTAGTGAGCCTTTCAAGAGTCCTAGGGACCTTGCTTCAGCACCCATTTCAGTACCAGAATATTGAATAGACACAGGAAGCTCTAGTCCTGTTAAGCAACTTCCAGCCCCGTAGGCCTTTTGGAACACCCCAGTGTGGGCTAGAGAAAGGCAACACACTGCACTCTTCCTTGGCAGAGCCAGATTACCTCAGCTCCACACAGGATTCACGACCACACTTCTCGACTGTCCTCCATGCAGTGGATGTAACCTCATTCCCCTAGCTGAACTCTATTGAGAAAAACACTCTGCTTCTAATCCCGTTTCACTTTTTACACTTCGAGTCACGCATCCTCAAGGGGGTGGTCGGCTTGCATTCCAAGTACAATTTAAGCACCGTTCTTGGTGTAACACAGCAGGTCTTTTGAAGAGGCACAGGTCTCTAAGTCTCCCTCGCGCATCCTTTGTTTAGGCACTTTGCTGCACGCAGAAAACCGGTCGTAGAAAAAAGTTGATTCAGGGGAAGCCCCAGTGGGGATCGTGAATCTCCTTTGACGTGGTAGCATCAACATGTACTTATGCTGCATGTCAACCTGGAAATGGGAGACTGAAGGCACAAAGCTTGTTTTCCCGTTTTGAAAGCTCCATTCATGCGGCCTCGAAGCTACCTGAAAAGCAGTGTTGTTACCGTGCTTTTCCTTACAGCCGGCATGGCACATAGAAGAAAATGAGTTTTCTCGAAAGAAACCTTGTGCTTCCAGTTCCTACTTGGAACCTCACCCTGCTCTGCTCTATACGAAACGTGAAAGTCAATGTGAACACTAGCCTCGAAGTAAGGCCCTGATTATGCTGGCAAAACGGGAGGCGTGCAGCAGCTCCATGAGGCCTTCATCGCTGTTCTGCTTTAGTTGAACGGTAGTAAGCTCTCCAAGACTCCTAGGGACTTTGCTTAAGCAACCGTTTTGGTACCAGAACACTGCGTAGGCCCTGGAAGCTTTGGTCCTGCGTGTATGCTGCGTGTGTACCTAGAAATTAGAGACTGATGGCACAAGGCTTGTTTTCCCATTAGGAAAGCTCCGTTCATGCGGCCTCGAAACTACCGGAAAAGCATTGTTGTTGGCGGGGTTTTAGTCACTGCCGGCATGGTTCTGAGAAGAAAATGAGTTTTTTCGTAAGAAACCTTGTGCTTCCAGTTCCTTGTAGGAGGCTCACCCTGCTCTGCTCTATACCTAAAGTGAAAGTCAACGTGAGACTTGCTTCGAAGTAAGGCCTTGATTATGCTTGCAAAACGGGAGGCGTGCAGCAGCTCCATGAGGCCTTCATCGTTGTTCTGCTTTAGTTTCACGGTAGTAAGCCTTTCAAGACTCCTAGGGACCTTGCTTCAGCCCCTGTTTCGGTACCAGAACACTGCGGAGAGCCAGGAAGCTCTGGTCCTGCGTGTATGCTGCGTGTCAACCTAGAAATGAGAGACTGATGGCACAAGGCTTGTTTTCCCATTATGAAAGCTCCGTTCATGCGGCCTCGAAGCTACCGGAAAAGCATTGTTGTTGGCGGGGTTTTAGTCACTGCCGGCATGGTTCTGAGAAGAAAATGAGTTTTTTCGTAAGAAACCTTGTGCTTCCAGTTCCTTGTAGGAAGCTCACCCTGCTCTGCTCTATACCTAAAGTGAAAGGCAACGTGAGACTTGCTTCGAAGTAAGGCCTTGATTATCCCTGCAATACGGGAGGCGTGCAGCAGCTCCATGAGGCCTTCATCGTTGTTCTGCTTTAGTTTCACGGTAGTAAGCCTTTCAAGACTGCTCGGGACCTTGCTTCAGCACCCGTTTTCGTACCAGAACACTGCGGAGAGCCAGGAAGCTCTGGTCCTGCGTGTATGCTGCGTGTCAACCTAGAAATTAGAGACTGATGGCACAAGGCTTGTTTTCCCATTAGGAAAGCTCCGTTCATGCGGCCTCGAAGCTACCTGAAAAGCACTGTTGTTGCCTGGGTTTTCGTCACTGCCGACATGGTTCTGAGAAGAAAATGAGTTTTCATGGAAGAAACCTTGTGCTTCTAGTTCCTTTTTGGAAGCTCACCCTGCTCTGCTCTATACCAAAAGTGAAAGCCAAGGTGAGCCCTAGCCTCGAAGTAAGGCCCTGATTTGCCTTGCCAATGGGGAGGCGTGCAGCAGCTCCATGAGGCCTTCCTCACTGTTCTGCTTGAGTTTCACGGTAGTAAGCCTTTCAAGACTCCTAGGGACCTTGCTTCAGCACCCGTTTCCGTACCAGAATATTGAGGAGACACAGGAAGCTCTAGTCCTGTTAAGCAACTTCCAGCCCCGTAGGCCTTTTGGAACACCCCAGTGTTGGCTAGAGAAAGGCAACACACTGCACTCTTCCTTGGCAGAGCCAGATTACCTCAGCTCCACACAGGATTCACGACCACACTTCTCGACTGTCCTCCATGCAGTGGATGTAACCTCATTCCCCTAGCTGAACTCTATTGAGAAAAACACTCTGCTTCTAATCCCGTTTCACTTTTTACACTTCGAGTCACGCATCCTCAAGGGGGTGGTCGGCTTGCATTCCAAGTACAATTTAAGCACCGTTCTTGGTGTAACACAGCAGGTCTTTTGAAGAGGCACAGGTCTCTAAGTCTCCCTCGCGCATCCTTTGTTTAGGCACTTTGCTGCACGCAGAAAACCGGTCGTAGAAAAAAGTTGATTCAGGGGAAGCCCCAGTGGGGATCGTGAATCTCCTTTGACGTGGTAGCATCAACATGTACTTATGCTGCATGTCAACCTGGAAATGGGAGACTGAAGGCACAAAGCTTGTTTTCCCGTTTTGAAAGCTCCATTCATGCGGCCTCGAAGCTACCTGAAAAGCAGTGTTGTTACCGTGCTTTTCCTTACAGCCGGCATGGCACATAGAAGAAAATGAGTTTTCTCGAAAGAAACCTTGTGCTTCCAGTTCCTACTTGGAACCTCACCCTGCTCTGCTCTATACGAAACGTGAAAGTCAATGTGAACACTAGCCTCGAAGTAAGGCCCTGATTATGCTGGCAAAACGGGAGGCGTGCAGCAGCTCCATGAGGCCTTCATCGCTGTTCTGCTTTAGTTGAACGGTAGTAAGCTCTCCAAGACTCCTAGGGACTTTGCTTAAGCAACCGTTTCGGTACCAGAACACTGCGTAGAGCCAGGAAGCTTTGGTCCTGCGTGTATGCTGCGTGTGTACCTAGAAATTAGAGACTGATGGCACAAGGCTTGTTTTCCCATTAGGAAAGCTCCGTTCATGCGGCCTCGAAGCTACCGGAAAAGCATTGTTGTTGGCGGGGTTTTAGTCACTGCCGGCATGGTTCTGAGAAGAAAATGAGTTTTTTCGTAAGAAACCTTGTGCTTCCAGTTCCTTGTAGGAGGCTCACACTGCTCTGCTCTATACCTAAAGTGAAAGTCAACGTGAGACTTGCTTCGAAGTAAGGCCTTGATTATCCTTGCAAAACGGGAGGCGTGCAGCAGCTCCATGAGGCCTTCATCGTTGTTCTGCTTTAGTTTCACGGTAGTAAGCCTTTCAAGACTCCTAGGGACCTTGCTTCAGCCCCTGTTTCGGTACCAGAACACTGCGGAGAGCCAGGAAGCTCTGGTCCTGCGTGTATGCTGCGTGTCAACCTAGAAATGAGAGACTGATGGCACAAGGCTTGTTTTCCCATTAGGAAAGCTCCGTTCATGCGGCCTCGAAGCTACCGGAAAAGCATTGTTGTTGCCTGGGTTTTCGTCACTGCCGACATGGTTCTGAGAAGAAAATGAGTTTTCATGGAAGAAACCTTGTGCTTCCAGTTCCTTGTTGGAAGCTCACCCAGCTCTGCTCTATACCAAAAGTGAAAGCCAACGTGAGCCCTAGCCTCGAAGTAAGGCCCTGATTTGCCTTGCCAATGGGGAGGCGTGCAGCAGCTCCATGAGGCCTTCCTCACTGTTCTGCTTGAGTTTCACGGTAGTGAGCCTTTCAAGAGTCCTAGGGACCTTGCTTCAGCACCCATTTCAGTACCAGAATATTGAATAGACACAGGAAGCTCTAGTCCTGTTAAGCAACTTCCAGCCCCGTAGGCCTTTTGGAACACCCCAGTGTGGGCTAGAGAAAGGCAACACACTGCACTCTTCCTTGGCAGAGCCAGATTACCTCAGCTCCACACAGGATTCACGACCACACTTCTCGACTGTCCTCCATGCAGTGGATGTAACCTCATTCCCCTAGCTGAACTCTATTGAGAAAAACACTCTGCTTCTAATCCCGTTTCACTTTTTACACTTCGAGTCACGCATCCTCAAGGGGGTGGTCGGCTTGCATTCCAAGTACAATTTAAGCACCGTTCTTGGTGTAACACAGCAGGTCTTTTGAAGAGGCACAGGTCTCTAAGTCTCCCTCGCGCATCCTTTGTTTAGGCACTTTGCTGCACGCAGAAAACCGGTCGTAGAAAAAAGTTGATTCAGGGGAAGCCCCAGTGGGGATCGTGAATCTCCTTTGACGTGGTAGCATCAACATGTACTTATGCTGCATGTCAACCTGGAAATGGGAGACTGAAGGCACAAAGCTTGTTTTCCCGTTTTGAAAGCTCCATTCATGCGGCCTCGAAGCTACCTGAAAAGCAGTGTTGTTACCGTGCTTTTCCTTACAGCCGGCATGGCACATAGAAGAAAATGAGTTTTCTCGAAAGAAACCTTGTGCTTCCAGTTCCTACTTGGAACCTCACCCTGCTCTGCTCTATACGAAACGTGAAAGTCAATGTGAACACTAGCCTCGAAGTAAGGCCCTGATTATGCTGGCAAAACGGGAGGCGTGCAGCAGCTCCATGAGGCCTTCATCGCTGTTCTGCTTTAGTTGAACGGTAGTAAGCTCTCCAAGACTCCTAGGGACTTTGCTTAAGCAACCGTTTCGGTACCAGAACACTGCGTAGAGCCTGGAAGCTTTGGTCCTGCGTGTATGCTGCGTGTGTACCTAGAAATTAGAGACTGATGGCACAAGGCTTGTTTTCCCATTAGGAAAGCTCCGTTCATGCGGCCTCGAAACTACCGGAAAAGCATTGTTGTTGGCGGGGTTTTAGTCACTGCCGGCATGGTTCTGAGAAGAAAATGAGTTTTTTCGTAAGAAACCTTGTGCTTCCAGTTCCTTGTAGGAGGCTCACCCTGCTCTGCTCTATACCTAAAGTGAAAGTCAACGTGAGACTTGCTTCGAAGTAAGGCCTTGATTATGCTTGCAAAACGGGAGGCGTGCAGCAGCTCCATGAGGCCTTCATCGTTGTTCTGCTTTAGTTTCACGGTAGTAAGCCTTTCAAGACTCCTAGGGACCTTGCTTCAGCCCCTGTTTCGGTACCAGAACACTGCGGAGAGCCAGGAAGCTCTGGTCCTGCGTGTATGCTGCGTGTCAACCTAGAAATGAGAGACTGATGGCACAAGGCTTGTTTTCCCATTATGAAAGCTCCGTTCATGCGGCCTCGAAGCTACCGGAAAAGCATTGTTGTTGGCGGGGTTTTAGTCACTGCCGGCATGGTTCTGAGAAGAAAATGAGTTTTTTCGTAAGAAACCTTGTGCTTCCAGTTCCTTGTAGGAAGCTCACCCTGCTCTGCTCTATACCTAAAGTGAAAGGCAACGTGAGACTTGCTTCGAAGTAAGGCCTTGATTATCCCTGCAATACGGGAGGCGTGCAGCAGCTCCATGAGGCCTTCATCGTTGTTCTGCTTTAGTTTCACGGTAGTAAGCCTTTCAAGACTGCTCGGGACCTTGCTTCAGCACCCGTTTTCGTACCAGAACACTGCGGAGAGCCAGGAAGCTCTGTCCTGCGTGTATGCTGCGTGTCAACCTAGAAATTAGAGACTGATGGCACAAGGCTTGTTTTCCCATTAGGAAAGCTCCGTTCATGCGGCCTCGAAGCTACCGGAAAAGCATTGTTGTTGCCTGGGTTTTCGTCACTGCCGACATGGTTCTGAGAAGAAAATGAGTTTTCATGGAAGAAACCTTGTGCTTCCAGTTCCTTGTTGGAAGCTCACCCAGCTCTGCTCTATACCAAAAGTGAAAGCCAACGTGAGCCCTAGCCTCGAAGTAAGGCCCTGATTTGCCTTGCCAATGGGGAGGCGTGCAGCAGCTCCATGAGGCCTTCCTCACTGTTCTGCTTGAGTTTCACGGTAGTGAGCCTTTCAAGAGTCCTAGGGACCTTGCTTCAGCACCCATTTCAGTACCAGAATATTGAATAGACACAGGAAGCTCTAGTCCTGTTAAGCAACTTCCAGCCCCGTAGGCCTTTTGGAACACCCCAGTGTGGGCTAGAGAAAGGCAACACACTGCACTCTTCCTTGGCAGAGCCAGATTACCTCAGCTCCACACAGGATTCACGACCACACTTCTCGACTGTCCTCCATGCAGTGGATGTAACCTCATTCCCCTAGCTGAACTCTATTGAGAAAAACACTCTGCTTCTAATCCCGTTTCACTTTTTACACTTCGAGTCACGCATCCTCAAGGGGGTGGTCGGCTTGCATTCCAAGTACAATTTAAGCACCGTTCTTGGTGTAACACAGCAGGTCTTTTGAAGAGGCACAGGTCTCTAAGTCTCCCTCGCGCATCCTTTGTTTAGGCACTTTGCTGCACGCAGAAAACCGGTCGTAGAAAAAAGTTGATTCAGGGGAAGCCCCAGTGGGGATCGTGAATCTCCTTTGACGTGGTAGCATCAACATGTACTTATGCTGCATGTCAACCTGGAAATGGGAGACTGAAGGCACAAAGCTTGTTTTCCCGTTTTGAAAGCTCCATTCATGCGGCCTCGAAGCTACCTGAAAAGCAGTGTTGTTACCGTGCTTTTCCTTACAGCCGGCATGGCACATAGAAGAAAATGAGTTTTCTCGAAAGAAACCTTGTGCTTCCAGTTCCTACTTGGAACCTCACCCTGCTCTGCTCTATACGAAACGTGAAAGTCAATGTGAACACTAGCCTCGAAGTAAGGCCCTGATTATGCTGGCAAAACGGGAGGCGTGCAGCAGCTCCATGAGGCCTTCATCGCTGTTCTGCTTTAGTTGAACGGTAGTAAGCTCTCCAAGACTCCTAGGGACTTTGCTTAAGCAACCGTTTCGGTACCAGAACACTGCGTAGAGCCTGGAAGCTTTGGGCCTGCGTGTATGCTGCGTGTGTACCTAGAAATTAGAGACTGATGGCACAAGGCTTGTTTTCCCATTAGGAAAGCTCCGTTCATGCGGCCTCGAAACTACCGGAAAAGCATTGTTGTTGGCGGGGTTTTAGTCACTGCCGGCATGGTTCTGAGAAGAAAATGAGTTTTTTCGTAAGAAACCTTGTGCTTCCAGTTCCTTGTAGGAGGCTCACCCTGCTCTGCTCTATACCTAAAGTGAAAGTCAACGTGAGACTTGCTTCGAAGTAAGGCCTTGATTATGCTTGCAAAACGGGAGGCGTGCAGCAGCTCCATGAGGCCTTCATCGTTGTTCTGCTTTAGTTTCACGTAGTAAGCCTTTCAAGACTCCTAGGGACCTTGCTTCAGCCCCTGTTTCGGTACCAGAACACTGCGGAGAGCCAGGAAGCTCTGGTCCTGCGTGTATGCTGCGTGTCAACCTAGAAATGAGAGACTGATGGCACAAGGCTTGTTTTCCCATTATGAAAGCTCCGTTCATGCGGCCTCGAAGCTACCGGAAAAGCATTGTTGTTGGCGGGGTTTTAGTCACTGCCGGCATGGTTCTGAGAAGAAAATGAGTTTTTTCGTAAGAAACCTTGTGCTTCCAGTTCCTTGTAGGAAGCTCACCCTGCTCTGCTCTATACCTAAAGTGAAAGGCAACGTGAGACTTGCTTCGAAGTAAGGCCTTGATTATCCCTGCAATACGGGAGGCGTGCAGCAGCTCCATGAGGCCTTCATCGTTGTTCTGCTTTAGTTTCACGGTAGTAAGCCTTTCAAGACTGCTCGGGACCTTGCTTCAGCACCCGTTTTCGTACCAGAACACTGCGGAGAGCCAGGAAGCTCTGGTCCTGCGTGTATGCTGCGTGTCAACCTAGAAATTAGAGACTGATGGCACAAGGCTTGTTTTCCCATTAGGAAAGCTCCGTTCATGCGGCCTCGAAGCTACCTGAAAAGCACTGTTGTTGCCTGGGTTTTCGTCACTGCCGACATGGTTCTGAGAAGAAAATGAGTTTTCATGGAAGAAACCTTGTGCTTCTAGTTCCTTTTTGGAAGCTCACCCTGCTCTGCTCTATACCAAAAGTGAAAGCCAAGGTGAGCCCTAGCCTCGAAGTAAGGCCCTGATTTGCCTTGCCAATGGGGAGGCGTGCAGCAGCTCCATGAGGCCTTCCTCACTGTTCTGCTTGAGTTTCACGGTAGTAAGCCTTTCAAGACTCCTAGGGACCTTGCTTCAGCACCCGTTTCCGTACCAGAATATTGAGGAGACACAGGAAGCTCTAGTCCTGTTAAGCAACTTCCAGCCCCGTAGGCCTTTTGGAACACCCCAGTGTTGGCTAGAGAAAGGCAACACACTGCACTCTTCCTTGGCAGAGCCAGATTACCTCAGCTCCACACAGGATTCACGACCACACTTCTCGACTGTCCTCCATGCAGTGGATGTAACCTCATTCCCCTAGCTGAACTCTATTGAGAAAAACACTCTGCTTCTAATCCCGTTTCACTTTTTACACTTCGAGTCACGCATCCTCAAGGGGGTGGTCGGCTTGCATTCCAAGTACAATTTAAGCACCGTTCTTGGTGTAACACAGCAGGTCTTTTGAAGAGGCACAGGTCTCTAAGTCTCCCTCGCGCATCCTTTGTTTAGGCACTTTGCTGCACGCAGAAAACCGGTCGTAGAAAAAAGTTGATTCAGGGGAAGCCCCAGTGGGGATCGTGAATCTCCTTTGACGTGGTAGCATCAACATGTACTTATGCTGCATGTCAACCTGGAAATGGGAGACTGAAGGCACAAAGCTTGTTTTCCCGTTTTGAAAGCTCCATTCATGCGGCCTCGAAGCTACCTGAAAAGCAGTGTTGTTACCGTGCTTTTCCTTACAGCCGGCATGGCACATAGAAGAAAATGAGTTTTCTCGAAAGAAACCTTGTGCTTCCAGTTCCTACTTGGAACCTCACCCTGCTCTGCTCTATACGAAACGTGAAAGTCAATGTGAACACTAGCCTCGAAGTAAGGCCCTGATTATGCTGGCAAAACGGGAGGCGTGCAGCAGCTCCATGAGGCCTTCATCGCTGTTCTGCTTTAGTTGAACGGTAGTAAGCTCTCCAAGACTCCTAGGGACTTTGCTTAAGCAACCGTTTCGGTACCAGAACACTGCGTAGAGCCAGGAAGCTTTGGTCCTGCGTGAATGCTGCGTGTGTACCTAGAAATTAGAGACTGATGGCACAAGGCTTGTTTTCCCATTAGGAAAGCTCCGTTCATGCGGCCTCGAAGCTACCGGAAAAGCATTGTTGTTGGCGGGGTTTTAGTCACTGCCGGCATGGTTCTGAGAAGAAAATGAGTTTTTTCGTAAGAAACCTTGTGCTTCCAGTTCCTTGTAGGAGGCTCACACTGCTCTGCTCTATACCTAAAGTGAAAGTCAACGTGAGACTTGCTTCGAAGTAAGGCCTTGATTATCCTTGCAAAACGGGAGGCGTGCAGCAGCTCCATGAGGCCTTCATCGTTGTTCTGCTTTAGTTTCACGGTAGTAAGCCTTTCAAGACTCCTAGGGACCTTGCTTCAGCCCCTGTTTCGGTACCAGAACACTGCGGAGAGCCAGGAAGCTCTGGTCCTGCGTGTATGCTGCGTGTCAACCTAGAAATGAGAGACTGATGGCACAAGGCTTGTTTTCCCATTAGGAAAGCTCCGTTCATGCGGCCTCGAAGCTACCTGAAAAGCATTGTTGTTGCCTGGGTTTTCGTCACTGCCGACATGGTTCTGAGAAGAAAATGAGTTTTCATGGAAGAAACCTTGTGCTTCCAGTTCCTTGTTGGAAGCTCACCCAGCTCTGCTCTATACCAAAAGTGAAAGCCAACGTGAGCCCTAGCCTCGAAGTAAGGCCCTGATTTGCCTTGCCAATGGGGAGGCGTGCAGCAGCTCCATGAGGCCTTCCTCACTGTTCTGCTTGAGTTTCACGGTAGTGAGCCTTTCAAGAGTCCTAGGGACCTTGCTTCAGCACCCATTTCAGTACCAGAATATTGAATAGACACAGGAAGCTCTAGTCCTGTTAAGCAACTTCCAGCCCCGTAGGCCTTTTGGAACACCCCAGTGTGGGCTAGAGAAAGGCAACACACTGCACTCTTCCTTGGCAGAGCCAGATTACCTCAGCTCCACACAGGATTCACGACCACACTTCTCGACTGTCCTCCATGCAGTGGATGTAACCTCATTCCCCTAGCTGAACTCTATTGAGAAAAACACTCTGCTTCTAATCCCGTTTCACTTTTTACACTTCGAGTCACGCATCCTCAAGGGGGTGGTCGGCTTGCATTCCAAGTACAATTTAAGCACCGTTCTTGGTGTAACACAGCAGGTCTTTTGAAGAGGCACAGGTCTCTAAGTCTCCCTCGCGCATCCTTGGTTTAGGCACTTTGCTGCACGCAGAAAACCGGTCGTAGAAAAAAGTTGATTCAGGGGAAGCCCCAGTGGGGATCGTGAATCTCCTTTGACGTGGTAGCATCAACATGTACTTATGCTGCATGTCAACCTGGAAATGGGAGACTGAAGGCACAAAGCTTGTTTTCCCGTTTTGAAAGCTCCATTCATGCGGCCTCGAAGCTACCTGAAAAGCAGTGTTGTTACCGTGCTTTTCCTTACAGCCGGCATGGCACATAGAAGAAAATGAGTTTTCTCGAAAGAAACCTTGTGCTTCCAGTTCCTACTTGGAACCTCACCCTGCTCTGCTCTATACGAAACGTGAAAGTCAATGTGAACACTAGCCTCGAAGTAAGGCCCTGATTATGCTGGCAAAACGGGAGGCGTGCAGCAGCTCCATGAGGCCTTCATCGCTGTTCTGCTTTAGTTGAACGGTAGTAAGCTCTCCAAGACTCCTAGGGACTTTGCTTAAGCAACCGTTTCGGTACCAGAACACTGCGTAGAGCCTGGAAGCTTTGGTCCTGCGTGTATGCTGCGTGTGTACCTAGAAATTAGAGACTGATGGCACAAGGCTTGTTTTCCCATTAGGAAAGCTCCGTTCATGCGGCCTCGAAACTACCGGAAAAGCATTGTTGTTGGCGGGGTTTTAGTCACTGCCGGCATGGTTCTGAGAAGAAAATGAGTTTTTTCGTAAGAAACCTTGTGCTTCCAGTTCCTTGTAGGAGGCTCACCCTGCTCTGCTCTATACCTAAAGTGAAAGTCAACGTGAGACTTGCTTCGAAGTAAGGCCTTGATTATGCTTGCAAAACGGGAGGCGTGCAGCAGCTCCATGAGGCCTTCATCGTTGTTCTGCTTTAGTTTCACGGTAGTAAGCCTTTCAAGACTCCTAGGGACCTTGCTTCAGCCCCTGTTTCGGTACCAGAACACTGCGGAGAGCCAGGAAGCTCTGGTCCTGCGTGTATGCTGCGTGTCAACCTAGAAATGAGAGACTGATGGCACAAGGCTTGTTTTCCCATTATGAAAGCTCCGTTCATGCGGCCTCGAAGCTACCGGAAAAGCATTGTTGTTGGCGGGGTTTTAGTCACTGCCGGCATGGTTCTGAGAAGAAAATGAGTTTTTTCGTAAGAAACCTTGTGCTTCCAGTTCCTTGTAGGAAGCTCACCCTGCTCTGCTCTATACCTAAAGTGAAAGGCAACGTGAGACTTGCTTCGAAGTAAGGCCTTGATTATCCCTGCAATACGGGAGGCGTGCAGCAGCTCCATGAGGCCTTCATCGTTGTTCTGCTTTAGTTTCACGGTAGTAAGCCTTTCAAGACTGCTCGGGACCTTGCTTCAGCACCCGTTTTCGTACCAGAACACTGCGGAGAGCCAGGAAGCTCTGGTCCTGCGTGTATGCTGCGTGTCAACCTAGAAATTAGAGACTGATGGCACAAGGCTTGTTTTCCCATTAGGAAAGCTCCGTTCATGCGGCCTCGAAGCTACCTGAAAAGCACTGTTGTTGCCTGGGTTTTCGTCACTGCCGACATGGTTCTGAGAAGAAAATGAGTTTTCATGGAAGAAACCTTGTGCTTCTAGTTCCTTTTTGGAAGCTCACCCTGCTCTGCTCTATACCAAAAGTGAAAGCCAAGGTGAGCCCTAGCCTCGAAGTAAGGCCCTGATTTGCCTTGCCAATGGGGAGGCGTGCAGCAGCTCCATGAGGCCTTCCTCACTGTTCTGCTTGAGTTTCACGGTAGTAAGCCTTTCAAGACTCCTAGGGACCTTGCTTCAGCACCCGTTTCCGTACCAGAATATTGAGGAGACACAGGAAGCTCTAGTCCTGTTAAGCAACTTCCAGCCCCGTAGGCCTTTTGGAACACCCCAGTGTTGGCTAGAGAAAGGCAACACACTGCACTCTTCCTTGGCAGAGCCAGATTACCTCAGCTCCACACAGGATTCACGACCACACTTCTCGACTGTCCTCCATGCAGTGGATGTAACCTCATTCCCCTAGCTGAACTCTATTGAGAAAAACACTCTGCTTCTAATCCCGTTTCACTTTTTACACTTCGAGTCACGCATCCTCAAGGGGGTGGTCGGCTTGCATTCCAAATACAATTTAAGCACCGTTCTTGGTGTAACACAGCAGGTCTTTTGAAGAGGCACAGGTCTCTAAGTCTCCCTCGCGCATCCTTTGTTTAGGCACTTTGCTGCACGCAGAAAACCGGTCGTAGAAAAAAGTTGATTCAGGGGAAGCCCCAGTGGGGATCGTGAATCTCCTTTGACGTGGTAGCATCAACATGTACTTATGCTGCATGTCAACCTGGAAATGGGAGACTGAAGGCACAAAGCTTGTTTTCCCGTTTTGAAAGCTCCATTCATGCGGCCTCGAAGCTACCTGAAAAGCAGTGTTGTTACCGTGCTTTTCCTTACAGCCGGCATGGCACATAGAAGAAAATGAGTTTTCTCGAAAGAAACCTTGTGCTTCCAGTTCCTACTTGGAACCTCACCCTGCTCTGCTCTATACGAAACGTGAAAGTCAATGTGAACACTAGCCTCGAAGTAAGGCCCTGATTATGCTGGCAAAACGGGAGGCGTGCAGCAGCTCCATGAGGCCTTCATCGCTGTTCTGCTTTAGTTGAACGGTAGTAAGCTCTCCAAGACTCCTAGGGACTTTGCTTAAGCAACCGTTTCGGTACCAGAACACTGCGTAGAGCCAGGAAGCTTTGGTCCTGCGTGTATGCTGCGTGTGTACCTAGAAATTAGAGACTGATGGCACAAGGCTTGTTTTCCCATTAGGAAAGCTCCGTTCATGCGGCCTCGAAGCTACCGGAAAAGCATTGTTGTTGGCGGGGTTTTAGTCACTGCCGGCATGGTTCTGAGAAGAAAATGAGTTTTTTCGTAAGAAACCTTGTGCTTCCAGTTCCTTGTAGGAGGCTCACACTGCTCTGCTCTATACCTAAAGTGAAAGTCAACGTGAGACTTGCTTCGAAGTAAGGCCTTGATTATCCTTGCAAAACGGGAGGCGTGCAGCAGCTCCATGAGGCCTTCATCGTTGTTCTGCTTTAGTTTCACGGTAGTAAGCCTTTCAAGACTCCTAGGGACCTTGCTTCAGCCCCTGTTTCGGTACCAGAACACTGCGGAGAGCCAGGAAGCTCTGGTCCTGCGTGTATGCTGCGTGTCAACCTAGAAATGAGAGACTGATGGCACAAGGCTTGTTTTCCCATTAGGAAAGCTCCGTTCATGCGGCCTCGAAGCTACCGGAAAAGCATTGTTGTTGGCGGGGTTTTAGTCACTGCCGGCATGGTTCTGAGAAGAAAATGAGTTTTTTCGTAAGAAACCTTGTGCTTCCAGTTCCTTGTAGGAAGCTCACCCTGCTCTGCTCTATACCTAAAGTGAAAGGCAACGTGAGACTTGCTTCGAAGTAAGGCCTTGATTATCCCTGCAATACGGGAGGCGTGCAGCAGCTCCATGAGGCCTTCATCGTTGTTCTGCTTTAGTTTCACGGTAGTAAGCCTTTCAAGACTGCTCGGGACCTTGCTTCAGCACCCGTTTTCGTACCAGAACACTGCGGAGAGCCAGGAAGCTCTGGTCCTGCGTGTATGCTGCGTGTCAACCTAGAAATTAGAGACTGATGGCACAAGGCTTGTTTTCCCATTAGGAAAGCTCCGTTCATGCGGCCTCGAAGCTACCGGAAAAGCATTGTTGTTGCCTGGGTTTTCGTCACTGCCGACATGGTTCTGAGAAGAAAATGAGTTTTCATGGAAGAAACCTTGTGCTTCCAGTTCCTTGTTGGAAGCTCACCCAGCTCTGCTCTATACCAAAAGTGAAAGCCAACGTGAGCCCTAGCCTCGAAGTAAGGCCCTGATTTGCCTTGCCAATGGGGAGGCGTGCAGCAGCTCCATGAGGCCTTCCTCACTGTTCTGCTTGAGTTTCACGGTAGTGAGCCTTTCAAGAGTCCTAGGGACCTTGCTTCAGCACCCATTTCAGTACCAGAATATTGAATAGACACAGGAAGCTCTAGTCCTGTTAAGCAACTTCCAGCCCCGTAGGCCTTTTGGAACACCCCAGTGTGGGCTAGAGAAAGGCAACACACTGCACTCTTCCTTGGCAGAGCCAGATTACCTCAGCTCCACACAGGATTCACGACCACACTTCTCGACTGTCCTCCATGCAGTGGATGTAACCTCATTCCCCTAGCTGAACTCTATTGAGAAAAACACTCTGCTTCTAATCCCGTTTCACTTTTTACACTTCGAGTCACGCATCCTCAAGGGGGTGGTCGGCTTGCATTCCAAGTACAATTTAAGCACCGTTCTTGGTGTAACACAGCAGGTCTTTTGAAGAGGCACAGGTCTCTAAGTCTCCCTCGCGCATCCTTTGTTTAGGCACTTTGCTGCACGCAGAAAACCGGTCGTAGAAAAAAGTTGATTCAGGGGAAGCCCCAGTGGGGATCGTGAATCTCCTTTGACGTGGTAGCATCAACATGTACTTATGCTGCATGTCAACCTGGAAATGGGAGACTGAAGGCACAAAGCTTGTTTTCCCGTTTTGAAAGCTCCATTCATGCGGCCTCGAAGCTACCTGAAAAGCAGTGTTGTTACCGTGCTTTTCCTTACAGCCGGCATGGCACATAGAAGAAAATGAGTTTTCTCGAAAGAAACCTTGTGCTTCCAGTTCCTACTTGGAACCTCACCCTGCTCTGCTCTATACGAAACGTGAAAGTCAATGTGAACACTAGCCTCGAAGTAAGGCCCTGATTATGCTGGCAAAACGGGAGGCGTGCAGCAGCTCCATGAGGCCTTCATCGCTGTTCTGCTTTAGTTGAACGGTAGTAAGCTCTCCAAGACTCCTAGGGACTTTGCTTAAGCAACCGTTTCGGTACCAGAACACTGCGTAGAGCCTGGAAGCTTTGGTCCTGCGTGTATGCTGCGTGTGTACCTAGAAATTAGAGACTGATGGCACAAGGCTTGTTTTCCCATTAGGAAAGCTCCGTTCATGCGGCCTCGAAACTACCGGAAAAGCATTGTTGTTGGCGGGGTTTTAGTCACTGCCGGCATGGTTCTGAGAAGAAAATGAGTTTTTTCGTAAGAAACCTTGTGCTTCCAGTTCCTTGTAGGAGGCTCACCCTGCTCTGCTCTATACCTAAAGTGAAAGTCAACGTGAGACTTGCTTCGAAGTAAGGCCTTGATTATGCTTGCAAAACGGGAGGCGTGCAGCAGCTCCATGAGGCCTTCATCGTTGTTCTGCTTTAGTTTCACGGTAGTAAGCCTTTCAAGACTCCTAGGGACCTTGCTTCAGCCCCTGTTTCGGTACCAGAACACTGCGGAGAGCCAGGAAGCTCTGGTCCTGCGTGTATGCTGCGTGTCAACCTAGAAATGAGAGACTGATGGCACAAGGCTTGTTTTCCCATTATGAAAGCTCCGTTCATGCGGCCTCGAAGCTACCGGAAAAGCATTGTTGTTGGCGGGGTTTTAGTCACTGCCAGCATGGTTCTGAGAAGAAAATGAGTTTTTTCGTAAGAAACCTTGTGCTTCCAGTTCCTTGTAGGAAGCTCACCCTGCTCTGCTCTATACCTAAAGTGAAAGGCAACGTGAGACTTGCTTCGAAGTAAGGCCTTGATTATCCCTGCAATACGGGAGGCGTGCAGCAGCTCCATGAGGCCTTCATCGTTGTTCTGCTTTAGTTTCACGGTAGTAAGCCTTTCAAGACTGCTCGGGACCTTGCTTCAGCACCCGTTTTCGTACCAGAACACTGCGGAGAGCCAGGAAGCTCTGGTCCTGCGTGTATGCTGCGTGTCAACCTAGAAATTAGAGACTGATGGCACAAGGCTTGTTTTCCCATTAGGAAAGCTCCGTTCATGCGGCCTCGAAGCTACCTGAAAAGCACTGTTGTTGCCTGGGTTTTCGTCACTGCCGACATGGTTCTGAGAAGAAAATGAGTTTTCATGGAAGAAACCTTGTGCTTCTAGTTCCTTTTTGGAAGCTCACCCTGCTCTGCTCTATACCAAAAGTGAAAGCCAAGGTGAGCCCTAGCCTCGAAGTAAGGCCCTGATTTGCCTTGCCAATGGGGAGGCGTGCAGCAGCTCCATGAGGCCTTCCTCACTGTTCTGCTTGAGTTTCACGGTAGTAAGCCTTTCAAGACTCCTAGGGACCTTGCTTCAGCACCCGTTTCCGTACCAGAATATTGAGGAGACACAGGAAGCTCTAGTCCTGTTAAGCAACTTCCAGCCCCGTAGGCCTTTTGGAACACCCCAGTGTTGGCTAGAGAAAGGCAACACACTGCACTCTTCCTTGGCAGAGCCAGATTACCTCAGCTCCACACAGGATTCACGACCACACTTCTCGACTGTCCTCCATGCAGTGGATGTAACCTCATTCCCCTAGCTGAACTCTATTGAGAAAAACACTCTGCTTCTAATCCCGTTTCACTTTTTACACTTCGAGTCACGCATCCTCAAGGGGGTGGTCGGCTTGCATTCCAAGTACAATTTAAGCACCGTTCTTGGTGTAACACAGCAGGTCTTTTGAAGAGGCACAGGTCTCTAAGTCTCCCTCGCGCATCCTTTGTTTAGGCACTTTGCTGCACGCAGAAAACCGGTCGTAGAAAAAAGTTGATTCAGGGGAAGCCCCAGTGGGGATCGTGAATCTCCTTTGACGTGGTAGCATCAACATGTACTTATGCTGCATGTCAACCTGGAAATGGGAGACTGAAGGCACAAAGCTTGTTTTCCCGTTTTGAAAGCTCCATTCATGCGGCCTCGAAGCTACCTGAAAAGCAGTGTTGTTACCGTGCTTTTCCTTACAGCCGGCATGGCACATAGAAGAAAATGAGTTTTCTCGAAAGAAACCTTGTGCTTCCAGTTCCTACTTGGAACCTCACCCTGCTCTGCTCTATACGAAACGTGAAAGTCAATGTGAACACTAGCCTCGAAGTAAGGCCCTGATTATGCTGGCAAAACGGGAGGCGTGCAGCAGCTCCATGAGGCCTTCATCGCTGTTCTGCTTTAGTTGAACGGTAGTAAGCTCTCCAAGACTCCTAGGGACTTTGCTTAAGCAACCGTTTCGGTACCAGAACACTGCGTAGAGCCAGGAAGCTTTGGTCCTGCGTGAATGCTGCGTGTGTACCTAGAAATTAGAGACTGATGGCACAAGGCTTGTTTTCCCATTAGGAAAGCTCCGTTCATGCGGCCTCGAAGCTACCGGAAAAGCATTGTTGTTGGCGGGGTTTTAGTCACTGCCGGCATGGTTCTGAGAAGAAAATGAGTTTTTTCGTAAGAAACCTTGTGCTTCCAGTTCCTTGTAGGAGGCTCACACTGCTCTGCTCTATACCTAAAGTGAAAGTCAACGTGAGACTTGCTTCGAAGTAAGGCCTTGATTATCCTTGCAAAACGGGAGGCGTGCAGCAGCTCCATGAGGCCTTCATCGTTGTTCTGCTTTAGTTTCACGGTAGTAAGCCTTTCAAGACTCCTAGGGACCTTGCTTCAGCCCCTGTTTCGGTACCAGAACACTGCGGAGAGCCAGGAAGCTCTGGTCCTGCGTGTATGCTGCGTGTCAACCTAGAAATGAGAGACTGATGGCACAAGGCTTGTTTTCCCATTAGGAAAGCTCCGTTCATGCGGCCTCGAAGCTACCTGAAAAGCATTGTTGTTGCCTGGGTTTTCGTCACTGCCGACATGGTTCTGAGAAGAAAATGAGTTTTCATGGAAGAAACCTTGTGCTTCCAGTTCCTTGTTGGAAGCTCACCCAGCTCTGCTCTATACCAAAAGTGAAAGCCAACGTGAGCCCTAGCCTCGAAGTAAGGCCCTGATTTGCCTTGCCAATGGGGAGGCGTGCAGCAGCTCCATGAGGCCTTCCTCACTGTTCTGCTTGAGTTTCACGGTAGTGAGCCTTTCAAGAGTCCTAGGGACCTTGCTTCAGCACCCATTTCAGTACCAGAATATTGAATAGACACAGGAAGCTCTAGTCCTGTTAAGCAACTTCCAGCCCCGTAGGCCTTTTGGAACACCCCAGTGTGGGCTAGAGAAAGGCAACACACTGCACTCTTCCTTGGCAGAGCCAGATTACCTCAGCTCCACACAGGATTCACGACCACACTTCTCGACTGTCCTCCATGCAGTGGATGTAACCTCATTCCCCTAGCTGAACTCTATTGAGAAAAACACTCTGCTTCTAATCCCGTTTCACTTTTTACACTTCGAGTCACGCATCCTCAAGGGGGTGGTCGGCTTGCATTCCAAGTACAATTTAAGCACCGTTCTTGGTGTAACACAGCAGGTCTTTTGAAGAGGCACAGGTCTCTAAGTCTCCCTCGCGCATCCTTGGTTTAGGCACTTTGCTGCACGCAGAAAACCGGTCGTAGAAAAAAGTTGATTCAGGGGAAGCCCCAGTGGGGATCGTGAATCTCCTTTGACGTGGTAGCATCAACATGTACTTATGCTGCATGTCAACCTGGAAATGGGAGACTGAAGGCACAAAGCTTGTTTTCCCGTTTTGAAAGCTCCATTCATGCGGCCTCGAAGCTACCTGAAAAGCAGTGTTGTTACCGTGCTTTTCCTTACAGCCGGCATGGCACATAGAAGAAAATGAGTTTTCTCGAAAGAAACCTTGTGCTTCCAGTTCCTACTTGGAACCTCACCCTGCTCTGCTCTATACGAAACGTGAAAGTCAATGTGAACACTAGCCTCGAAGTAAGGCCCTGATTATGCTGGCAAAACGGGAGGCGTGCAGCAGCTCCATGAGGCCTTCATCGCTGTTCTGCTTTAGTTGAACGGTAGTAAGCTCTCCAAGACTCCTAGGGACTTTGCTTAAGCAACCGTTTCGGTACCAGAACACTGCGTAGAGCCTGGAAGCTTTGGTCCTGCGTGTATGCTGCGAGTGTACCTAGAAATTAGAGACTGATGGCACAAGGCTTGTTTTCCCATTAGGAAAGCTCCGTTCATGCGGCCTCGAAACTACCGGAAAAGCATTGTTGTTGGCGGGGTTTTAGTCACTGCCGGCATGGTTCTGAGAAGAAAATGAGTTTTTTCGTAAGAAACCTTGTGCTTCCAGTTCCTTGTAGGAGGCTCACCCTGCTCTGCTCTATACCTAAAGTGAAAGTCAACGTGAGACTTGCTTCGAAGTAAGGCCTTGATTATGCTTGCAAAACGGGAGGCGTGCAGCAGCTCCATGAGGCCTTCATCGTTGTTCTGCTTTAGTTTCACGGTAGTAAGCCTTTCAAGACTCCTAGGGACCTTGCTTCAGCCCCTGTTTCGGTACCAGAACACTGCGGAGAGCCAGGAAGCTCTGGTCCTGCGTGTATGCTGCGTGTCAACCTAGAAATGAGAGACTGATGGCACAAGGCTTGTTTTCCCATTATGAAAGCTCCGTTCATGCGGCCTCGAAGCTACCGGAAAAGCATTGTTGTTGGCGGGGTTTTAGTCACTGCCGGCATGGTTCTGAGAAGAAAATGAGTTTTTTCGTAAGAAACCTTGTGCTTCCAGTTCCTTGTAGGAAGCTCACCCTGCTCTGCTCTATACCTAAAGTGAAAGGCAACGTGAGACTTGCTTCGAAGTAAGGCCTTGATTATCCCTGCAATACGGGAGGCGTGCAGCAGCTCCATGAGGCCTTCATCGTTGTTCTGCTTTAGTTTCACGGTAGTAAGCCTTTCAAGACTGCTCGGGACCTTGCTTCAGCACCCGTTTTCGTACCAGAACACTGCGGAGAGCCAGGAAGCTCTGGTCCTGCGTGTATGCTGCGTGTCAACCTAGAAATTAGAGACTGATGGCACAAGGCTTGTTTTCCCATTAGGAAAGCTCCGTTCATGCGGCCTCGAAGCTACCTGAAAAGCACTGTTGTTGCCTGGGTTTTCGTCACTGCCGACATGGTTCTGAGAAGAAAATGAGTTTTCATGGAAGAAACCTTGTGCTTCTAGTTCCTTTTTGGAAGCTCACCCTGCTCTGCTCTATACCAAAAGTGAAAGCCAAGGTGAGCCCTAGCCTCGAAGTAAGGCCCTGATTTGCCTTGCCAATGGGGAGGCGTGCAGCAGCTCCATGAGGCCTTCCTCACTGTTCTGCTTGAGTTTCACGGTAGTAAGCCTTTCAAGACTCCTAGGGACCTTGCTTCAGCACCCGTTTCCGTACCAGAATATTGAGGAGACACAGGAAGCTCTAGTCCTGTTAAGCAACTTCCAGCCCCGTAGGCCTTTTGGAACACCCCAGTGTTGGCTAGAGAAAGGCAACACACTGCACTCTTCCTTGGCAGAGCCAGATTACCTCAGCTCCACACAGGATTCACGACCACACTTCTCGACTGTCCTCCATGCAGTGGATGTAACCTCATTCCCCTAGCTGAACTCTATTGAGAAAAACACTCTGCTTCTAATCCCGTTTCACTTTTTACACTTCGAGTCACGCATCCTCAAGGGGGTGGTCGGCTTGCATTCCAAGTACAATTTAAGCACCGTTCTTGGTGTAACACAGCAGGTCTTTTGAAGAGGCACAGGTCTCTAAGTCTCCCTCGCGCATCCTTTGTTTAGGCACTTTGCTGCACGCAGAAAACCGGTCGTAGAAAAAAGTTGATTCAGGGGAAGCCCCAGTGGGGATCGTGAATCTCCTTTGACGTGGTAGCATCAACATGTACTTATGCTGCATGTCAACCTGGAAATGGGAGACTGAAGGCACAAAGCTTGTTTTCCCGTTTTGAAAGCTCCATTCATGCGGCCTCGAAGCTACCTGAAAAGCAGTGTTGTTACCGTGCTTTTCCTTACAGCCGGCATGGCACATAGAAGAAAATGAGTTTTCTCGAAAGAAACCTTGTGCTTCCAGTTCCTACTTGGAACCTCACCCTGCTCTGCTCTATACGAAACGTGAAAGTCAATGTGAACACTAGCCTCGAAGTAAGGCCCTGATTATGCTGGCAAAACGGGAGGCGTGCAGCAGCTCCATGAGGCCTTCATCGCTGTTCTGCTTTAGTTGAACGGTAGTAAGCTCTCCAAGACTCCTAGGGACTTTGCTTAAGCAACCGTTTCGGTACCAGAACACTGCGTAGAGGCAGGAAGCTTTGGTCCTGCGTGTATGCTGCGTGTGTACCTAGAAATTAGAGACTGATGGCACAAGGCTTGTTTTCCCATTAGGAAAGCTCCGTTCATGCGGCCTCGAAGCTACCGGAAAAGCATTGTTGTTGGCGGGGTTTTAGTCACTGCCGGCATGGTTCTGAGAAGAAAATGAGTTTTTTCGTAAGAAACCTTGTGCTTCCAGTTCCTTGTAAGAGGCTCACACTGCTCTGCTCTATACCTAAAGTGAAAGTCAACGTGAGACTTGCTTCGAAGTAAGGCCTTGATTATCCTTGCAAAACGGGAGGCGTGCAGCAGCTCCATGAGGCCTTCATCGTTGTTCTGCTTTAGTTTCACGGTAGTAAGCCTTTCAAGACTCCTAGGGACCTTGCTTCAGCCCCTGTTTCGGTACCAGAACACTGCGGAGAGCCAGGAAGCTCTGGTCCTGCGTGTATGCTGCGTGTCAACCTAGAAATGAGAGACTGATGGCACAAGGCTTGTTTTCCCATTAGGAAAGCTCCGTTCATGCGGCCTCGAAGCTACCTGAAAAGCATTGTTGTTGCCTGGGTTTTCGTCACTGCCGACATGGTTCTGAGAAGAAAATGAGTTTTCATGGAAGAAACCTTGTGCTTCCAGTTCCTTGTTGGAAGCTCACCCAGCTCTGCTCTATACCAAAAGTGAAAGCCAACGTGAGCCCTAGCCTCGAAGTAAGGCCCTGATTTGCCTTGCCAATGGGGAGGCGTGCAGCAGCTCCATGAGGCCTTCCTCACTGTTCTGCTTGAGTTTCACGGTAGTGAGCCTTTCAAGAGTCCTAGGGACCTTGCTTCAGCACCCATTTCAGTACCAGAATATTGAATAGACACAGGAAGCTCTAGTCCTGTTAAGCAACTTCCAGCCCCGTAGGCCTTTTGGAACACCCCAGTGTGGGCTAGAGAAAGGCAACACACTGCACTCTTCCTTGGCAGAGCCAGATTACCTCAGCTCCACACAGGATTCACGACCACACTTCTCGACTGTCCTCCATGCAGTGGATGTAACCTCATTCCCCTAGCTGAACTCTATTGAGAAAAACACTCTGCTTCTAATCCCGTTTCACTTTTTACACTTCGAGTCACGCATCCTCAAGGGGGTGGTCGGCTTGCATTCCAAGTACAATTTAAGCACCGTTCTTGGTGTAACACAGCAGGTCTTTTGAAGAGGCACAGGTCTCTAAGTCTCCCTCGCGCATCCTTTGTTTAGGCACTTTGCTGCACGCAGAAAACCGGTCGTAGAAAAAAGTTGATTCAGGGGAAGCCCCAGTGGGGATCGTGAATCTCCTTTGACGTGGTAGCATCAACATGTACTTATGCTGCATGTCAACCTGGAAATGGGAGACTGAAGGCACAAAGCTTGTTTTCCCGTTTTGAAAGCTCCATTCATGCGGCCTCGAAGCTACCTGAAAAGCAGTGTTGTTACCGTGCTTTTCCTTACAGCCGGCATGGCACATAGAAGAAAATGAGTTTTCTCAAAAGAAACCTTGTGCTTCCAGTTCCTACTTGGAACCTCACCCTGCTCTGCTCTATACGAAACGTGAAAGTCAATGTGAACACTAGCCTCGAAGTAAGGCCCTGATTATGCTGGCAAAACGGGAGGCGTGCAGCAGCTCCATGAGGCCTTCATCGCTGTTCTGCTTTAGTTGAACGGTAGTAAGCTCTCCAAGACTCCTAGGGACTTTGCTTAAGCAACCGTTTCGGTACCAGAACACTGCGTAGAGCCTGGAAGCTTTGGTCCTGCGTGTATGCTGCGTGTGTACCTAGAAATTAGAGACTGATGGCACAAGGCTTGTTTTCCCATTAGGAAAGCTACGTTCATGCGGCCTCGAAACTACCGGAAAAGCATTGTTGTTGGCGGGGTTTTAGTCACTGCCGGCATGGTTCTGAGAAGAAAATGAGTTTTTTCGTAAGAAACCTTGTGCTTCCAGTTCCTTGTAGGAGGCTCACCCTGCTCTGCTCTATACCTAAAGTGAAAGTCAACGTGAGACTTGCTTCGAAGTAAGGCCTTGATTATGCTTGCAAAACGGGAGGCGTGCAGCAGCTCCATGAGGCCTTCATCGTTGTTCTGCTTTAGTTTCACGGTAGTAAGCCTTTCAAGACTCCTAGGGACCTTGCTTCAGCCCCTGTTTCGGTACCAGAACACTGCGGAGAGCCAGGAAGCTCTGGTCCTGCGTGTATGCTGCGTGTCAACCTAGAAATGAGAGACTGATGGCACAAGGCTTGTTTTCCCATTATGAAAGCTCCGTTCATGCGGCCTCGAAGCTACCGGAAAAGCATTGTTGTTGGCGGGGTTTTAGTCACTGCCGGCATGGTTCTGAGAAGAAAATGAGTTTTTTCGTAAGAAACCTTGTGCTTCCAGTTCCTTGTAGGAAGCTCACCCTGCTCTGCTCTATACCTAAAGTGAAAGGCAACGTGAGACTTGCTTCGAAGTAAGGCCTTGATTATCCCTGCAATACGGGAGGCGTGCAGCAGCTCCATGAGGCCTTCATCGTTGTTCTGCTTTAGTTTCACGGTAGTAAGCCTTTCAAGACTGCTCGGGACCTTGCTTCAGCACCCGTTTCCGTACCAGAATATTGAGTAGACACAGGAAGCTCTAGTCCTGTTAAGCAACTTCCAGCCCCGTAGGCCTTTTGGAATACCCCAGTGTTGGCTAGAGAAAGGCAACACACTGCACTCTTCCTTGGCAGAGCCAGATTACCTCAGCTCCACACAGGATTCACGACCACACTTCTCGACTGTCCTCCATGCAGTGGATGTAACCTCATTCCCCTAGCTGAACTCTATTGAGAAAAACACTCTGCTTCTAATCCCGTTTCACTTTTTACACTTCGAGTCATGCATCCTCAAGGGGGTGGTCGGCTTGCATTCCAAGTACAATTTAAGCACAGTTCTTGGTGTAACACAGCAGGTCTTTTGAAGAGGCACAGGTCTCTAAGTCTCCCTCGCGCATCCTTTGTTTAGGCACTTTGCTGCACGCAGAAAACCGGTCGTAGAAAAAAGTTGATTCAGGGGAAGCCCCAGTGGGGATCGTGAATCTCCTTTGACGTGGTAGCATCAACATGTACTTATGCTGCGTGTCAACCTGGAAATGGGAGACTGAAGGCACAAAGCTTGTTTTCCCGTTTTGAAAGCTCCATTCATGCGGCCTCGAAGCTACCTGAAAAGCACTGTTGTTACCGTGCTTTTCCTTACAGCCGGCATGGCACATAGAAGAAAATGAGTTTTCTCGAAAGAAACCTTGTGCTTCCAGTTCCTACTTGGAACCTCACCCTGCTCTGCTCTATACCAAACGTGAAAGTCAATGTGAGCACTAGCCTCGAAGTAAGGCCCTGATTATGCTGGCAAAACGGGAGGTGTGCAGCAGCTCCATGAGGCCTTCATCGCTGTTCTGCTTTAGTTGAACGGTAGTCAGCTCTCCAAGACTCCTAGGGACTTTGCTTAAGCAACCGTTTCCGTACCAGAACACTGCGTACAGCCAGGAAGCTTTGGTCCTGCGTGTATGCTGCGTGTCTACCTAGAAATTAGAGACTGATGGCACAAGGCTTGTTTTCCCATTAGGAAAGCTCCGTTCATGTGGCCTCGAAGCTACCGGAAAAGCATTGTTGTTGGCGGGGTTTTAGTCACTGCCGGCATGGTTCTGAGAAGAAAATGAGTTTTTTCGTAAGAAACCTTGTGCTTCCAGTTCCTTGTAGGAAGCTCACCCTGCTCTGCTCTATACCTAAAGTGAAAGTCAACGTGAGACTTGCTTCGAAGTAAGGCCTTGATCATCCTTGCAAAACGGGAGGCGTGCAGCAGCTCCATGAGGCCTTCATCGTTGTTCTGCTTTAGTTTCACGGTAGTAAGCCTTTCAAGACTCCTAGGGACCTTGCTTCAGCCCCCGTTTCGGTACCAGAACACTGCGGAGAGCCAGGAAGCTCTGGTCCTGCGTGTATGCTGCGTGTCAACCTAGAAATTAGAGACTGATGGCACAAGGCTTGTTTTCCCATTAGGAAAGCTCCGTTCATGCGGCCTCGAAGCTACCTGAAAAGCATTGTTGTTGCCTGGGTTTTCGTCACTGCCGACATGGTTCTGAGAAGAAAATGAGTTTTCATGGAAGAAACCTTGTGCTTCCAGTTCCTTGTTGGAAGCTCACCCTGCTCTGCTCTATACCAAAAGTGAAAGCCAAGGTGAGCCCTAGCCTCGAAGTAAGGCCCTGATTTGCCTTGCCAATGGGGAGGCGTGCAGCAGCTCCATGAGGCCTTCCTCACTGTTCTGCTTGAGTTTCACGGTAGTAAGCCTTTCAAGACTCCTAGGGACCTTGCTTCAGCACCCGTTTCCGTACCAGAATATTGAGGAGACACAGGAAGCTCTAGTCCTGTTAAGCAACTTCCAGCCCCGTAGGCCTTTTGGAACACCCCAGTGTTGGCTAGAGAAAGGCAACACACTGCACTCTTCCTTGGCAGAGCCAGATTACCTCAGCTCCACACAGGATTCACGACCACACTTCTCGACGGTCCTCCATGCAGTGGATGTAACCTCATTCCCCTAGCTGAACTCTATTGAGAAAAACACTCTGCTTCTAATCCCGTTTCACTTTTTACACTTCGAGTCACGCATCCTCAAGGGGGTGGTCGGCTTGCATTCCAAGTACAATTTAAGCACAGTTCTTGGTGTAACACAGCAGGTCTTTTGAAGAGGCACAGGTCTCTAAGTCTCCCTCGCGCATCCTTTGTTTAGGCACTTTGCTGCATGCAGAAAACCGGTCGTAGAAAAAAGTTGATTCAGGGGAAGCCCCAGTGGGGATCGTGAATCTCTTTTGACGTGGTAGCATCAACATGTACTTATGCTGCGTGTCAACCTGGAAATGGGAGACTGAAGGCACAAAGCTTGTTTTCCCGTTTTGAAAGCTCCATTCATGCGGCCTCGAAGCTACCTGAAAAGCACTGTTGTTACCGTGCTTTTCCTTACAGCCGGCATGGCACATAGAAGAAAATGAGTTTTCTCGAAAGAAACCTTGTGCTTCCAGTTCCTACTTGGAACCTCACCCTGCTCTGCTCTATACCAAACGTGAAAGTCAATGTGAGCACTAGCCTCGAAGTAAGGCCCTGATTATGCTGGCAAAACGGGAGGCGTGCAGCAGCTCCATGAGGCCTTCATCGCTGTTCTGCTTTAGTTGAACGGTAGTAAGCTCTCCAAGACTCCTAGGGACTTTGCTTAAGCAACCGTTTCGGTACCAGAACACTGCGTACAGCCAGGAAGCTTTGGTCCTGCGTGTATGCTGCGTGTCTACCTAGAAATTAGAGACTGATAGCACAAGGCTTGTTTTTCCATTAGGAAAGCTCCGTTCATGCGGCCTCGAAGCTACCGGAAAAGCATTGTTGTTGGCGGGGTTTTAGTCACTGCCGGCATGGTTCTGAAGAGAAAATGAGTTTTTTCATAAGAAACCTTGTGCTTCCAGTTCCTTGTAGGAAGCTCACCCTGCTCTGCTCTATACCTAAAGTGAAAGTCAACGTGAGACTTGCTTCGAAGTAAGGCCTTGATCATCCTTGCAAAACGGGAGGCGTGCAGCAGCTCCATGAGGCCTTCATCGTTGTTCTGCTTTAGTTTCACGGTAGTAAGCCTTTCAAGACTCCTAGGGACCTTGCTTCAGCACCCGTTTCGGTACCAGAACACTGCGGAGAGCCAGGAAGCTCTGGTCCTGCGTGTATGCTGCGTGTCAACCTAGAAATTAGAGACTGATGGCACAAGGCTTGTTTTCCCATTAGGAAAGCTCCGTTCATGCGGCCTCGAAGCTACCTGAAAAGCATTGTTGTTGCCTGGGTTTTCGTCACTGCCGACATGGTTCTGAGAAGAAAATGAGTTTTCATGGAAGAAACCTTGTGCTTCCAGTTCCTTGTTGGAAGCTCACCCTGCTCTGCTCTATACCAAAAGTGAAAGCCAACGTGAGCCCTAGCCTCGAAGTAAGGCCCTGATTTGCCTTGCCAATGGGGAGGCGTGCAGCAGCTCCATGAGGCCTTCCTCACTGTTCTGCTTGAGTTTCACGGTAGTAAGCCTTTCAAGACTCCTAGGGACCTTGCTTCAGCACCCGTTTCCGTACCAGAATATTGAGGAGACACAGGAAGCTCTAGTCCTGTTAAGCAACTTCCAGGCCCGTAGGCCTTTTGGAATACCCCAGTGTTGGCTAGAGAAAGGCAACACACTGCACTCTTCCTTGGCAGAGCCAGATTACCTCAGCTCCACACAGGATTCACGACCACACTTCTCGACTGTCCTCCATGCAGTGGATGTAACCTCATTCCCCTAGCTGAACTCTATTGAGAAAAACACTCTGCTTCTAATCCCGTTTCACTTTTTACACTTCGAGTCACGCATCCTCAAGGGGGTGGTCGGCTTGCATTCCAAGTACAATTTAAGCACAGTTCTTGGTGTAACACAGCAGGTCTTTTGAAGAGGCACAGGTCTCTAAGTCTCCCTCGCACATCCTTTGTTTAGGCACTTTGCTGCACGCAGAAAACCGGTCGTAGAAAAAAGTTGATTCAGGGGAAGCCCCAGTGGGGATCGTGAATCTCTTTTGACGTGGTAGCATCAACATGTACTTATGCTGCGTGTCAACCTGGAAATGGGAGACTGAAGGCACAAAGCTTGTTTTCCCGTTTTGAAAGCTCCATTCATGCGGCCTCGAAGCTACCTGAAAAGCACTGTTGTTACCGTGCTTTTCCTTACAGCCGGCATGGCACATAGAAGAAAATGAGTTTTCTCGAAAGAAACCTTGTGCTTCCAGTTCCTACTTGGAACCTCACCCTGCTCTGCTCTATACCAAACGTGAAAGTCAATGTGAGCACTAGCCTCGAAGTAAGGCCCTGATTATGCTGGCAAAACGGGAGGCGTGCAGCAGCTCCATGAGGCCTTCATCGCTGTTCTGCTTTAGTTGAACGGTAGTCAGCTCTCCAAGACTCCTAGGGACTTTGCTTAAGCAACCGTTTCGGTACCAGAACACTGCGTACAGCCAGGAAGCTTTGGTCCTGCGTGTATGCTGCGTGTCTACCTAGAAATTAGAGACTGATGGCACAAGGCTTGTTTTCCCATTAGGAAAGCTCCGTTCATGTGGCCTCGAAGCTACCGGAAAAGCATTGTTGTTGGCGGGGTTTTAGTCACTGCCGGCATGGTTCTGAGAAGAAAATGAGTTTTTTCGTAAGAAACCTTGTGCTTCCAGTTCCTTGTAGGAAGCTCACCCTGCTCTGCTCTATACCTAAAGTGAAAGTCAACGTGAGACTTGCTTCGAAGTAAGGCCTTGATCATCCTTGCAAAACGGGAGGCGTGCAGCAGCTCCATGAGGCCTTCATCGTTGTTCTGCTTTAGTTTCACGGTAGTAAGCCTTTCAAGACTCCTAGGGACCTTGCTTCAGCCCCCGTTTCGGTACCAGAACACTGCGGAGAGCCAGGAAGCTCTGGTCCTGCGTGTATGCTGCGTGCCAACCTAGAAATTAGAGACTGATGGCACAAGGCTTGTTTTCCCATTAGGAAAGCTCCGTTCATGCGGCCTCGAAGCTACCTGAAAAGCATTGTTGTTGCCTGGGTTTTCGTCACTGCCGACATGGTTCTGAGAAGAAAATGAGTTTTCATGGAAGAAACCTTGTGCTTCCAGTTCCTTGTTGGAAGCTCACCCTGCTCTGCTCTATACCAAAAGTGAAAGCCAAGGTGAGCCCTAGCCTCGAAGTAAGGCCCTGATTTGCCTTGCCAATGGGGAGGCGTGCAGCAGCTCCATGAGGCCTTCCTCACTGTTCTGCTTGAGTTTCACGGTAGTAAGCCTTTCAAGACTCCTAGGGACCTTGCTTCAGCACCCGTTTCCGTACCAGAATATTGAGGAGACACAGGAAGCTCTAGTCCTGTTAAGCAACTTCCAGCCCCGTAGGCCTTTTGGAACACCCCAGTGTTGGCTAGAGAAAGGCAACACACTGCACTCTTCCTTGGCAGAGCCAGATTACCTCAGCTCCACACAGGATTCACGACCACACTTCTCGACTGTCCTCCATGCAGTGGATGTAACCTCATTCCCCTAGCTGAACTCTATTGAGAAAAACACTCTGCTTCTAATCCCGTTTCACTTTTTACACTTCGAGTCACGCATCCTCAAGGGGGTGGTCGGCTTGCATTCCAAGTACAATTTAAGCACAGTTCTTGGTGTAACACAGCAGGTCTTTTGAAGAGGCACAGGTCTCTAAGTCTCCCTCGCGCATCCTTGGTTTAGGCACTTTGCTGCACGCAGAAAACCGGTCGTAGAAAAAAGTTGATTCAGGGGAAGCCCCAGTGGGGATCGTGAATCTCTTTTGACGTGGTAGCATCAACATGTACTTATGCTGCGTGTCAACCTGGAAATGGGAGACTGAAGGCACAAAGCTTGTTTTCCCGTTTTGAAAGCTCCATTCATGCGGCCTCGAAGCTACCTGAAAAGCACTGTTGTTACCGTGCTTTTCCTTACAGCCGGCATGGCACATAGAAGAAAATGAGTTTTCTCGAAAGAAACCTTGTGCTTCCAGTTCCTACTTGGAACCTCACCCTGCTCTGCTCTATACCAAACGTGAAAGTCAATGTGAGCACTAGCCTCGAAGTAAGGCCCTGATTATGCTGGCAAAACGGGAGGCGTGCAGCAGCTCCATGAGGCCTTCATCGCTGTTCTGCTTTAGTTGAACGGTAGTCAGCTCTCCAAGACTCCTAGGGACTTTGCTTAAGCAACCGTTTCGGTACCAGAACACTGCGTACAGCCAGGAAGCTTTGGTCCTGCGTGTATGCTGCGTGTCTACCTAGAAATTAGAGACTGATGGCACAAGGCTTGTTTTCCCATTAGGAAAGCTCCGTTCATGCGGCCTCGAAGCTACCGGAAAAGCATTGTTGTTGGCGGGGTTTTAGTCACTGCCGGCATGGTTCTGAGAAGAAAATGAGTTTTTTCGTAAGAAACCTTGTGCTTCCAGTTCCTTGTAGGAAGCTCACCCTGCTCTGCTCTATACCTAAAGTGAAAGTCAACGTGAGACTTGCTTCGAAGTAAGGCCTTGATCATCCTTGCAAAACGGGAGGCGTGCAGCAGCTCCATGAGGCCTTCATCGTTGTTCTGCTTTAGTTTCACGGTAGTAAGCCTTTCAAGACTCCTAGGGACCTTGCTTCAGCACCCGTTTCGGTACCAGAACACTGCGGAGAGCCAGAAAGCTCTGGTCCTGCGTGTATGCTGCGTGTCAACCTAGAAATTAGAGACTGATGGCACAAGGCTTGTTTTCCCATTAGGAAAGCTCCGTTCATGCGGCCTCGAAGCTACCTGAAAAGCATTGTTGTTGCCTGGGTTTTCGTCACTGCCGACATGGTTCTGAGAAGAAAATGAGTTTTCATGGAAGAAACCTTGTGCTTCCAGTTCCTTGTTGGAAGCTCACCCTGCTCTGCTCTATACCAAAAGTGAAAGCCAAGGTGAGCCCTAGCCTCGAAGTAAGGCCCTGATTTGCCTTGCCAATGGGGAGGCGTGCAGCAGCTCCATGAGGCCTTCCTCACTGTTCTGCTTGAGTTTCACGGTAGTAAGCCTTTCAAGACTCCTAGGGACCTTGCTTCAGCACCCGTTTCCGTACCAGAATATTGAGGAGACACAGGAAGCTCTAGTCCTGTTAAGCAACTTCCAGCCCCGTAGGCCTTTTGGAACACCCCAGTGTTGGCTAGAGAAAGGCAACACACTGCACTCTTCCTTGGCAGAGCCAGATTACCTCAGCTCCACACAGGATTCACGACCACACTTCTCGACTGTCCTCCATGCAGTGGATGTAACCTCATTCCCCTAGCTGAACTCTATTGAGAAAAACACTCTGCTTCTAATCCCGTTTCACTTTTTACACTTCGAGTCACGCATCCTCAAGGGGGTGGTCGGCTTGCATTCCAAGTACAATTTAAGCACAGTTCTTGGTGTAACACAGCAGGTCTTTTGAAGAGGCACTGGTCTCTAAGTCTCCCTCGCGCATCCTTTGTTTAGGCACTTTGCTGCATGCAGAAAACCGGTCGTAGAAAAAAGTTGATTCAGGGGAAGCCCCAGTGGGGATCGTGAATCTCTTTTGACGTGGTAGCATCAACATGTACTTATGCTGCGTGTCAACCTGGAAATGGGAGACTGAAGGCACAAAGCTTGTTTTCCCGTTTTGAAAGCTCCATTCATGCGGCCTCGAAGCTACCTGAAAAGCACTGTTGTTACCGTGCTTTTCCTTACAGCCGGCATGGCACATAGAAGAAAATGAGTTTTCTCGAAAGAAACCTTGTGCTTCCAGTTCCTACTTGGAACCTCACCCTGCTCTGCTCTATACCAAACGTGAAAGTCAATGTGAGCACTAGCCTCGAAGTAAGGCCCTGATTATGCTGGCAAAACGGGAGGCGTGCAGCAGCTCCATGAGGCCTTCATCGCTGTTCTGCTTTAGTTGAACGGTAGTAAGCTCTCCAAGACTCCTAGGGACTTTGCTTAAGCAACCGTTTCGGTACCAGAACACTGCGTAGAGCCAGGAAGCTTTGGTCCTGCGTGTATGCTGCGTGTGTACCTAGAAATTAGAGACTGATGGCACAAGGCTTGTTTTCCCATTAGGAAAGCTCCATTCATGCGGCTTCGAAGCTACCGGAAAAGCATTGTTGTTGGCGGGGTTTTAGTCACTGCCGGCATGGTTCTGAAGAGAAAATGAGTTTTTTCATAAGAAACCTTGTGCTTCCAGTTCCTTGTAGGAAGCTCACCCTGCTCTGCTCTATACCTAAAGTGAAAGTCAACGTGAGACTTGCTTCGAAGTAAGGCCTTGATTATCCTTGCAAAACGGGAGGCGTGCAGCAGCTCCATGATGCCTTCATCGTTGTTCTGCTTTAGTTTCACGGTAGTAAGCCTTTCAAGACTCCTAGGGACCTTGCTTCAGCACCCGTTTCGGTACCAGAACACTGCGGAGAGCCAGAAAGCTCTGGTCCTGCGTGTATGCTGTGTGTCAACCTAGAAATTAGAGACTGATGGCACAAGGCTTGTTTTCCCATTAGGAAAGCTCCGTTCATGAGGCCTCGAAGCTACCTGAAAAGCATTGTTGTTGCCTGGGTTATCGTCACTGCCGACATGGTTCTGAGAAGAAAATGAGTTTTCATGGAAGAAACCTTGTGCTTCCAGTTCCTTGTTGGAAGCTCACCCTGCTCTGCTCTATACCAAAAGTGAAAGCCAACGTGAGCCCTAGCCTCGAAGTAAGGCCCTGATTTGCCTTACCAATGGGGAGGCGTGCAGCAGCTCCATGAGGCCTTCCTCACTGTTCTGCTTGAGTTTCACGGTAGTAAGCCTTTCAAGACTCCTAGGGACCTTGCTTCAGCACCCGTTTCAGTACCAGAATATTGAGTAGACACAGGAAGCTCTAGTCCTGTTAAGCAACTTCCAGCCCCGTAGGCCTTTTGGAACACCCCAGTGTTGGCTAGAGAAAGGCAACACACTGCACTCTTCCTTGGCAGAGCCAGATTACCTCAGCTCCACACAGGATTCACGACCACACTTCTCGACTGTCCTCCATGCAGTGGATGTAACCTCATTCCCCTAGCTGAACTCTATTGAGAAAAACACTCTGCTTCTAATCCCGTTTCACTTTTTACACTTCGAGTCACGCATCCTCAAGGGGGTGGTCGGCTTGCATTCCAAGTACAATTTAAGCACCGTTCTTGGTGTAACACAGCAGGTCTTTTGAAGAGGCACAGGTCTCTAAGTCTCCCTCGCGCATCCTTGGTTTAGGCACTTTGCTGCACGCAGAAAACCGGTCGTAGAAAAAAGTTGATTCAGGGGAAGCCCCAGTGGGGATCGTGAATCTCTTTTGACGTGGTAGCATCAACATGTACTTATGCTGCGTGTCAACCTGGAAATGGGAGACTGAAGGCACAAAGCTTGTTTTCCCGTTTTGAAAGCTCCATTCATGCGGCCTCGAAGCTACCTGAAAAGCACTGTTGTTACCGTGCTTTTCCTTACAGCCGGCATGGCACATAGAAGAAAATGAGTTTTCTCGAAAGAAACCTTGTGCTTCCAGTTCCTACTTGGAACCTCACCCTGCTCTGCTCTATACCAAACGTGAAAGTCAATGTGAGCACTAGCCTCGAAGTAAGGCCCTGATTATGCTGGCAAAACGGGAGGCGTGCAGCAGCTCCATGAGGCCTTCATCGCTGTTCTGCTTTAGTTGAACGGTAGTCAGCTCTCCAAGACTCCTAGGGACTTTGCTTAAGCAACCGTTTCGGTACCAGAACACTGCGTACAGCCAGGAAGCTTTGGTCCTGCGTGTATGCTGCGTGTCTACCTAGAAATTAGAGACTGATGGCACAAGGCTTGTTTTCCCATTAGGAAAGCTCCGTTCATGCGGCCTCGAAGCTACCGGAAAAGCATTGTTGTTGGCGGGGTTTTAGTCACTGCCGGCATGGTTCTGAGAAGAAAATGAGTTTTTTCGTAAGAAACCTTGTGCTTCCAGTTCCTTGTAGGAAGCTCACCCTGCTCTGCTCTATACCTAAAGTGAAAGTCAACGTGAGACTTGCTTCGAAGTAAGGCCTTGATCATCCTTGCAAAACGGGAGGCGTGCAGCAGCTCCATGAGGCCTTCATCGTTGTTCTGCTTTAGTTTCACGGTAGTAAGCCTTTCAAGACTCCTAGGGACCTTGCTTCAGCCCCCGTTTCGGTACCAGAACACTGCGGAGAGCCAGGAAGCTCTGGTCCTGCGTGTATGCTGCGTGTCAACCTAGAAATTAGAGACTGATGGCACAAGGCTTGTTTTCCCATTAGGAAAGCTCCGTTCATGCGGCCTCGAAGCTACCTGAAAAGCATTGTTGTTGCCTGGGTTTTCGTCACTGCCGACATGGTTCTGAGAAGAAAATGAGTTTTCATGGAAGAAACCTTGTGCTTCCAGTTCCTTGTTGGAAGCTCACCCTGCTCTGCTCTATACCAAAAGTGAAAGCCAACGTGAGCCCTAGCCTCGAAGTAAGGCCCTGATTTGCCTTACCAATGGGGAGGCGTGCAGCAGCTCCATGAGGCCTTCCTCACTGTTCTGCTTGAGTTTCACGGTAGTGAGCCTTTCAAGACTCCTAGGGACCTTGCTTCAGCACCCGTTTCAGTACCAGAATATTGAGTAGACACAGGAAGCTCTAGTCCTGTTAAGCAACTTCCAGCCCCGTAGGCCTTTTGGAACACCCCAGTGTTGGCTAGAGAAAGGCAACACACTGCACTCTTCCTTGGCAGAGCCAGATTACCTCAGCTCCACACAGGATTCACGACCACACTTCTCGACTGTCCTCCATGCAGTGGATGTAACCTCATTCCCCTAGCTGAACTCTATTGAGAAAAACACTCTGCTTCTAATCCCGTTTCACTTTTTACACTTCGAGTCACGCATCCTCAAGGGGGTGGTCGGCTTGCATTCCAAGTACAATTTAAGCACCGTTCTTGGTGTAACACAGCAGGTCTTTTGAAGAGGCACAGGTCTCTAAGTCTCCCTCGCGCATCCTTGGTTTAGGCACTTTGCTGCACGCAGAAAACCGGTCGTAGAAAAAAGTTGATTCAGGGGAAGCCCCAGTGGGGATCGTGAATCTCTTTTGACGTGGTAGCATCAACATGTACTTATGCTGCGTGTCAACCTGGAAATGGGAGACTGAAGGCACAAAGCTTGTTTTCCCGTTTTGAAAGCTCCATTCATGCGGCCTCGAAGCTACCTGAAAAGCACTGTTGTTACCGTGCTTTTCCTTACAGCCGGCATGGCACATAGAAGAAAATGAGTTTTCTCGAAAGAAACCTTGTGCTTCCAGTTCCTACTTGGAACCTCACCCTGCTCTGCTCTATACCAAACGTGAAAGTCAATGTGAGCACTAGCCTCGAAGTAAGGCCCTGATTATGCTGGCAAAACGGGAGGCGTGCAGCAGCTCCATGAGGCCTTCATCGCTGTTCTGCTTTAGTTGAACGGTAGTCAGCTCTCCAAGACTCCTAGGGACTTTGCTTAAGCAACCGTTTCGGTACCAGAACACTGCGTACAGCCAGGAAGCTTTGGTCCTGCGTGTATGCTGCGTGTCTACCTAGAAATTAGAGACTGATGGCACAAGGCTTGTTTTCCCATTAGGAAAGCTCCGTTCATGCGGCCTCGAAGCTACCGGAAAAGCATTGTTGTTGGCGGGGTTTTAGTCACTGCCGGCATGGTTCTGAGAAGAAAATGAGTTTTTTCGTAAGAAACCTTGTGCTTCCAGTTCCTTGTAGGAAGCTCACCCTGCTCTGCTCTATACCTAAAGTGAAAGTCAACGTGAGACTTGCTTCGAAGTAAGGCCTTGATCATCCTTGCAAAACGGGAGGCGTGCAGCAGCTCCATGAGGCCTTCATCGTTGTTCTGCTTTAGTTTCACGGTAGTAAGCCTTTCAAGACTCCTAGGGACCTTGCTTCAGCCCCCGTTTCGGTACCAGAACACTGCGGAGAGCCAGGAAGCTCTGGTCCTGCGTGTATGCTGCGTGTCAACCTAGAAATTAGAGACTGATGGCACAAGGCTTGTTTTCCCATTAGGAAAGCTCCGTTCATGCGGCCTCGAAGCTACCTGAAAAGCATTGTTGTTGCCTGGGTTTTCGTCACTGCCGACATGGTTCTGAGAAGAAAATGAGTTTTCATGGAAGAAACCTTGTGCTTCCAGTTCCTTGTTGGAAGCTCACCCTGCTCTGCTCTATACCAAAAGTGAAAGCCAAGGTGAGCCCTAGCCTCGAAGTAAGGCCCTGATTTGCCTTGCCAATGGGGAGGCGTGCAGCAGCTCCATGAGGCCTTCCTCACTGTTCTGCTTGAGTTTCACGGTAGTAAGCCTTTCAAGACTCCTAGGGACCTTGCTTCAGCACCCGTTTCCGTACCAGAATATTGAGGAGACACAGGAAGCTCTAGTCCTGTTAAGCAACTTCCAGCCCCGTAGGCCTTTTGGAACACCCCAGTGTTGGCTAGAGAAAGGCAACACACTGCACTCTTCCTTGGCAGAGCCAGATTACCTCAGCTCCACACAGGATTCACGACCACACTTCTCGACTGTCCTCCATGCAGTGGATGTAACCTCATTCCCCTAGCTGAACTCTATTGAGAAAAACACTCTGCTTCTAATCCCGTTTCACTTTTTACACTTCGAGTCACGCATCCTCAAGGGGGTGGTCGGCTTGCATTCCAAGTACAATTTAAGCACAGTTCTTGGTGTAACACAGCAGGTCTTTTGAAGAGGCACAGGTCTCTAAGTCTCCCTCGCGCATCCTTTGTTTAGGCACTTTGCTGCATGCAGAAAACCGGTCGTAGAAAAAAGTTGATTCAGGGGAAGCCCCAGTGGGGATCGTGAATCTCTTTTGACGTGGTAGCATCAACATGTACTTATGCTGCGTGTCAACCTGGAAATGGGAGACTGAAGGCACAAAGCTTGTTTTCCCGTTTTGAAAGCTCCATTCATGCGGCCTCGAAGCTACCTGAAAAGCACTGTTGTTACCGTGCTTTTCCTTACAGCCGGCATGGCACATAGAAGAAAATGACTTTTCTCGAAAGAAACCTTGTGCTTCCAGTTCCTACTTGGAACCTCACCCTGCTCTGCTCTATACCAAACGTGAAAGTCAATGTGAGCACTAGCCTCGAAGTAAGGCCCTGATTATGCTGGCAAAACGGGAGGCGTGCAGCAGCTCCATGAGGCCTTCATCGCTGTTCTGCTTTAGTTGAACGGTAGTAAGCTCTCCAAGACTCCTAGGGACTTTGCTTAAGCAACCGGTTCGGTACCAGAACACTGCGTAGAGCCAGGAAGCTTTGGTCCTGCGTGTATGCTGCGTGTGTACCTAGAAATTAGAGACTGATGGCACAAGGCTTGTTTTCCCATTAGGAAAGCTCCGTTCATGCGGCCTCGAAGCTACCGGAAAAGCATTGTTGTTGGCGGGGTTTTAGTCACTGCCGGCATGGTTCTGAAGAGAAAATGAGTTTTTTCATAAGAAACCTTGTGCTTCCAGTTCCTTGTAGGAAGCTCACCCTGCTCTGCTCTATACCTAAAGTGAAAGTCAACGTGAGACTTGCTTCGAAGTAAGGCCTTGATTATCCTTGCAAAACGGGAGGCGTGCAGCAGCTCCATGATGCCTTCATCGTTGTTCTGCTTTAGTTTCACGGTAGTAAGCCTTTCAAGACTCCTAGGGACCTTGCTTCAGCACCCGTTTCGGTACCAGAACACTGCGGAGAGCCAGAAAGCTCTGGTCCTGCGTGTATGCTGCGTGTCAACCTAGAAATTAGAGACTGATGGCACAAGGCTTGTTTTCCCATTAGGAAAGCTCCGTTCATGCGGCCTCGAAGCTACCTGAAAAGCATTGTTGTTGCGTGGGTTTTCGTCACTGCCGACATGGTTCTGAGAAGAAAATGAGTTTTCATGGAAGAAACCTTGTGCTTCCAGTTCCTTGTTGGAAGCTCACCCTGCTCTGCTCTATACCAAAAGTGAAAGCCAAGGTGAGCCCTAGCCTCGAAGTAAGGCCCTGATTTGCCTTGCCAATGGGGAGGCGTGCAGCAGCTCCATGAGGCCTTCCTCACTGTTCTGCTTGAGTTTCACGGTAGTAAGCCTTTCAAGACTCCTAGGGACCTTGCTTCAGCACCCGTTTCCGTACCAGAATATTGAGGAGACACAGGAAGCTCTAGTCCTGTTAAGCAACTTCCAGCCCCGTAGGCCTTTTGGAACACCCCAGTGTTGGCTAGAGAAAGGCAACACACTGCACTCTTCCTTGGCAGAGCCAGATTACCTCAGCTCCACACAGGATTCACGACCACACTTCTCGACTGTCCTCCATGCAGTGGATGTAACCTCATTCCCCTAGCTGAACTCTATTGAGAAAAACACTCTGCTTCTAATCCCGTTTCACTTTTTACACTTCGAGTCACGCATCCTCAAGGGGGTGGTCGGCTTGCATTCCAAGTACAATTTAAGCACAGTTCTTGGTGTAACACAGCAGGTCTTTTGAAGAGGCACAGGTCTCTAAGTCTCCCTCGCGCATCCTTTGTTTAGGCACTTTGCTGCATGCAGAAAACCGGTCGTAGAAAAAAGTTGATTCAGGGGAAGCCCCAGTGGGGATCGTGAATCTCTTTTGACGTGGTAGCATCAACATGTACTTATGCTGCGTGTCAACCTGGAAATGGGAGACTGAAGGCACAAAGCTTGTTTTCCCGTTTTGAAAGCTCCATTCATGCGGCCTCGAAGCTACCTGAAAAGCACTGTTGTTACCGTGCTTTTCCTTACAGCCGGCATGGCACATAGAAGAAAATGAGTTTTCTCGAAAGAAACCTTGTGCTTCCAGTTCCTACTTGGAACCTCACCCTGCTCTGCTCTATACCAAACGTGAAAGTCAATGTGAGCACTAGCCTCGAAGTAAGGCCCTGATTATGCTGGCAAAACGGGAGGCGTGCAGCAGCTCCATGAGGCCTTCATCGCTGTTCTGCTTTAGTTGAACGGTAGTAAGCTCTCCAAGACTCCTAGGGACTTTGCTTAAGCAACCGTTTCGGTACCAGAACACTGCGTAGAGCCAGGAAGCTTTAGTCCTGCGTGTATGCTGCGTGTGTACCTAGAAATTAGAGACTAATGGCACAAGGCTTGTTTTCCCATTAGGAAAGCTCCGTTCATGCGGCCTCGAAGCTACCGGAAAAGCATTGTTGTTGGCGGGGTTTTAGTCACTGCCGGCATGGTTCTGAAGAGAAAATGAGTTTTTTCATAAGAAACCTTGTGCTTCCAGTTCCTTGTAGGAAGCTCACCCTGCTCTGCTCTATACCTAAAGTGAAAGTCAACGTGAGACTTGCTTCGAAGTAAGGCCTTGATTATCCTTGCAAAACGGGAGGCGTGCAGCAGCTCCATGATGCCTTCATCGTTGTTCTGCTTTAGTTTCACGGTAGTAAGCCTTTCAAGACTCCTAGGGACCTTGCTTCAGCACCCGTTTCGGTACCAGAACACTGCGGAGAGCCAGAAAGCTCTGGTCCTGCGTGTATGCTGCGTGTCAACCTAGAAATTAGAGACTGATGGCACAAGGCTTGTTTTCCCATTAGGAAAGCTCCGTTCATGAGGCCTCGAAGCTACCTGAAAAGCATTGTTGTTGCCTGGGTTATCGTCACTGCCGACATGGTTCTGAGAAGAAAATGAGTTTTCATGGAAGAAACCTTGTGCTTCCAGTTCCTTGTTGGAAGCTCACCCTGCTCTGCTCTATACCAAAAGTGAAAGCCAACGTGAGCCCTAGCCTCGAAGTAAGGCCCTGATTTGCCTTACCAATGGGGAGGCGTGCAGCAGCTCCATGAGGCCTTCCTCACTGTTCTGCTTGAGTTTCACGGTAGTAAGCCTTTCAAGACTCCTAGGGACCTTGCTTCAGCACCCGTTTCAGTACCAGAATATTGAGTAGACACAGGAAGCTCTAGTCCTGTTAAGCAACTTCCAGCCCCGTGGGCCTTTTGGAACACCCCAGTGTTGGCTAGAGAAAGGCAACACACTGCACTCTTCCTTGGCAGAGCCAGATTACCTCAGCTCCACACAGGATTCACGACCACACTTCTCGACTGTCCTCCATGCAGTGGATGTAACCTCATTCCCCTAGCTGAACTCTATTGAGAAAAACACTCTGCTTCTAATCCCGTTTCACTTTTTAAACTTCGAGTCACGCATCCTCAAGGGGGTGGTCGGCTTGCATTCCAAGTACAATTTAAGCACCGTTCTTGGTGTAACACAGCAGGTCTTTTGAAGAGGCACAGGTCTCTAAGTCTCCCTCGCGCATCCTTGGTTTAGGCACTTTGCTGCACGCAGAAAACCGGTCGTAGAAAAAAGTTGATTCAGGGGAAGCCCCAGTGGGGATCGTGAATCTCTTTTGACGTGGTAGCATCAACATGTACTTATGCTGCGTGTCAACCTGGAAATGGGAGACTGAAGGCACAAAGCTTGTTTTCCCGTTTTGAAAGCTCCATTCATGCGGCCTCGAAGCTACCTGAAAAGCACTGTTGTTACCGAGCTTTTCCTTACAGCCGGCATGGCACATAGAAGAAAATGAGTTTTCTCGAAAGAAACCTTGTGCTTCCAGTTCCTACTTGGAACCTCACCCTGCTCTGCTCTATACCAAACGTGAAAGTCAATGTGAGCACTAGCCTCGAAGTAAGGCCCTGATTATGCTGGCAAAACGGGAGGCGTGCAGCAGCTCCATGAGGCCTTCATCGCTGTTCTGCTTTAGTTGAACGGTAGTCAGCTCTCCAAGACTCCTAGGGACTTTGCTTAAGCAACCGTTTCGGTACCAGAACACTGCGTACAGCCAGGAAGCTTTGGTCCTGCGTGTATGCTGCGTGTCTACCTAGAAATTAGAGACTGATGGCACAAGGCTTGTTTTCCCATTAGGAAAGCTCCGTTCATGTGGCCTCGAAGCTACCGGAAAAGCATTGTTGTTGGCGGGGTTTTAGTCACTGCCGGCATGGTTCTGAGAAGAAAATGAGTTTTTTCGTAAGAAACCTTGTGCTTCCAGTTCCTTGTAGGAAGCTCACCCTGCTCTGCTCTATACCTAAAGTGAAAGTCAACGTGAGACTTGCTTCGAAGTAAGGCCTTGATCATCCTTGCAAAACGGGAGGCGTGCAGCAGCTCCATGAGGCCTTCATCGTTGTTCTGCTTTAGTTTCACGGTAGTAAGCCTTTCAAGACTCCTAGGGACCTTGCTTCAGCACCCGTTTCGGTACCAGAACACTGCGGAGAGCCAGGAAGCTCTGGTCCTGCGTGTATGCTGCGTGTCAACCTAGAAATTAGAGACTGATGGCACAAGGCTTGTTTTCCCATTAGGAAAGCTCCGTTCATGCGGCCTCGAAGCTACCTGAAAAGCATTGTTGTTGCCTGGGTTTTCGTCACTGCCGACATGGTTCTGAGAAGAAAATGAGTTTTCATGGAAGAAACCTTGTGCTTCCAGTTCCTTGTTGGAAGCTCACCCTGCTCTGCTCTATACCAAAAGTGAAAGCCAAGGTGAGCCCTAGCCTCGAAGTAAGGCCCTGATTTGCCTTGCCAATGGGGAGGCGTGCAGCAGCTCCATGAGGCCTTCCTCACTGTTCTGCTTGAGTTTCACGGTAGTAAGCCTTTCAAGACTCCTAGGGACCTTGCTTCAGCACCCGTTTCCGTACCAGAATATTGAGGAGACACAGGAAGCTCTAGTCCTGTTAAGCAACTTCCAGCCCCGTAGGCCTTTTGGAACACCCCAGTGTTGGCTAGAGAAAGGCAACACACTGCACTCTTCCTTGGCAGAGCCAGATTACCTCAGCTCCACACAGGATTCACGACCACACTTCTCGACTGTCCTCCATGCAGTGGATGTAACCTCATTCCCCTAGCTGAACTCTATTGAGAAAAACACTCTGCTTCTAATCCCGTTTCACTTTTTACACTTCGAGTCACGCATCCTCAAGGGGGTGGTCGGCTTGCATTCCAAGTACAATTTAAGCACAGTTCTTGGTGTAACACAGCAGGTCTTTTGAAGAGGCACAGGTCTCTAAGTCTCCCTCGCGCATCCTTTGTTTAGGCACTTTGCTGCATGCAGAAAACCGGTCGTAGAAAAAAGTTGATTCAGGGGAAGCCCCAGTGGGGATCGTGAATCTCTTTTGACGTGGTAGCATCAACATGTACTTATGCTGCGTGTCAACCTGGAAATGGGAGACTGAAGGCACAAAGCTTGTTTTCCCGTTTTGAAAGCTCCATTCATGCGGCCTCGAAGCTACCTGAAAAGCACTGTTGTTACCGTGCTTTTCCTTACAGCCGGCATGGCACATAGAAGAAAATGAGTTTTCTCGAAAGAAACCTTGTGCTTCCAGTTCCTACTTGGAACCTCACCCTGCTCTGCTCTATACCAAACGTGAAAGTCAATGTGAGCACTAGCCTCGAAGTAAGGCCCTGATTATGCTGGCAAAACGGGAGGCGTGCAGCAGCTCCATGAGGCCTTCATCGCTGTTCTGCTTTAGTTGAACGGTAGTAAGCTCTCCAAGACTCCTAGGGACTTTGCTTAAGCAACCGTTTCGGTACCAGAACACTGCGTAGAGCCAAGAAGCTTTGGTCCTGCGTGTATGCTGCGTGTGTACCTAGAAATTAGAGACTGATGGCACAAGGCTTGTTTTCCCATTAGGAAAGCTCCGTTCATGCGGCCTCGAAGCTACCGGAAAAGCATTGTTGTTGGCGGGGTTTTAGTCACTGCCGGCATGGTTCTGAAGAGAAAATGAGTATTTTCATAAGAAACCTTGTGCTTCCAGTTCCTTGTAGGAAGCTCACCCTGCTCTGCTCTATACCTAAAGTGAAAGTCAACGTGAGACTTGCTTCGAAGTAAGGCCTTGATTATCCTTGCAAAACGGGAGGCGTGCAGCAGCTCCATGATGCCTTCATCGTTGTTCTGCTTTAGTTTCACGGTAGTAAGCCTTTCAAGACTCCTAGGGACCTTGCTTCAGCACCCGTTTCGGTACCAGAACACTGCGGAGAGCCATAAAGCTCTGGTCCTGCGTGTATGCTGCGTGTCAACCTAGAAATTAGAGACTGATGGCACAAGGCTTGTTTTCCCATTAGGAAAGCTCCGTTCATGAGGCCTCGAAGCTACCTGAAAAGCATTGTTGTTGCCTGGGTTATCGTCACTGCCGACATGGTTCTGAGAAGAAAATGAGTTTTCATGGAAGAAACCTTGTGCTTCCAGTTCCTTGTTGGAAGCTCACCCTGCTCTGCTCTATACCAAAAGTGAAAGCCAACGTGAGCCCTAGCCTCGAAGTAAGGCCCTGATTTGCCTTACCAATGGGGAGGCGTGCAGCAGCTCCATGAGGCCTTCCTCACTGTTCTGCTTGAGTTTCACGGTAGTAAGCCTTTCAAGACTCCTAGGGACCTTGCTTCAGCACCTGTTTCAGTACCAGAATATTGAGTAGACACAGGAAGCTCTAGTCCTGTTAAGCAACTTCCAGCCCCGTAGGCCTTTTGGAACACCCCAGTGTTGGCTAGAGAAAGGCAACACACTGCACTCTTCCTTGGCAGAGCCAGATTACCTCAGCTCCACACAGGATTCACGACCACACTTCTCGACTGTCCTCCATGCAGTGGATGTAACCTCATTCCCCTAGCTGAACTCTATTGAGAAAAACACTCTGCTTCTAATCCCGTTTCACTTTTTACACTTCGAGTCACGCATCCTCAAGGGGGTGGTCGGCTTGCATTCCAAGTACAATTTAAGCACCGTTCTTGGTGTAACACAGCAGGTCTTTTGAAGAGGCACAGGTCTCTAAGTCTCCCTCGCGCATCCTTGGTTTAGGCACTTTGCTGCACGCAGAAAACCGGTCGTAGAAAAAAGTTGATTCAGGGGAAGCCCCAGTGGGGATCGTGAATCTCTTTTGACGTGGTAGCATCAACATGTACTTATGCTGCGTGTCAACCTGGAAATGGGAGACTGAAGGCACAAAGCTTGTTTTCCCGTTTTGAAAGCTCCATTCATGCGGCCTCGAAGCTACCTGAAAAGCACTGTTGTTACCGAGCTTTTCCTTACAGCCGGCATGGCACATAGAAGAAAATGAGTTTTCTCGAAAGAAACCTTGTGCTTCCAGTTCCTACTTGGAACCTCACCCTGCTCTGCTCTATACCAAACGTGAAAGTCAATGTGAGCACTAGCCTCGAAGTAAGGCCCTGATTATGCTGGCAAAACGGGAGGCGTGCAGCAGCTCCATGAGGCCTTCATCGCTGTTCTGCTTTAGTTGAACGGTAGTCAGCTCTCCAAGACTCCTAGGGACTTTGCTTAAGCAACCGTTTCGGTACCAGAACACTGCGTACAGCCAGGAAGCTTTGGTCCTGCGTGTATGCTGCGTGTCTACCTAGAAATTAGAGACTGATGGCACAAGGCTTGTTTTCCCATTAGGAAAGCTCCGTTCATGTGGCCTCGAAGCTACCGGAAAAGCATTGTTGTTGGCGGGGTTTTAGTCACTGCCGGCATGGTTCTGAGAAGAAAATGAGTTTTTTCGTAAGAAACCTTGTGCTTCCAGTTCCTTGTAGGAAGCTCACCCTGCTCTGCTCTGTACCTAAAGTGAAAGTCAACGTGAGACTTGCTTCGAAGTAAGGCCTTGATCATCCTTGCAAAACGGGAGGCGTGCAGCAGCTCCATGAGGCCTTCATCGTTGTTCTGCTTTAGTTTCACGGTAGTAAGCCTTTCAAGACTCCTAGGGACCTTGCTTCAGCCCCCGTTTCGGTACCAGAACACTGCGGAGAGCCAGGAAGCTCTGGTCCTGCGTGTATGCTGCGTGTCAACCTAGAAATTAGAGACTGATGGCACAAGGCTTGTTTTCCCATTAGGAAAGCTCCGTTCATGCGGCCTCGAAGCTACCTGAAAAGCATTGTTGTTGCCTGGGTTTTCGTCACTGCCGACATGGTTCTGAGAAGAAAATGAGTTTTCATGGAAGAAACCTTGTGCTTCCAGTTCCTTGTTGGAAGCTCACCCTGCTCTGCTCTATACCAAAAGTGAAAGCCAAGGTGAGCCCTAGCCTCGAAGTAAGGCCCTGATTTGCCTTGCCAATGGGGAGGCGTGCAGCAGCTCCATGAGGCCTTCCTCACTGTTCTGCTTGAGTTTCACGGTAGTAAGCCTTTCAAGACTCCTAGGGACCTTGCTTCAGCACCCGTTTCCGTACCAGAATATTGAGGAGACACAGGAAGCTCTAGTCCTGTTAAGCAACTTCCAGCCCCGTAGGCCTTTTGGAACACCCCAGTGTTGGCTAGAGAAAGGCAACACACTGCACTCTTCCTTGGCAGAGCCAGATTACCTCAGCTCCACACAGGATTCACGACCACACTTCTCGACTGTCCTCCATGCAGTGGATGTAACCTCATTCCCCTAGCTGAACTCTATTGAGAAAAACACTCTGCTTCTAATCCCGTTTCACTTTTTACACTTCGAGTCACGCATCCTCAAGGGGGTGGTCGGCTTGCATTCCAAGTACAATTTAAGCACAGTTCTTGGTGTAACACAGCAGGTCTTTTGAAGAGGCACAGGTCTCTAAGTCTCCCTCGCGCATCCTTTGTTTAGGCACTTTGCTGCATGCAGAAAACCGGTCGTAGAAAAAAGTTGATTCAGGGGAAGCCCCAGTGGGGATCGTGAATCTCTTTTGACGTGGTAGCATCAACATGTACTTATGCTGCGTGTCAACCTGGAAATGGGAGACTGAAGGCACAAAGCTTGTTTTCCCGTTTTGAAAGCTCCATTCATGCGGCCTCGAAGCTACCTGAAAAGCACTGTTGTTACCGTGCTTTTCCTTACAGCCGGCATGGCACATAGAAGAAAATGAGTTTTCTCGAAAGAAACCTTGTGCTTCCAGTTCCTACTTGGAACCTCACCCTGCTCTGCTCTATACCAAACGTGAAAGTCAATGTGAGCACTAGCCTCGAAGTAAGGCCCTGATTATGCTGGCAAAACGGGAGGCGTGCAGCAGCTCCATGAGGCCTTCATCGCTGTTCTGCTTTAGTTGAACGGTAGTCAGCTCTCCAAGACTCCTAGGGACTTTGCTTAAGCAACCGTTTCGGTACCAGAACACTGCGTACAGCCAGGAAGCTTTGGTCCTGCGTGTATGCTGCGTGTCTACCTAGAAATTAGAGACTGATGGCACAAGGCTTGTTTTCCCATTAGGAAAGCTCCGTTCATGTGGCCTCGAAGCTACCGGAAAAGCATTGTTGTTGGCGGGGTTTTAGTCACTGCCGGCATGGTTCTGAGAAGAAAATGAGTTTTTTCGTAAGAAACCTTGTGCTTCCAGTTCCTTGTAGGAAGCTCACCCTGCTCTGCTCTATACCTAAAGTGAAAGTCAACGTGAGACTTGCTTCGAAGTAAGGCCTTGATCATCCTTGCAAAACGGGAGGCGTGCAGCAGCTCCATGAGGCCTTCATCGTTGTTCTGCTTTAGTTTCACGGTAGTAAGCCTTTCAAGACTCCTAGGGACCTTGCTTCAGCCCCCGTTTCGGTACCAGAACACTGCGGAGAGCCAGGAAGCTCTGGTCCTGCGTGTATGCTGCGTGTCAACCTAGAAATTAGAGACTGATGGCACAAGGCTTGTTTTCCCATTAGGAAAGCTCCGTTCATGCGGCCTCGAAGCTACCTGAAAAGCATTGTTGTTGCCTGGGTTTTCGTCACTGCCGACATGGTTCTGAGAAGAAAATGAGTTTTCATGGAAGAAACCTTGTGCTTCCAGTTCCTTGTTGGAAGCTCACCCTGCTCTGCTCTATACCAAAAGTGAAAGCCAAGGTGAGCCCTAGCCTCGAAGTAAGGCCCTGATTTGCCTTGCCAATGGGGAGGCGTGCAGCAGCTCCATGAGGCCTTCCTCACTGTTCTGCTTGAGTTTCACGGTAGTAAGCCTTTCAAGACTCCTAGGGACCTTGCTTCAGCACCCGTTTCCGTACCAGAATATTGAGGAGACACAGGAAGCTCTAGTCCTGTTAAGCAACTTCCAGCCCCGTAGGCCTTTTGGAACACCCCAGTGTTGGCTAGAGAAAGGCAACACACTGCACTCTTCCTTGGCAGAGCCAGATTACCTCAGCTCCACACAGGATTCACGACCACACTTCTCGACTGTCCTCCATGCAGTGGATGTAACCTCATTCCCCTAGCTGAACTCTATTGAGAAAAACACTCTGCTTCTAATCCCGTTTCACTTTTTACACTTCGAGTCACGCATCCTCAAGGGGGTGGTCGGCTTGCATTCCAAGTACAATTTAAGCACAGTTCTTGGTGTAACACAGCAGGTCTTTTGAAGAGGCACAGGTCTCTAAGTCTCCCTCGCGCATCCTTTGTTTAGGCACTTTGCTGCATGCAGAAAACCGGTCGTAGAAAAAAGTTGATTCAGGGGAAGCCCCAGTGGGGATCGTGAATCTCTTTTGACGTGGTAGCATCAACATGTACTTATGCTGCGTGTCAACCTGGAAATGGGAGACTGAAGGCACAAAGCTTGTTTTCCCGTTTTGAAAGCTCCATTCATGCGGCCTCGAAGCTACCTGAAAAGCACTGTTGTTACCGTGCTTTTCCTTACAGCCGGCATGGCACATAGAAGAAAATGAGGTTTCTCGAAAGAAACCTTGTGCTTCCAGTTCCTACTTGGAACCTCACCCTGCTCTGCTCTATACCAAACGTGAAAGTCAAGGTGAGCACTAGCCTCGAAGTAAGGCCCTGATTATGCTGGCAAAACGGGAGGCGTGCAGCAGCTCCATGAGGCCTTCATCGCTGTTCTGCTTTAGTTGAACGGTAGTCAGCTCTCCAAGACTCCTAGGGACTTTGCTTAAGCAACCGTTTCGGTACCAGAACACTGCGTACAGCCAGGAAGCTTTGGTCCTGCGTGTATGCTGCGTGTCTACCTAGAAATTAGAGACTGATGGCACAAGGCTTGTTTTCCCATTAGGAAAGCTCCGTTCATGTGGCCTCGAAGCTACCGGAAAAGCATTGTTGTTGGCGGGGTTTTAGTCACTGCCGGCATGGTTCTGAGAAGAAAATGAGTTTTTTCGTAAGAAACCTTGTGCTTCCAGTTCCTTGTAGGAAGCTCACCCTGCTCTGCTCTATACCTAAAGTGAAAGTCAACGTGAGACTTGCTTCGAAGTAAGGCCTTGATCATCCTTGCAAAACGGGAGGCGTGCAGCAGCTCCATGAGGCCTTCATCGTTGTTCTGCTTTAGTTTCACGGTAGTAAGCCTTTCAAGACTCCTAGGGACCTTGCTTCAGCCCCCGTTTCGGTACCAGAACACTGCGGAGAGCCAGGAAGCTCTGGTCCTGCGTGTATGCTGCGTGTCAACCTAGAAATTAGAGACTGATGGCACAAGGCTTGTTTTCCCATTAGGAAAGCTCCGTTCATGCGGCCTCGAAGCTACCTGAAAAGCATTGTTGTTGCCTGGGTTTTCGTCACTGCCGACATGGTTCTGAGAAGAAAATGAGTTTTCATGGAAGAAACCTTGTGCTTCCAGTTCCTTGTTGGAAGCTCACCCTGCTCTGCTCTATACCAAAAGTGAAAGCCAAGGTGAGCCCTAGCCTCGAAGTAAGGCCCTGATTTGCCTTGCCAATGGGGAGGCGTGCAGCAGCTCCATGAGGCCTTCCTCACTGTTCTGCTTGAGTTTCACGGTAGTAAGCCTTTCAAGACTCCTAGGGACCTTGCTTCAGCACCCGTTTCCGTACCAGAATATTGAGGAGACACAGGAAGCTCTAGTCCTGTTAAGCAACTTCCAGCCCCGTAGGCCTTTTGGAACACCCCAGTGTTGGCTAGAGAAAGGCAACACACTGCACTCTTCCTTGGCAGAGCCAGATTACCTCAGCTCCACACAGGATTCACGAACACACTTCTCGACTGTCCTCCATGCAGTGGATGTAACCTCATTCCCCTAGCTGAACTCTATTGAGAAAAACACTCTGCTTCTAATCCCGTTTCACTTTTTACACTTCGAGTCACGCATCCTCAAGGGGGTGGTCGGCTTGCATTCCAAGTACAATTTAAGCACAGTTCTTGGTGTAACACAGCAGGTCTTTTGAAGAGGCACAGGTCTCTAAGTCTCCCTCGCGCATCCTTGGTTTAGGCACTTTGCTGCATGCAGAAAACCGGTCGTAGAAAAAAGTTGATTCAGGGGAAGCCCCAGTGGGGATCGTGAATCTCTTTTGACGTGGTAGCATCAACATGTACTTATGCTGCGTGTCAACCTGGAAATTGGAGACTGAAGGCACAAAGCTTGTTTTCCCGTTTTGAAAGCTCCATTCATGCGGCCTCGAAGCTACCTGAAAAGCACTGTTGTTACCGTGCTTTTCCTTACAGCCGGCATGGCACATAGAAGAAAATGAGTTTTCTCGAAAGAAACCTTGTGCTTCCAGTTCCTACTTGGAACCTCACCCTGCTCTGCTCTATACCAAACGTGAAAGTCAAGGTGAGCACTAGCCTCGAAGTAAGGCCCTGATTATGCTGGCAAAACGGGAGGCGTGCAGCAGCTCCATGAGGCCTTCATCGCTGTTCTGCTTTAGTTGAACGGTAGTCAGCTCTCCAAGACTCCTAGGGACTTTGCTTAAGCAACCGTTTCGGTACCAGAACACTGCGTACAGCCAGGAAGCTTTGGTCCTGCGTGTATGCTGCGTGTCTACCTAGAAATTAGAGACTGATGGCACAAGGCTTGTTTTCCCATTAGGAAAGCTCCGTTCATGTGGCCTCGAAGCTACCGGAAAAGCATTGTTGTTGGCGGGGTTTTAGTCACTGCCGGCATGGTTCTGAGAAGAAAATGAGTTTTTTCGTAAGAAACCTTGTGCTTCCAGTTCCTTGTAGGAAGCTCACCCTGCTCTGCTCTATACCTAAAGTGAAAGTCAACGTGAGACTTGCTTCGAAGTAAGGCCTTGATCATCCTTGCAAAACGGGAGGCGTGCAGCAGCTCCATGAGGCCTTCATCGTTGTTCTGCTTTAGTTTCACGGTAGTAAGCCTTTCAAGACTCCTAGGGACCTTGCTTCAGCACCCGTTTCGGTACCAGAACACTGCGGAGAGCCAGGAAGCTCTGGTCCTGCGTGTATGCTGCGTGTCAACCTAGAAATTAGAGACTGATGGCACAAGGCTTGTTTTCCCATTAGGAAAGCTCCGTTCATGCGGCCTCGAAGCTACCTGAAAAGCATTGTTGTTGCCTGGGTTTTCGTCACTGCCGACATGGTTCTGAGAAGAAAATGAGTTTTCATGGAAGAAACCTTGTGCTTCCAGTTCCTTGTTGGAAGCTCACCCTGCTCTGCTCTATACCAAAAGTGAAAGCCAAGGTGAGCCCTAGCCTCGAAGTAAGGCCCTGATTTGCCTTGCCAATGGGGAGACGTGCAGCAGCTCCATGAGGCCTTCCTCACTGTTCTGCTTGAGTTTCACGGTAGTAAGCCTTTCAAGACTCCTAGGGACCTTGCTTCAGCACCCGTTTCCGTACCAGAATATTGAGGAGACACAGGAAGCTCTAGTCCTGTTAAGCAACTTCCAGCCCCGTAGGCCTTTTGGAACACCCCAGTGTTGGCTAGAGAAAGGCAACACACTGCACTCTTCCTTGGCAGAGCCAGATTACCTCAGCTCCACACAGGATTCACGACCACACTTCTCGACTGTCCTCCATGCAGTGGATGTAACCTCATTCCCCTAGCTGAACTCTATTGAGAAAAACACTCTGCTTCTAATCCCGTTTCACTTTTTACACTTCGAGTCACGCATCCTCAAGGGGGTGGTCGGCTTGCATTCCAAGTACAATTTAAGCACCGTTCTTGGTGTAACACAGCAGGTCTTTTGAAGAGGCACAGGTCTCTAAGTCTCCCTCGCGCATCCTTTGTTTAGGCACTTTGCTGCATGCAGAAAACCGGTCGTAGAAAAAAGTTGATTCAGGGGAAGCCCCAGTGGGGATCGTGAATCTCTTTTGACGTGGTAGCATCAACATGTACTTATGCTGCGTGTCAACCTGGAAATGGGAGACTGAAGGCACAAAGCTTGTTTTCCCGTTTTGAAAGCTCCATTCATGCGGCCTCGAAGCTACCTGAAAAGCACTGTTGTTACCGTGCTTTTCCTTACAGCCGGCATGGCACATAGAAGAAAATGAGTTTTCTCGAAAGAAACCTTGTGCTTCCAGTTCCTACTTGGAACCTCACCCTGCTCTGCTCTATACCAAACGTGAAAGTCAATGTGAGCACTAGCCTCGAAGTAAGGCCCTGATTATGCTGGCAAAACGGGAGGCGTGCAGCAGCTCCATGAGGCCTTCATCGTTGTTCTGCTTTAGTTGAACGGTAGTAAGCTCTCCAAGACTCCTAGGGACTTTGCTTAAGCAACCGTTTCGGTACCAGAACACTGCGTAGAGCCAGGAAGCTTTGGTCCTGCGTGTATGCTGCGTGTGTACCTAGAAATTAGAGACTGATGGCACAAGGCTTGTTTTCCCATTAGGAAAGCTCCGTTCATGCGGCCTCGAAGCTACCGGAAAAGCATTGTTGTTGGCGGGGTTTTAGTCACTGCCGGCATGGTTCTGAAGAGAAAATGAGTTTTTTCATAAGAAACCTTGTGCTTCCAGTTCCTTGTAGGAAGCTCACCCTGCTCTGCTCTATACCTAAAGTGAAAGTCAACGTGAGCCCTAGCCTCGAAGTAAGGCCCTGATTTGCCTTGCCAATGGGGAGGCGTGCAGCAGCTCCATGAGGCCTTCCTCATTGTTCTGCTTGAGTTTCACGGTAGTGAGCCTTTCAAGACTCCTAGGGACCTTGCTTCAGCACCCGTTTCCGTACCAGAACATTGAGGAGACACAGGAAGCTCTAGTCCTGTTAAGCAACTTCCAGCCCCTTAGGCCTTTTGGAACACCCCAGTGTTGGCTAGAGAAAGGCAACACACTGCACTCTTCCTTGGCAGAGCCAGATTACCTCAGCTCCACACAGGATTCACGACCACACTTCTCGACTGTCCTCCATGCAGTGGATGTAACCTCATTCCCCTAGCTGAACTCTATTGAGAAAAACACTCTGCTTCTAATCCCGTTTCACTTTTTACACTTTGAGTCACGCATCCTCAAGGGGGTGGTCGGCTTGCATTCCAAGTACAATTTAAGCACAGTTCTTGGTGTAACAAAGCAGGTCTTTTGAAGAGGCACAGGTCTCTAAGCTCCCTCGCGCATCCTTTGTTTAGGCACTTTGCTGCACGCAGAAAACCGGTCGTAGAAAAAAGTTGATTCAGGGGAAGCCCCAGTGGGGATCGTGAATCTCTTTTGACGTGGTAGCATCAACATGTACTTATGCTGCGTGTCAACCTGGAAATGGGAGACTGAAGGCACAAAGCTTGTTTTCCCGTTTTGAAAGCTCCATTCATGCGGCCTCGAAGCTACCTGAAAAGCACGGTTGTTACCGTGCTTTTCCTTACAGCCGGCATGGCACATAGAAGAAAATGAGTTTTCTCGAAAGAAACCTTGTGCTTCCAGTTCCTACTTGGAAACTCACCCTGCTCTGCTCTATACCAAACGTGAAAGTCAATGTGAGCACTAGCCTCGAAGTAAGGCCCTGATTATGCTGGCAAAACGGGAGGCGTGCAGCAGCTCCATGAGGCCTTCATCGCTGTTCTGCATTAGTTGAACGGTAGTCAGCTCTCCAAGACTCCTAGGGACTTTGCTTAAGCAACCGTTTTGGTACCAGAACACTGCGTAGAGCCAGGAAGCTTTGGTCCTGCGTGTATGCTGCGTGTGTACCTAGAAATTAGAGACTGATGGCACAAGGCTTGTTTTCCCATTAGGAAAGCTCCGTTCATGCGGCCTCGAAGCTACCGGAAAAGCATTGTTGTTGGCGGGGTTTTAGTCACTGCCGGCATGGTTCTGAGAAGAAAATGAGTTTTTTCGGAGAAACCTTGTGCTTCCAGTTCCTTGTAGGAAGCTCACCCTGCTCTGCTCTATACCTAAAGTGAAAGTCAACGTGAGACTTGCTTCGAAGTAAGGCCTTGATCATCCTTGCAAAACGGGAGGCGTGCAGCAGCTCCATGAGGCCTTCATCGTTGTTCTGCTTTAGTTTCACGGTAGTAAGCCTTTCAAGACTCCTAGGGACCTTGCTTCAGCACCCGTTTCGGTACCAGAACACTGCGGAGAGCCAGGAAGCTCTGGTCCTGCGTGTATGCTGCGTGTCAACCTAGAAATGAGAGACTGATGGCACAAGGCTTGTTTTCCCATTAGGAAAGCTCCGTTCATGCGGCCTCGAAGCTACCTGAAAAGCATTGTTGTTGCCTGGGTTTTCGTCACTGCCGACATGGTTCTGAGAAGAAAATGAGTTTTCATGGAAGAAACCTTGTGCTTCCAGTTCCTTGTTGGAAGCTCACCCTGCTCTGCTCTATACCAAAAGTGAAAGCCAACGTGAGCCCTAGCCTCGAAGTAAGGCCCTGATTTGCCTTGCCAATGGGGAGGCGTGCAGCAGCTCCATGAGGCCTTCCTCACTGTTCTGCTTGAGTTTCACGGTAGTAAGCCTTTCAAGACTCCTAGGGACCTTGCTTCAGCACCCGTTTCCGTACCAGAATATTGAGGAGACACAGGAAGCTCTAGTCCTGTTAAGCAACTTCCAGCCCCGTAGGCCTTTTGGAACACCCCAGTGTTGGCTAGAGAAAGGCAACACACTGCACTCTTCCTTGGCAGAGCCAGATTACCTCAGCTCCACACAGGTTTCACGACCCATTTCTCGACTGTCCTCTATGCAGTGGATGTAACCTCATTCCCCTAGCTGAACTCTATTGAGAAAAACACTCTGCTTCTAATCCCGTTTCACTTTTTACACTTCGAGTCACGCATCCTCAAGGGGGTGGTCGGCTTGCATTCCAAGTACAATTTAAGCACCGTTCTTGGTGTAACACAGCAGGTCTTTTGAAGAGGCACAGGTCTCTAAGTCTCCCTCGCGCATCCTTTGTTTAGGCACTTTGCTGCACGCAGAAAACCGGTCGTAGAAAAAAGTTGATTCAGGGGAAGCCCCAGTGGGGATCGTGAATCTCTTTTGACGTGGTAGCATCAACATGTACTTATGCTGCGTGTCAACCTGGAAATGGGAGACTGAAGGCACAAAGCTTGTTTTCCCGTTTTGAAAGCTCCATTCATGCGGCCTCGAAGCTACCTGAAAAGCACTGTTGTTACCGTGCTTTTCCTTACAGCCGGCATGGCACATAGAAAAAAATGAGTTTTCTCGAAAGAAACCTTGTGCTTCCAGTTCCTACTTGGAACCTCACCCTGCTCTGCTCTATACCAAACGTGAAAGTCAATGTGAGCACTAGCCTCGAAGTAAGGCCCTGATTATGCTGGCAAAACGGGAGGCGTGCAGCAGCTCCATGAGGCCTTCATCGCTGTTCTGCTTTAGTTGAACGGTAGTCAGCTCTCCAAGACTCCTAGGGACTTTGCTTAAGCAACCGTTTCGGTACCAGAACACTGCGTAGAGCCAGGAAGCTTTGGTCCTGCGTGTATGCTGCGTGTGTACCTAGAAATTAGAGACTGATGGCACAAGGCTTGTTTTCCCATTAGGAAAGCTCCGTTCATGCGGCCTCGAAGCTACCGGAAAAGCATTGTTGTTGGCGGGGTTTTAGTCACTGCCGGCATGGTTCTGAGAAGAAAATGAGTTTTTTCGTAGAAACCTTGTGCTTCCAGTTCCTTGTAGGAAGCTCACCCTGCTCTGCTCTATACCTAAAGTGAAAGTCAACGTGAGACTTGCTTCGAAGTAAGGCCTTGATCATCCTTGCAAAACGGGAGGCGTGCAGCAGCTCCATGAGGCCTTCATCGTTGTTCTGCTTTAGTTTCACGGTAGTAAGCCTTTCAAGACTCCTAGGGACCTTGCTTCAGCACCCGTTTCGGTACCAGAACACTGCGGAGAGCCAGGAAGCTCTGGTCCTGCGTGTATGCTGCGTGTCAACCTAGAAATGAGAGACTGATGGCACAAGGCATGTTTTCCCATTAGGAAAGCTCCGTTCATGCGGCCTCGAAGCTACCTGAAAAGCATTGTTGTTGCCTGGGTTTTCGTCACTGCCGACCTGGTTCTGAGAAGAAAATGAGTTTTCATGGAAGAAACCTTGTGCTTCCAGTTCCTTGTTGGAAGCTCACCCTGCTCTGCTCTATACCAAAAGTGAAAGCCAACGTGAGCCCTAGCCTCGAAGTAAGGCCCTGATTTGCCTTGCCAATGGGGAGGCGTGCAGCAGCTCCATGAGGCCTTCCTCACTGTTCTGCTTGAGTTTCACGGTAGTAAGCCTTTCAAGACTCCTAGGGACCTTGCTTCAGCACCCATTTCAGTACCAGAATATTGAGGAGACACAGGAAGCTCTAGTCCTGTTAAGCAACTTCCAGCCCCGTAGGCCTTTTGGAACACCCCAGTGTTGGCTAGAGAAAGGCAACACACTGCACTCTTCCTTGGCAGAGCCAGATTACCTCAGCTCCACACAGGATTCACGACCACACTTCTCGACTGTCCTCCATGCAGTGGATGTAACCTCATTCCCCTAGCTGAACTCTATTGAGAAAAACACTCTGCTTCTAATCCCGTTTCACTTTTTACACTTCGAGTCACGCATCCTCAAGGGGGTGGTCGGCTTGCATTCCAAGTACAATTTAAGCACAGTTCTTGGTGTAACACAGCAGGTCTTTTGAAGAGGCACAGGTCTCTAAGTCTCCCTCGCGCATCCTTTGTTTAGGCACTTTGCTGCACGCAGAAAACAGGTCGTAGAAAAAAGTTGATTCAGGGGAAGCCCCAGTGGGGATCGTGAATCTCTTTTGACGTGGTAGCATCAACATGTACTTATGCTGCGTGTCAACCTGGAAATGGGAGACTGAAGGCACAAAGCTTGTTTTCCCATTTTGAAAGCTCCATTCATGCGGCCTCGAAGCTACCTGAAAAGCACTGTTGTTACCGTGCTTTTCCTTACAGCCGGCATGGCACATAGAAGAAAATGAGTTTTCTCGAAAGAAACCTTGTGCTTCCAGTTCCTACTTGGAACCTCACCCTGCTCTGCTCTATACCAAATGTGAAAGTCAATGTGAGCACTAGCCTCGAAGTAAGGCCCTGATTATGCTGGCAAAACGGGAGGCGTGCAGCAGCTCCATGAGGCCTTCATCGCTGTTCTGCTTTAGTTGAACGGTAATCAGCTCTCCAAGACTCCTAGGGACTTTGCTTAAGCAACCGTTTCGGTACCAGAACAATGCGTAGAGCCAGGAAGCTTTGGTCCTGCGTGTATGCTGCGTGTCTACCTAGAAATTAGAGACTGATGGCACAAGGCTTGTTTTCCCATTAGGAAAGCTCCGTTCATGCGGCCTCGAAGCTACCGGAAAAGCATTGTTGTTGGCGGGGTTTTAGTCACTGCCGGCATGGTTCTGAGAAGAAAATGAGTTTTTTCGTAAGAAACCTTGTGCTTCCAGTTCCTTGTAGGAAGCTCACCCTGCTCTGCTCTATACCTAAAGTGAAAGTCAACGTGAGACTTGCTTCGAAGTAAGGCCTTGATTATCCTTGCAAAACGGGAGGCGTGCAGCAGCTCCATGAGGCCTTCATCGTTGTTCTGCTTTAGTTTCACGGTAGTAAGCCTTTCAAGACTGCTCGGGACCTTGCTTCAGCACCCGTTTTCGTACCAGAACACTGCGGAGAGCCAGGAAGCTCTGGTCCTGCGTGTATGCTGCGTGTCAACCTAGAAATTAGAGACTGATGGCACAAGGCTTGTTTTCCCATTAGGAAAGCTCCGTTCATGCGGCCTCGAAGCTACCGGAAAAGCATTGTTGTTGGCGGGGTTTTAGTCACTGCCGGCATGGTTCTGAGAAGAAAATGAGTTTTTTCGTAGAAACCTTGTGCTTCCAGTTCCTTGTAGGAAGCTCACCCTGCTCTGCTCTATACCTAAAGTGAAAGTCAACGTGAGACTTGCTTCGAAGTAAGGCCTTGATCATCCTTGCAAAACGGGAGGCGTGCAGCAGCTCCATGAGGCCTTCATCGTTGTTCTGCTTTAGTTTCACGGTAGTAAGCCTTTCAAGACTCCTAGGGACCTTGCTTCAGCACCCGTTTCGGTACCAGAACACTGCGGAGAGCCAGGAAGCTCTGGTCCTGCGTGTATGCTGCGTGTCAACCTAGAAATGAGAGACTGATGGCACAAGGCTTGTTTTCCCATTAGGAAAGCTCCGTTCATGCGGCCTCGAAGCTACCTGAAAAGCATTGTTGTTGCCTGGGTTTTCGTCACTGCCGACATGGTTCTGAGAAGAAAATGAGTTTTCATGGAAGAAACCTTGTGCTTCCAGTTCCTTGTTGGAAGCTCACCCTGCTCTGCTCTATACCAAAAGTGAAAGCCAAGGTGAGCCCTAGCCTCGAAGTAAGGCCCTGATTTGCCTTGCCAATGGGGAGGCGTGCAGCAGCTCCATGAGGCCTTCCTCACTGTTCTGCTTGAGTTTCACGGTAGTAAGCCTTTCAAGACTCCTAGGGACCTTGCTTCAGCACCCGTTTCCGTACCAGAATATTGAGGAGACACAGGAAGCTCTAGTCCTGTTAAGCAACTTCCAGCCCCGTAGGCCTTTTGGAACACCCCAGTGTTGGCTAGAGAAAGGCAACACACTGCACTCTTCCTTGGCAGAGCCAGATTACCTCAGCTCCACACAGGATTCACGACCACACTTCTCGACTGTCCTCCATGCAGTGGATGTAACCTCATTCCCCTAGCTGAACTCTATTGAGAAAAACACTCTGCTTCTAATCCCGTTTCACTTTTTACACTTCGAGTCACGCATCCTCAAGGGGGTGGTCGGCTTGCATTCCAAGTACAATTTAAGCACAGTTCTTGGTGTAACACAGCAGGTCTTTTGAAGAGGCACAGGTCTCTAAGTCTCCCTCGCGCATCCTTTGTTTAGGCACTTTGCTGCACGCAGAAAACCGGTCGTAGAAAAAAGTTGATTCAGGGGAAGCCCCAGTGGGGATCGTGAATCTCTTTTGACGCGGTAGCATCAACATGTACTTATGCTGCGTGTCAACCTGGAAATGGGAGACTGAAGGCACAAAGCTTGTTTTCCCGTTTTGAAAGCTCCATTCATGCGGCCTCGAAGCTACCTGAAAAGCACTGTTGTTACCGTGCTTTTCCTTACAGCCGGCATGGCACATAGAAGAAAATGAGTTTTCTCGAAAGAAACCTTGTGCTTCCAGTTCCTACTTGGAACCTCACCCTGCTCTGCTCTATACCAAACGTGAAAGTCAATGTGAGCACTAGCCTCGAAGTAAGGCCCTGATTATGCTGGCAAAACGGGAGGCGTGCAGCAGCTCCATGAGGCCTTCATCGCTGTTCTGCTTTAGTTGAACGGTAGTCAGCTCTCCAAGACTCCTAGGGACTTTGCTTAAGCAACCGTTTCAGTACCAGAACACTGCGTAGAGCCAGGAAGCTTTGGTCCTAAGTGTATGCTGCGTGTCTACCTAGAAATTAGAGACTGATGGCACAAGGCTTGTTTTCCCATTAGGAAAGCTCCGTTCATGCGGCCTCGAAGCTACCGGAAAAGCATTGTTGTTGGCGGGGTTTTAGTCACTGCCGGCATGGTTCTGAGAAGAAAATGAGTTTTTTCGTAGAAACCTTGTGCTTCCAGTTCCTTGTAGGAAGCTCACCCGGCTCTGCTCTATACCTAAAGTGAAAGTCAACGTGAGACTTGCTTCGAAGTAAGGCCTTGATCATCCTTGCAAAACGGGAGGCGTGCAGCAGCTCCATGAGGCCTTCATCGTTGTTCTGCTTTAGTTTCACGGTAGTAAGCCTTTCAAGACTCCTAGGGACCTTGCTTCAGCACCCGTTTCGGTACCAGAACACTGCGGAGAGCGAGGAAGCTCTGGTCCTGCGTGTATGCTGCGTGTCAACCTAGAAATGAGAGACTGATGGCACAAGGCTTGTTTTCCCATTAGGAAAGCTCCGTTCATGCGGCCTCGAAGCTACCGGAAAAGCATTGTTGTTGCCTGGGTTTTCGTCACTGCCGGCATGGTTCTGAGAAGAAAATGAGTTTTTTCGTAAGAAACCTTTTGCTTCCAGTTCCTTGTAGGAAGCTCACCCTGCTCTGCTCTATACCTAAAGTGAACGTCAACGTGAGACTTGCTTCGAAGTAAGGCCTTGATTATCCTTGCAAAACGGGAGGCGTGCAGCAGCTCCATGAGGCCTTCATCGTTGTTCTGCTTTAGTTTCACGGTAGTAAGCCTTTCAAGACTCCTAGGGACCTTGCTTCAGCACCCGTTTCGGTACCAGAACACTGCGGAGAGCCAGGAAGCTCTGGTCCTGCGTGTATGCTGCGTGTCAACCTAGAAATGAGAGACTGATGGCACAAGGCTTGTTTTCCCATTAGGAAAGCTCCGTTCATGCGGCCTCGAAGCTACCGGAAAAGCATTGTTGTTGGCGGGGTTTTAGTCACTGCCGGCATGGTTCTGAGAAGAAAATGAGTTTTTTCGTAGAAACCTTGTGCTTCCAGTTCCTTGTAGGAAGCTCACCCTGCTCTGCTCTATACCTAAAGTGAAAGTCAACGTGAGACTTGCTTCGAAGTAAGGCCTTGATCATCCTTGCAAAACGGGAGGCGTGCAGCAGCTCCATGAGGCCTTCATCGTTGTTCTGCTTTAGTTTCACGGTAGTAAGCCTTTCAAGACTCCTAGGGACCTTGCTTCAGCACCCGTTTCGGTACCAGAACACTGCGGAGAGCCAGGAAGCTCTGGTCCTGCGTGTATGCTGCGTGTCAACCTAGAAATGAGAGACTGATGGCACAAGGCTTGTTTTCCCATTAGGAAAGCTCCGTTCATGCGGCCTCGAAGCTACCTGAAAAGCATTGTTGTTGCCTGGGTTTTCGTCACTGCCGACATGGTTCTGAGAAGAAAATGAGTTTTCATGGAAGAAACCTTGTGCTTCCAGTTCCTTGTTGGAAACTCACCCTGCTCTGCTCTATACCAAAAGTGAAAGCCAAGGTGAGCCCTAGCCTCGAAGTAAGGCCCTGATTTGCCTTGCCAATGGGGAGGCGTGCAGCAGCTCCATGAGGCCTTCCTCACTGTTCTGCTTGAGTTTCACGGTAGTGAGCCTTTCAAGACTCCTAGGGACCTTGCTTCAGCACCCGTTTCCATACCAGAATATTGAATAGACACAGGAAGCTCTAGTCCTGTTAAGCAACTTCCAGCCCCGTAGGCCTTTTGGAACACCCCAGTGTTGGCTAGAGAAAGGCAACACACTGCACTCTTCCTTGGCAGAGCCAGATTACCTCAGCTCCACACAGGATTCACGACCACACTTCTCGACTGTCCTCCATGCAGTGGATGTAACCTCATTCCCCTAGCTGAACTCTATTGAGAAAAACACTCTGCTTCTAATCCCGTTTCACTTTTTACACTTCGAGTCACGCATCCTCAAGGGGGTGGTCGGCTTGCATTCCAAGTACAATTTAAGCACAGTTCTTGGTGTAACACAGCAGGTCTTTTGAAGAGGCACAGGTCTCTAAGTCTCCCTCGCGCATCCTTTGTTTAGGCACTTTGCTGCACGCAGAAAACCGGTCGTAGAAAAAAGTTGATTCAGGGGAAGCCCCAGTGGGGATCGTGAATCTCTTTTGACGTGGTAGCATCAACATGTACTTATGCTGCGTGTCAACCTGGAAATGGGAGACTGAAGGCACAAAGCTTGTTTTCCCGTTTTGAAAGCTCCATTCATGCGGCCTCGAAGCTACCTGAAAAGCACTGTTGTTACCGTGCTTTTCCTTACAGCCGGCATGGCACATAGAAGAAAATGAGTTTTCTCGAAAGAAACCTTGTGCTTCCAGTTCCTACTTGGAACCTCACCCTGCTCTGCTCTATACCAAACGTGAAAGTCAATGTGAGCACTAGCCTCGAAGTAAGGCCCTGATTATGCTGGCAAAACGGGAGGCGTGCAGCAGCTCCATGAGGCCTTCATCGCTGTTCTGCTTTAGTTGAACGGTAGTCAGCTCTCCAAGACTCCTAGGGACTTTGCTTAAGCAACCGTTTCGGTACCAGAACACTGAGTAGAGCCAGGAAGCTTTGGTCCTAAGTGTATGCTGCGTGTCTACCTAGAAATTAGAGACTGATGGCACAAGGCTTGTTTTCCCATTAGGAAAGCTCCGTTCATGCGGCCTCGAAGCTACCGGAAAAGCATTGTTGTTGGCGGGGTTTTAGTCACTGCCGGCATTGTTCTGAGAAGAAAATGAGTTTTTTCGTAGAAACCTTGTGCTTCCAGTTCCTTGTAGGAAGCTCACCCGGCTCTGCTCTATACCTAAAGTGAAAGTCAACGTGAGACTTGCTTCGAAGTAAGGCCTTGATCATCCTTGCAAAACGGGAGGCGTGCAGCAGCTCCATGAGGCCTTCATCGTTGTTCTGCTTTAGTTTCACGGTAGTAAGCCTTTCAAGACTCCTAGGGACCTTGCTTCAGCACCCGTTTCGGTACCAGAACACTGCGGAGAGCGAGGAAGCTCTGGTCCTGCGTGTATGCTGCGTGTCAACCTAGAAATTAGAGACTGATGGCACAAGGCTTGTTTTCCCATTAGGAAAGCTCCGTTCATGCGGCCTCGAAGCTACCGGAAAAGCATTGTTGTTGCCTGGGTTTTCGTCACTGCCGGCATGGTTCTGAGAAGAAAATGAGTTTTTTCGTAAGAAACCTTTTGCTTCCAGTTCCTTGTAGGAAGCTCACCCTGCTCTGCTCTATACCTAAAGTGAAAGTCAACGTGAGACTTGCTTCGAAGTAAGGCCTTGATTATCCTTGCAAAACGGGAGGCGTGCAGCAGCTCCATGAGGCCTTCATCGTTGTTCTGCTTTAGTTTCACGGTAGTAAGCCTTTCAAGACTCCTAGGGACCTTGCTTCAGCACCCGTTTCGGTACCAGAACAGTGCGGAGAGCCAGAAAGCTCTGGTCCTGCGTGTATGCTGCGTGTCAACCTAGAAATTAGAGACTGATGGCACAAGGCTTGTTTTCCCATTAGGAAAGCTCCGTTCATGCGGCCTCGAAGCTACCGGAAAAGCATTGTTGTTGGCGGGGTTTTAGTCACTGCCGGCATGGTTCTGAGAAGAAAATGAGTTTTTTCGTAGAAACCTTGTGCTTCCAGTTCCTTGTAGGAAGCTCACCCTGCTCTGCTCTATACCTAAAGTGAAAGTCAACGTGAGACTTGCTTCGAAGTAAGGCCTTGATCATCCTTGCAAAACGGGAGGCGTGCAGCAGCTCCATGAGGCCTTCCTCACTGTTCTGCTTGAGTTTCACGGTAGTAAGCCTTTCAAGACTCCTAGGGACCTTGCTTCAGCACCCGTTTCGGTACCAGAACACTGCGGAGAGCCAGGAAGCTCTGGTCCTGCGTGTATGCTGCGTGTCAACCTAGAAATGAGAGACTGATGGCACAAGGCTTGTTTTCCCATTAGGAAAGCTCCGTTCATGCGGCCTCGAAGCTACCTGAAAAGCATTGTTGTTGCCTGGGTTTTCGTCACTGCCGACATGGTTCTGAGAAGAAAATGAGTTTTCATGGAAGAAACCTTGTGCTTCCAGTTCCTTGTTGGAAGCTCACCCTGCTCTGCTCTATACCAAAAGTGAAAGCCAAGGTGAGCCCTAGCCTCGAAGTAAGGCCCTGATTTGCCTTGCCAATGGGGAGGCGTGCAGCAGCTCCATGAGGCCTTCCTCACTGTTCTGCTTGAGTTTCACGGTAGTGAGCCTTTCAAGACTCCTAGGGACCTTGCTTCAGCACCCGTTTCCATACCAGAATATTGAATAGACACAGGAAGCTCTAGTCCTGTTAAGCAACTTCCAGCCCCGTAGGCCTTTTGGAACACCCCAGTGTTGGCTAGAGAAAGGCAACACACTGCACTCTTCCTTGGCAGAGCCAGATTACCTCAGCTCCACACAGGATTCACGACCACACTTCTCGACTGTCCTCCATGCAGTGGATGTAACCTCATTCCCCTAGCTGAACTCTATTGAGAAAAACACTCTGCTTCTAATCCCGTTTCACTTTTTACACTTCGAGTCACGCATCCTCAAGGGGGTGGTCGGCTTGCATTCCAAGTACAATTTAAGCACAGTTCTTGGTGTAACACAGCAGGTCTTTTGAAGAGGCACAGGTCTCTAAGTCTCCCTCGCGCATCCTTTGTTTAGGCACTTTGCTGCACGCAGAAAACCGGTCGTAGAAAAAAGTTGATTCAGGGGAAGCCCCAGTGGGGATCGTGAATCTCTTTTGACGTGGTAGCATCAACATGTACTTATGCTGCGTGTCAACCTGGAAATGGGAGACTGAAGGCACAAAGCTTGTTTTCCCGTTTTGAAAGCTCCATTCATGCGGCCTCGAAGCTACCTGAAAAGCACTGTTGTTACCGTGCTTTTCCTTACAGCCGGCATGGCACATAGAAGAAAATGAGTTTTCTCGAAAGAAACCTTGTGCTTCCAGTTCCTACTTGGAACCTCACCCTGCTCTGCTCTATACCAAACGTGAAAGTCAATGTGAGCACTAGCCTCGAAGTAAGGCCCTGATTATGCTGGCAAAACGGGAGGCGTGCAGCAGCTCCATGAGGCCTTCATCGCTGTTCTGCTTTAGTTGAACGGTAGTCAGCTCTCCAAGACTCCTAGGGACTTTGCTTAAGCAACCGTTTCGGTACCAGAACACTGCGTAGAGCCAGGAAGCTTTGGTCCTGCGTGTATGCTGCGTGTCTACCTAGAAATTAGAGACTGATGGCACAAGGCTTGTTTTCCCATTAGGAAAGCTCCGTTCATGCGGCCTCGAAGCTACCGGAAAAGCATTGTTGTTGGCGGGGTTTTAGTCACTGCCGGCATGGTTCTGAGAAGAAAATGAGTTTTTTCGTAGAAACCTTGTGCTTCCAGTTCCTTGTAGGAAGCTCACCCGGCTCTGCTCTATACCTAAAGTGAAAGTCAACGTGAGACTTGCTTGGAAGTAAGGCCTTGATCATCCTTGCAAAACGGGAGGCGTGCAGCAGCTCCATGAGGCCTTCATCGTTGTTCTGCTTTAGTTTCACGGTAGTAAGCCTTTCAAGACTCCTAGGGACCTTGCTTCAGCACCCGTTTCGGTACCAGAACACTGCGGAGAGCCAGGAAGCTCTGGTCCTGCGTGTATGCTGCGTGTCAACCTAGAAATTAGAGACTGATGGCACAAGGCTTGTTTTCCCATTAGGAAAGCTCCGTTCATGCGGCCTCGAAGCTACCTGAAAAGCATTGTTGTTGCCTGGGTTTTCGTCACTGCCGACATGGTTCTGAGAAGAAAATGAGTTTTCATGGAAGAAACCTTGTGCTTCCAGTTCCTTGTTGGAAGCTCACCCTGCTCTGCTCTATACCAAAAGTGAAAGCCAAGGTGAGCCCTAGCCTCGAAGTAAGGCCCTGATTTGCCTTGCCAATGGGGAGGCGTGCAGCAGCTCCATGAGGCCTTCATCGTTGTTCTGCTTTAGTTTCACGGTAGTAAGCCTTTCAAGACTCATAGGGACCTTGCTTCAGCACCCGTTTCGGTACCAGAACACTGCGGAGAGCCAGAAAGCTCTGGTCCAGCGTGTATGCTGCGTGTCTACCTAGAAATTAGAGACTGATGGCACAAGGCTTGTTTTCCCATTAGGAAAGCTCCGTTCATGCGGCCTCGAAGCTACCGGAAAAGCATTGTTGTTGGCGGGGTTTTAGTCACTGCCGGCATGGTTCTGAGAAGAAAATGAGTTTTTTCGTAGAAACCTTGTGCTTCCAGTTCCTTGTAGGAAGCTCACCCTGCTCTGCTCTATACCTAAAGTGAAAGTCAACGTGAGACTTGCTTCGAAGTAAGGCCTTGATCATCCTTGCAAAACGGGAGGCGTGCAGCAGCTCCATGAGGCCTTCATCGTTGTTCTGCTTTACTTTCACGGTAGTAAGCCTTTCAAGACTCCTAGGGACCTTGCTTCAGCACCCGTTTCGGTACCAGAACACTGCGGAGAGCCAAGAAGCTCTGGTCCTGCGTGTATGCTGCGTGTCAACCTAGAAATGAGAGACTGATGGCACAAGGCTTGTTTTCCCATTAGGAAAGCTCCGTTCATGCGGCCTCGAAGCTACCTGAAAAGCATTGTTGTTGCCTGGGTTTTCGTCACTGCCGACATGGTTCTGAGAAGAAAATGAGTTTTCATGGAAGAAACCTTGTGCTTCCAGTTCCTTGTTGGAAGCTCACCCTGCTCTGCTCTATACCAAAAGTGAAAGCCAAGGTGAGCCCTAGCCTCGAAGTAAGGCCCTGATTTGCCTTGCCAATGGGGAGGCGTGCAGCAGCTCCATGAGGCCTTCCTCACTGTTCTGCTTGAGTTTCACGGTAGTAAGCCTTTCAAGACTCCTAGGGACCTTGCTTCAGCACCCGTTTCAGTACCAGAATATTGAGGAGACACAGGAAGCTCTAGTCCTGTTAAGCAACTTCCAGCCCCGTAGGCCTTTTGGAACACCCCAGTGTTGGCTAGAGAAAGGCAACACACTGCACTCTTCCTTGGCAGAGCCAGATTACCTCAGCTCCACACAGGATTCACGACCACACTTCTCGACTGTCCTCCATGCAGTGGATGTAACCTCATTCCCCTAGCTGAACTCTATTGAGAAAAACACTCTGCTTCTAATCCCGTTTCACTTTTTACACTTCGAGTCACGCATCCTCAAGGGGGTGGTCGGCTTGCATTCCAAGTACAATTTAAGCACAGTTCTTGGTGTAACACAGCAGGTCTTTTGAAGAGGCACAGGTCTCTAAGTCTCCCTCGCGCATCCTTTGTTTAGGCACTTTGCTGCACGCAGAAAACCGGTCGTAGAAAAAAGTTGATTCAGGGGAAGCCCCAGTGGGGATCGTGAATCTCTTTTGACGTGGTAGCATCAACATGTACTTATGCTGCGTGTCAACCTGGAAATGGGAGACTGAAGGCACAAAGCTTGTTTTCCCGTTTTGAAAGCTCCATTCATGCGGCCTCGAAGCTACCTGAAAAGCACTGTTGTTACCGTGCTTTTCCTTACAGCCGGCATGGCACATAGAAGAAAATGAGTTTTCTCGAAAGAAACCTTGTGCTTCCAGTTCCTACTTGGAACCTCACCCTGCTCTGCTCTATACCAAACGTGAAAGTCAATGTGAGCACTAGCCTCGAAGTAAGGCCCTGATTATGCTGGCAAAACGGGAGGCGTGCAGCAGCTCCATGAGGCCTTCATCGCTGTTCTGCTTTAGTTGAACGGTAGTCAGCTCTCCAAGACTCCTAGGGACTTTGCTTAAGCAACCGTTTCGGTACCAGAACACTGCGTAGAGCCAGGAAGCTTTGGTCCTGCGTGTATGCTGCGTGTGTACCTAGAAATTAGAGACTGATGGCACAAGGCTTGTTTTCCCATTAGGAAAGCTCCGTTCATGCGGCCTCGAAGCTACCGGAAAAGCATTGTTGTTGGCGGGGTTTTAGTCACTGCCGGCATGGTTCTGAGAAGAAAATTAGTTTTTTCGTAAGAAACCTTGTGCTTCCAGTTCCTTGTAGGAAGCTCACCCTGCTCTGCTCTATACCTAAAGTGAAAGTCAACGTGAGACTTGCTTCGAAGTAAGGCCTTGATCATCCTTGCAAAACGGGAGGCGTGCAGCAGCTCCATGAGGCCTTCATCGTTGTTCTGCTTTAGTTTCACGGTAGTAAGCCTTTCAAGACTCCTAGGGACCTTGCTTCAGCACCCGTTTCGGTACCAGAACACTGCGGAGAGCCAGGAAGCTCTGGTCCTGCGTGTATGCTGCGTGTCAACCTAGAAATTAGAGACTGATGGCACAAGGCTTGTTTTCCCATTAGGAAAGCTCCGTTCATGCGGCCTCGAAGCTACCTGAAAAGCATTGTTGTTGCCTGGGTTTTCGTCACTGCCGACATGGTTCTGAGAAGAAAATGAGTTTTCATGGAAGAAACCTTGTGCTTCCAGTTCCTTGTTGGAAGCTCACCCTGCTCTGCTCTATACCAAAAGTGAAAGCCAAGGTGAGCCCTAGCCTCGAAGTAAGGCCCTGATTTGCCTTGCCAATGGGGAGGCGTGCAGCAGCTCCATGAGGCCTTCCTCACTGTTCTGCTTGAGTTTCACGGTAGTAAGCCTTTCAAGACTCCTAGGGACCTTGCTTCAGCACCCGTTTCAGTACCAGAATATTGAGGAGACACAGGAAGCTCTAGTCCTGTTAAGCAACTTCCAGCCCCGTAGGCCTTTTGGAACACCCCAGTGTTGGCTAGAGAAAGGCAACACACTGCACTCTTCCTTGGCAGAGCCAGATTACCTCAGCTCCACACAGGATTCACGACCACACTTCTCGACTGTCCTACATGCAGTGGATGTAACCTCATTCCCCTAGCTGAACTCTATTGAGAAAAACACTCTGCTTCTAATCCCGTTTCACTTTTTACACTTCGAGTCACGCATCCTCAAGGGGGTGGTCGGCTTGCATTCCAAGTACAATTTAAGCACAGTTCTTGGTGTAACACAGCAGGTCTTTTGAAGAGGCACAGGTCTCTAAGTCTCCCTCGCGCATCCTTTGTTTAGGCACTTTGCTGCACGCAGAAAACCGGTCGTAGAAAAAAGTTGATTCAGGGGAAGCCCCAGTGGGGATCGTGAATCTCTTTTGATGTGGTAGCATCAACATGTACTTATGCTGCGTGTCAACCTGGAAATGGGAGACTGAAGGCACAAAGCTTGTTTTCCCGTTTTGAAAGCTCCATTCATGCGGCCTCGAAGCTACCTGAAAAGCACTGTTGTTACCGTGCTTTTCCTTACAGCCGGCATGGCACATAGAAGAAAATGAGTTTTCTCGAAAGAAACCTTGTGCTTCCAGTTCCTACTTGGAACCTCACCCTGCTCTGCTCTATACCAAACGTGAAAGTCAATGTGAGCACTAGCCTCGAAGTAAGGCCCTGATTATGCTGGCAAAACGGGAGGCGTGCAGCAGCTCCATGAGGCCTTCATCGCTGTTCTGCTTTAGTTGAACGGTAGTCAGCTCTCCAAGACTCCTAGGGACTTTGCTTAAGCAACCGTTTCGGTACCAGAACACTGCGTAGAGCCAGGAAGCTTTGGTCCTGCGTGTATGCTGCGTGTCTACCTAGAAATTAGAGACTGATGGCACAAGGCTTGTTTTCCCATTAGGAAAGCTCCGTTCATGCGGCCTCGAAGCTACCGGAAAAGCATTGTTGTTGGCCGGGTTTTAGTCACTGCCGGCATGGTTCTGAGAAGAAAATGAGTTTTTTCGTAAGAAACCTTGTGCTTCCAGTTCCTTGTAGGAAGCTCACCCTGCTCTGCTCTATACCTAAAGTGAAAGTCAACGTGAGACTTGCTTCGAAGTAAGGCCTTGATTATCCTTGCAAAACGGGAGGCGTGCAGCAGCTCCATGAGGCCTTCATCGTTGTTCTGCTTTAGTTTCACGGTAGTAAGCCTTTCAAGACTCCTAGGGACCTTGCTTCAGCACCCGTTTCGGTACCAGAACACTGCGGAGAGCCAGGAAGCTCTGGTCCTGCGTGTATGCTGCGTGTCAACCTAGAAATTAGAGACTGATGGCACAAGGCTTGTTTTCCCATTAGGAAAACTCCGTTCATGCGGCCTCGAAGCTACCTGAAAAGCATTGTTGTTGCCTGGGTTTTCGTCACTGCCGACATGGTTCTGAGAAGAAAATGAGTTTTCATGGAAGAAACCTTGTGCTTCCAGTTCCTTGTTGGAAGCTCACCCTGCTCTGCTCTATACCAAAAGTGAAAGACAACGTGAGCCCTAGCCTCGAAGTAAGGCCCTGATTTGCCTTGCGAATGGGGAGGAGTGCAGCAGCTCCATGAGGCCTTCCTCACTGTTCTGCTTGAGTTTCACGGTAGTGAGCCTTTCAAGACTCCTAGGGACCTTGCTTCAGCACCCGTTTCAGTACCAGAATATTGAATAGACACAGGAAGCTCTAGTCCTATTAAGCAACTTCCAGCCCCGTAGGCCTTTTGGAACACCCCAGTGTTGGCTAGAGAAAGGCAACACACTGCACTCTTCCTTGGCAGAGCCAGATTACCTCAGCTCCACACAGGATTCACGACCACACTTCTCGACTGTCCTCCATGCAGTGGATGTAACCTCATTCCCCTAGCTGAACTCTATTGAGAAAAACACTCTGCTTCTAATCCCGTTTCACTTTTTACACTTCGAGTCACGCATCCTCAAGGGGGTGGTCGGCTTGCATTCCAAGTACAATTTAAGCACAGTTCTTGGTGTAACACAGCAGGTCTTTTGAAGAGGCACAGGTCTCTAAGTCTCCCTCGCGCATCCTTTGTTTAGGCACTTTGCTGCACGCAGAAAACCGGTCGTAGAAAAAAGTTGATTCAGGGGAAGCCCCAGTGGGGATCGTGAATCTCTTTTGACGTGGTAGCATCAACATGTACTTCTGCCGAATGTCAACCTGGAAATGGGAGACTGAAGGCACAAAGCTTGTTTTCCCGTTTTGAAAGCTCCATTCATGCGGCCTCGAAGCTACCTGAAAAGCACTGTTGTTACCGTGCTTTTCCTTACAGCCGGCATGGCACATAGAAGAAAATGAGTTTTCTCGAAAGAAACCTTGTGCTTCCAGTTCCTACTTGGAACCTCACCCTGCTCTGCTCTATACCAAACGTGAAAGTCAATGTGAGCACTAGCCTCGAAGTAAGGCCCTGATTATGCTGGCAAAATGGGAGGCGTGCAGCAGCTCCATGAGGCCTTCATCGCTGTTCTGCTTTAGTTGAACGGTAGTCAGCTCTCCAAGACACCTAGGGACTTTGCTTAAGCAACCGTTTCAGTACCAGAACACTGCGTAGAGCCAGGAAGCTTTGGTCTTGCGTGTATGCTGCGTGTCTACCTAGAAATTAGAGACTGATGGCACAAGGCTTGTTTTCCCATTAGGAAAGCTCCGTTCATGCGGCCTCGAAGCTACCGGAAAAGCATTGTTGTTGGCGGGGTTTTAGTCACTGCCGGCATGTTTCTGAGAAGAAAATGAGTTTTTTCGTAAGAAACCTTTTGCTTCCAGTTCCTTGTAGGAAGCTCACCCTGCTCTGCTCTATACCTAAAGTGAAAGTCAACGTGAGACTTGCTTCGAAGTAAGGCCTTGATTATCCTTGCAAAACGGGAGGCGTGCAGCAGCTCCATGAGGCCTTCATCGTTGTTCTGCTTTAGTTTCACGGTAGTAAGCCTTTCAAGACTCCTAGGGACCTTGCTTCAGCACCCGTTTCGGTACCAGAACACTGCGGAGAGCCAGGAAGCTCTGGTCCTGCGTGTATGCTGCGTGTCAACCTAGAAATTAGAGACTGATGGCACAAGGCTTGTTTTCCCATTAGGAAAGCTCCGTTCATGCGGCCTCGAAGCTACCTGAAAAGCATTGTTGTTGCCTGGGTTTTCGTCACTGCCGACATGGTTCTGAGAAGAAAATGAGTTTTCATGGAAGAAACCTTGTGCTTCCAGTTCCTTGTTGGAAGCTCACCCTGCTCTGCTCTATACCAAAAGTGAAAGCCAAGGTGAGCCCTAGCCTCGAAGTAAGGCCCTGATTTGCCTTGCCAATGGGGAGGCGTGCAGCAGCTCCATGAGGCCTTCCTCACTCTTCTGCTTGAGTTTCACGGTAGTGAGCCTTTCAAGACTCCTAGGGACCTTGCTTCAGCACCCGTTTCAGTACCAGAATATTGAGGAGACACAGGAAGCTCTAGTCCTGTTAAGCAACTTCCAGCCCCGTAGGCCTTTTGGAACACCCCAGTGTTGGCTAGAGAAAGGCAACACACTGCACTCTTCCTTGGCAGAGCCAGATTACCTCAGCTCCACACAGGATTCAGGACCACACTTCTCGACTGTCCTCCATGCAGTGGATGTAACCTCATTCCCCTAGCTGAACTCTATTGAGAAAAACACTCTGCTTCTAATCCCGTTTCACTTTTTACACTTCGAGTCACGCATCCTCAAGGGGGTGGTCGGCTTGCATTCCAAGTACAATTTAAGCACAGTTCTTGGTGTAACACAGCAGGTCTTTTGAAGAGGCACAGGTCTCTAAGTCTCCCTCGCGCATCCTTTGTTTAGGCACTTTGCTGCACGCAGAAAACCGGTCGTAGAAAAAAGTTGATTCAGGGGAAGCCCCAGTGGGGATCGTGAATCTCTTTTGACGTGGTAGCATCAACATGTACTTCTGCCGAGTGTCAACCTGGAAATGGGAGACTGAAGGCACAAAGCTTGTTTTCCCGTTTTGAAAGCTCCATTCATGCGGCCTCGAAGCTACCTGAAAAGCACTGTTGTTACCGTGCTTTTCCTTACAGCCGGCATGGCACATAGAAGAAAATGAGTTTTCTCGAAAGAAACCTTGTGCTTCCAGTTCCTACTTGGAACCTCACCCTGCTCTGCTCTATACCAAACGTGAAAGTCAATGTGAGCACTAGCCTCGAAGTAAGGCCCTGATTATGCTGGCAAAATGGGAGGCGTGCAGCAGCTCCATGAGGCCTTCATCGCTGTTCTGCTTTAGTTGAACGGTAGTCAGCTCTCCAAGACTCCTAGGGACTTTGCTTAAGCAACCGTTTCGGTACCAGAACACTGCGTAGAGCCAGGAAGCTTTGGTCCTGCGTGTATGCTGCGTGTGTACCTAGAAATTAGAGACTGATGGCACAAGGCTTGTTTTCCCATTAGGAAAGCTCCGTTCATGCGGCCTCGAAGCTACCGGAAAAGCATTGTTGTTGGCGGGGTTTATTCACTGCCGGCATGGTTCTGAGAAGAAAATGAGTTTTTTCGTAGAAACCTTGTGCTTCCAGTTCCTTGTAGGAAGCTCACCCTGCTCTGCTCTATACCTAAAGTGAAAGTCAACGTGAGACTTGCTTCGAAGTAAGGCCTTGATCATCCTTGCAAAACGGGAGGCGTGCAGCAGCTCCATGAGGCCTTCATCGTTGTTCTGCTTTAGTTTCACGGTAGTAAGCCTTTCAAGACTCCTAGGGACCTTGCTTCAGCACCCGTTTCGGTACCAGAACACTGCGGAGAGCCAGGAAGCTCTGGTCCTGCGTGTATGCTGCGTGTCAACCTAGAAATTAGAGACTGATGGCACAAGGCTTGTTTTCCCATTAGGAAAGCTCCGTTCATGCGGCCTCGAAGCTACCTGAAAAGCATAGTTGTTGCCTGGGTTTTCGTCACTGCCGACATGGTTCTGAGAAGAAAATGAGTTTTCATGGAAGAAACCTTGTGCTTCCAGTTCCCTTTTGGAAGCTCACCCTGCTCTGCTCTATACCAAAAGTAAAAGCCAACGTGAGCCCTAGCCTCGAAGTAAGGCCCTGATTTGCCTTGCCAATGGGGAGGCGTGCAGCAGCTCCATGAGGCCTTCCTCACTGTTCTGCTTGAGTTTCACGGTAGTGAGCCTTTCAAGACTCCTAGGGACCTTGCTTCAGCACCCGTTTCAGTACCAGAATATTGAGTAGACACAGGAAGCTCTAGTCCTGTTAAGCAACTTCCAGCCCCGTAGACCTTTTGGAACACCCCAGTGTTGGCTAGAGAAAGGCAACACACTGCACTCTTCCTTGGCAGAGCCAGATTACCTCAGCTCCACACAGGATTCACGACCACACTTCTCGACTGTCCTCCATGCAGTGGATGTAACCTCATTCCCCTAGCTGAACTCTATTGAGAAAAACACTCTGCTTCTAATCCCGTTTCACTTTTTACACTTCGAGTCACGCATCCTCAAGGGGGTGGTCGGCTTGCATTCCAAGTACAATTTAAGCACAGTTCTTGGTGTAACACAGCAGGTCTTTTGAAGAGGCACAGGTCTCTAAGTCTCCCTCGCGCATCCTTTGTTTAGGCACTTTGCTGCACGCAGAAAACCGGTCGTAGAAAAAAGTTGATTCAGGGGAAGCCCCAGTGGGGATCGTGAATCTCTTTTGACGTGGTAGCATCAACATGTACTTATGCTGCGTGTCAACCTGGAAATGGGAGACTGAAGGCACAAAGCTTGTTTTCCCGTTTTGAAAGCTCCATTCATGCGGCCTCGAAGCTACCTGAAAAGCACTGTTGTTACCGTGCTTTTCCTTACAGCCGGCATGGCACATAGAAGAAAATGAGTTTTCTCGAAAGAAACCTTGTTCTTCCAGTTCCTACTTGGAACCTCACCCTGCTCTGCTCTATACCAAACGTGAAAGTCAATGTGAGCACTAGCCTCGAAGTAAGGCCCTGATTATGCTGGCAAAACGGGAGGCGTGCAGCAGCTCCATGAGGCCTTCATCACTGTTCTGCTTTAGTTGAACGGTAGTCAGCTCTCCAAGACTCCTAGGGACTTTGCTTAAGCAACCGTTTCGGTACCAGAACACTGCGTAGAGCCAGGAAGCTTTGGTCCTGCGTGTATGCTGCGTGTCTACCTAGAAATTAGAGACTGATGGCACAAGGCTTGTTTTCCCATTAGGAAAGCTCCGTTCATGCGGCCTCGAAGCTACCGGAAAAGCATTGTTGTTGGCGGGGTTTTAGTCACTGCCGGCATGGTTCTGAGAAGAAAATGAGTTTTTTCGTGAGAAACCTTTTGCTTCCAGTTCCTTGTAGGAAGCTCACCCTGCTCTGCTCTATACCTAAAGTGAAAGTCAACGTGAGACTTGCTTCGAAGTAAGGCCTTGATTATCCTTGCAAAACGGGAGGCGTGCAGCAGCTCCATGAGGCCTTCATCGTTGTTCTGCTTTAGTTTCACGGTAGTAAGCCTTTCAAGACTCCTAGGGACCTTGCTTCAGCACCCGTTTCGGTACCAGAACACTGCGGAGAGCCAGAAAGCTCTGGTCCTGCGTGTATGCTGCGTGTCAACCTAGAAATTAGAGACTGATGGCACAAGGCTTGTTTTCCCATTAGGAAAGCTCCGTTCATGCGGCCTCGAAGCTACCTGAAAAGCATTGTTGTTGCCTGGGTTTTCGTCACTGCCGACATGGTTCTGAGAAGAAAATGAGTTTTCATGGAAGAAACCTTGTGCTTCCAGTTCCTTGTTGGAAGCTCACCCTGCTCTGCTCTATACCAAAAGTGAAAGCCAACGTGAGCCCTAGCCTCGAAGTAAGGCCCTGATTTGCCTTGCCAATGGGGAGGCGTGCAGCAGCTCCATGAGGCATTCCTCACTCTTCTGCTTGAGTTTCACGGTAGTGAGCCTTTCAAGACTCCTAGGGACCTTGCTTCAGCACCCGTTTCAGTACCAGAATATTGAGGAGACACAGGAAGCTCTAGTCCTGTTAAGCAACTTCCAGCCCCGTAGGCCTTTTGGAACACCCCAGTGTTGGCTAGAGAAAGGCAACACACTGCACTCTTCCTTGGCAGAGCCAGATTACCTCAGCTCCACACAGGATTCACGACCACACTTCTCGACTGTCCTCCATGCAGTGGATGTAACCTCATTCCCCTAGCTGAACTCTATTGAGAAAAACACTCTGCTTCTAATCCCGTTTCACTTTTTACACTTCGAGTCACGCATCCTCAAGGGGGTGGTCGGCTTGCATTCCAAGTACAATTTAAGCACAGTTCTTGGTGTAACACAGCAGGTCTTTTGAAGAGGCACAGGTCTCTAAGTCTCCCTCGCGCATCCTTTGTTTAGGCACTTTGCTGCACGCAGAAAACCGGTCGTAGAAAAAAGTTGATTCAGGGGAAGCCCCAGTGGGGATCGTGAATCTCTTTTGACGTGGTAGCATCAACATGTACTTATGCTGCGTGTCAACCTGGAAATGGGAGACTGAAGGCACAAAGCTTGTTTTCCCGTTTTGAAAGCTCCATTCATGCGGCCTCGAAGCTACCTGAAAAGCACTGTTGTTACCGTGCTTTTCCTTACAGCCGGCATGGCACATAGAAGAAAATGAGTTTTCTCGAAAGAAACCTTGTGCTTCCAGTTCCTACTTGGAACCTCACCCTGCTCTGCTCTATACCAAACGTGAAAGTCAATGTGAGCACTAGCCTCGAAGTAAGGCCCTGATTATGCTGGCAAAACGGGAGGCGTACAGCAGCTCCATGAGGCCTTCATCGCTGTTCTGCTTTAGTTTCACGGTAGTAAGCTCTCCAAGACTCCTAGGGACTTTGCTTAAGCAACCGTTTCGGTACCAGAACACTGCGTAGAGCCAGGAAGCTTTGGTCCTGCGTGTATGCTGCGTGTGTACCTAGAAATTAGAGACTGATGGCACAAGGCTTGTTTTCCCATTAGGAAAGCTCCGTTCATGCGGCCTCGAAGCTACCGGAAAAGCATTGTTGTTGGCGGGGTTTATTCACTGCCGGCATGGTTCTGAGAAGAAAATGAGTTTTTTCGTAGAAACCTTGTGCTTCCAGTTCCTTGTAGGAAGCTCACCCTGCTCTGCTCTATACCTAAAGTGAAAGTCAACGTGAGACTTGCTTCGAAGTAAGGCCTTGATCATCCTTGCAAAACGGGAGGCGTGCAGCAGCTCCATGAGGCCTTCATCGTTGTTCTGCTTTAGTTTCACGGTAGTAAGCCTTTCAAGACTCCTAGGGACCTTGCTTCAGCACCCGTTTCGGTACCAGAACACTGCGGAGAGCCAGGAAGCTCTGGTCCTGCGTGTATGCTGCGTGTCAACCTAGAAATTAGAGACTGATGGCACAAGGCTTGTTTTCCCATTAGGAAAGCTCCGTTCATGCGGCCTCGAAGCTACCTGAAAAGCATAGTTGTTGCCTGGGTTTTCGTCACTGCCGACATGGTTCTGAGAAGAAAATGAGTTTTCATGGAAGAAACCTTGTGCTTCCAGTTCCTTGTTGGAAGCTCACCCTGCTCTGCTCTATACCAAAAGTGAAAGCCAACGTGAGCCCTAGCCTCGAAGTAAGGCCCTGATTTGCCTTGCCAATGGAGAGGCGTGCAGCAGCTCCATGAGGCCTTCCTCACTGTTCTGCTTGAGTTTCACGGTAGTAAGCCTTTCAAGACTCCTAGGGACCTTGCTTCAGCACCCGTTTCCGTACCAGAATATTGAGGAGACACAGGAAGCTCTAGTCCTGTTAAGCAACTTCCAGCCCCGTAGGCCTTTTGGAACACCCCAGTGTTGGCTAGAGAAAGGCAACACACTGCACTCTTCCTTGGCAGAGCCAGATTACCTCAGCTCCACACAGGATTCACGACCACACTTCTCGACTGTCCTCCATGCAGTGGATGTAACCTCATTCCCCTAGCTGAACTCTATTGAGAAAAACACTCTGCTTCTAATCCCGTTTCACTTTTTACACTTCGAGTCACGCATCCTCAAGGGGGTGGTCGGCTTGCATTCCAAGTACAATTTAAGCACAGTTCTTGGTGTAACACAGCAGGTCTTTTGAAGAGGCACAGGTCTCTAAGTCTCCCTCGCGCATCCTTTGTTTAGGCACTTTGCTGCACGCAGAAAACCGGTCGTAGAAAAAAGTTGATTCAGGGGAAGCCCCAGTGGGGATCGTGAATCTCTTTTGACGTGGTAGCATCAACATGTACTTATGCTGCGTGTCAACCTGGAAATGGGAGACTGAAGGCACAAAGCTTGTTTTCCCGGTTTGAAAGCTCCATTCATGCGGCCTCGAAGCTACCTGAAAAGCACTGTTGTTACCGTGCTTTTCCTTACAGCCGGCATGGCACATAGAAGAAAATGAGTTTTCTCGAAAGAAACCTTGTGCTTCCAGTTCCTACTTGGAACCTCACCCTGCTCTGCTCTATACCAAACGTGAAAGTCAATGTGAGCACTAGCCTCGAAGTAAGGCCCTGATTATGCTGGCAAAACGGGAGGCGTGCAGCAGCTCCATGAGGCCTTCATCGCTGTTCTGCTTTAGTTGAACGGTAGTCAGCTCTCCAAGACTCCTAGGGACTTTGCTTAAGCAACCGTTTCGGTACCAGAACACTGCGTAGAGCCAGGAAGCTTTGGTCCTGCGTGTATGCTGCGTGTGTACCTAGAAATTAGAGACTGATGGCACAAGGCTTGTTTTCCCATTAGGAAAGCTCCGTTCATGCGGCCTCGAAGCTACCGGAAAAGCATTGTTGTTGGCGGGGTTTTAGTCACTGCCGGCATGGTTCTGAGAAGAAAATGAGTTTTTTCGTAAGAAACCTTGTGCTTCCAGTTCCTTGTAGGAAGCTCACCCTGCTCTGCTCTATACCTAAAGTGAAAGTCAACGTGAGACTTGCTTCGAAGGAAGGCCTTGATTATCCTTGCAAAACGGGAGGCGTGCAGCAGCTCCATGAGGCCTTCATCGTTGTTCTGCTTTAGTTTCACGGTAGTAAGCCTTTCAAGACTCCTAGGGACCTTGCTTCAGCACCCGTTTCGGTACCAGAACAGTGCGGAGAGCCAGAAAGCTCTGGTCCTGCGTGTATGCTGCGTGTCAACCTAGAAATTAGAGACTGATGGCACAAGGCTTGGTTTCCCATTAGGAAAGCTCCGTTCATGAGGCCTCGAAGCTACCTGAAAAGCATTGTTGTTGCCTGGGTTTTCGTCACTGCCGACATGGTTCTGAGAAGAAAATGAGTTTTCATGGAAGAAACCTTGTGCTTCCAGTTCCTTTTTGGAAGCTCACCCTGCTCTGCTCTATACCAAAAGTGAAAGCCAACGTGAGCCCTAGCCTCGAAGTAAGGCCCTGATTTGCCTTGCCAATGGGGAGGCGTGCAGCAGCTCCATGAGGCCTTCCTCACTGTTCTGCTTGAGTTTCACGGTAGTAAGCCTTTCAAGACTCCTAGGGACCTTGCTTCAGCACCCGTTTCAGTACCAGAATATTGAGTAGACACAGGAAGCTCTAGTCCTGTTAAGCAACTTCCAGCCCCGTAGGCCTTTTGGAACACCCCAGTGTTGGCTAGAGAAAGGCAACACACTGCACTCTTCCTTGGCAGAGCCAGATTACCTCAGCTCCACACAGGTTTCACGACCCATTTCTCGACTGTCCTCTATGCAGTGGATGTAACCTCATTCCCCTAGCTGAACTCTATTGAGAAAAACACTCTGCTTCTAATCCCGTTTCACTTTTTACACTTCGAGTCACGCATCCTCAAGGAGGTGGTCGGCTTGCATTCCAAGTACAATTTAAGCACCGTTCTTGGTGTAACACAGCAGGTCTTTTGAAGAGGCACAGGTCTCTAAGTCTCCCTCGCGCATCCTTTGTTTAGGCACTTTGCTGCACGCAGAAAACCGGTCGTAGAAAAAAGTTGATTCAGGGGAAGCCCCAGTGGGGATCGTGAATCTCTTTTGACGTGGTAGCATCAACATGTACTTATGCTGCGTGTCAACCTGGAAATGGGAGACTGAAGGCACAAAGCTTGTTTTCCCGTTTTGAAAGCTCCATTCATGCGGCCTCGAAGCTACCTGAAAAGCACTGTTGTTACCGTGCTTTTCCTTACAGCCGGCATGGCACATAGAAGAAAATGAGTTTTCTCGAAAGAAACCTTGTGCTTCCAGTTCCTACTTGGAACCTCACCCTGCTCTGCTCTATACCAAACGTGAAAGTCAATGTGAGCACTAGCCTCGAAGTAAGGCCCTGATTATGCTGGCAAAACGGGAGGCGTGCAGCAGCTCCATGAGGCCTTCATCGCTGTTCTGCTTTAGTTGAACGGTAGTCAGCTCTCCAAGACTCCTAGGGACTTTGCTTAAGCAACCGTTTCGGTACCAGAACACTGCGTAGAGCCAGGAAGCTTTGGTCCTGCGTGTATGCTGCGTGTCTACCTAGAAATTAGAGACTGATGGCACAAGGCTTGTTTTCCCATTAGGAAAGCTCCGTTCATGCGGCCTCGAAGCTACCGGAAAAGCATTGTTGTTGGCGGGGCTTTAGTCACTGCCGGCATGGTTCTGAGAAGAAAATGAGTTTTTTCGTAGAAACCTTGTGCTTCCAGTTCCTTGTAGGAAGCTCACCCTGCTCTGCTCTATACCTAAAGTGAAAGTCAACGTGAGACTTGCTTCGAAGTAAGGCCTTGATCATCCTTGCAAAACGGGAGGCGTGCAGCAGCTCCATGAGGCCTTCATCGTTGTTCTGCTTTAGTTTCACGGTAGTAAGCCTTTCAAGACTCCTAGGGACCTTGCTTCAGCACCCGTTTCGGTACCAGAACACTGTGGAGAGCCAGGAAGCTCTGGTCCTGCGTGTATGCTGCGTGTCAACCTAGAAATTAGAGACTGATGGCACAAGGCTTGTTTTCCCATTAGGAAAGCTCCGTTCATGCGGCCTCGAAGCTACCTGAAAAGCATTGTTGTTGCCTGGGTTTTCGTCACTGCCGACATGGTTCTGAGAAGAAAATGAGTTTTCATGGAAGAAACCTTGTGCTTCCAGTTCCTTGTTGGAAGCTCACCCTGCTCTGCTCTATACCAAAAGTGAAAGCCAACGTGAGCCCTAGCCTCGAAGTAAGGCCCTGATTTGCCTTGCCAATGGGGAGGCGTGCAGCAGCTCCATGAGGCCTTCCTCACTGTTCTGCTTGAGTTTCACGGTAGTGAGCCTTTCAAGACTCCTAGGGACCTTGCTTCAGCACCCGTTTCAGTACCAGAATATTGAATAGACACAGGAAGCTCTAGTCCTGTTAAGCAACTTCCAGCCCTGTAGGCCTTTTGGAACACCCCAGTGTTGGCTAGAGAAAGGCAACACACTGCACTCTTCCTTGGCAGAGCCAGATTACCTCAGCTCCACACAGGATTCACGACCACACTTCTCGACTGTCCTCCATGCAGTGGATGTAACCTCATTCCCCTAGCTGAACTCTATTGAGAAAAACACTCTGCTTCTAATCCCGTTTCACTTTTTACACTTCGAGTCACGCATCCTCAAGGGGGTGGTCGGCTTGCATTCCAAGTACAATTTAAGCACAGTTCTTGGTGTAACACAGCAGGTCTTTTGAAGAGGCACAGGTCTCTAAGTCTCCCTCGCGCATCCTTTGTTTAGGCACTTTGCTGCACGCAGAAAACCGGTCGTAGAAAAAAGTTGATTCAGGGGAAGCCCCAGTGGGGATCGTGAATCTCTTTTGACGTGGTAGCTTCAACATGTACTTCTGCCGAGTGTCAACCTGGAAATGGGAGACTGAAGGCACAAAGCTTGTTTTCCCGTTTTGAAAGCTCCATTCATGCGGCCTCGAAGCTACCTGAAAAGCACTGTTGTTACCGTGCTTTTCCTTACAGCCGGCATGGCACATAGAAGAAAATGAGTTTTCTCGAAAGAAACCTTGTGCTTCCAGTTCCTACTTGGAACCTCACCCTGCTCTGCTCTATACCAAACGTGAAAGTCAATGTGAGCACTAGCCTCGAAGTAAGGCCCTGATTATGCTGGCAAAACGGGAGGCGTGCAGCAGCTCCATGAGGCCTTCATCGCTGTTCTGCTTTAGTTGAACGGTAGTCAGCTCTCCAAGACCCCTAGGGACTTTGCTTAAGCAACCGTTTCGGTACCAGAACACTGCGTAGAGCCAGGAAGCTTTGGTCTTGCGTGTATGCTGCGTGTCTACCTAGAAATTAGAGACTGATGGCACAAGGCTTGTTTTCCCATTAGGAAAGCTCCGTTCATGCGGCCTCGAAGCTACCGGAAAAGCATTGTTGTTGGCGGGGTTTTAGTCACTGCCGGCATGGTTCTGAGAAGAAAATGAGTTTTTTCGTAAGAAACCTTGTGCTTCCAGTTCCTTGTAGGAAGCTCACCCTGCTCTGCTCTATACCTAAAGTGAAAGTCAACGTGAGACTTGCTTCGAAGTAAGGCCTTGATTATCCTTGCAAAACGGGAGGCGTGCAGCAGCTCCATGAGGCCTTCATCGTTGTTCTGCTTTAGTTTCACGGTAGTAAGCCTTTCAAGACTCCTAGGGACCTTGCTTCAGCACCCGTTTCGGTACCAGAACACTGCGGAGAGCCAGGAAGCTCTGGTCCTGCGTGTATGCTGCGTGTCAACGTAGAAATTAGAGACTGATGACACAATGCTTGTTTTCCCATTAGGAAAGCTCCGTTCATGCGGCCTCGAAGCTACCTGAAAAGCATTGTTGTTGCCTGGGTTTTCGTCACTGCCGACATGGTTCTGAGAAGAAAATGAGTTTTCATGGAAGAAACCTTGTGCTTCCAGTTCCTTTTTGGAAGCTCACCCTGCTCTGCTCTATACCAAAAGTAAAAGCCAACGTGAGCCCTAGCCTCGAAGTAAGGCCCTGATTTGCCTTGCCAATGGGGAGGCGTGCAGCAGCTCCATGAGGCCTTCCTCACTGTTCTGCTTGAGTTTCACGGTAGTAAGCCTTTCAAGACTCCTAGGGACCTTGCTTCAGCACCCGTTTCCGTACCAGAATATTGAGGAGACACAGGAAGCTCTAGTCCTGTTAAGCAACTTCCAGCCCCGTAGGCCTTTTGGAACACCCCAGTGTTGGCTAGAGAAAGGCAACACACTGCACTCTTCCTTGGCAGAGCCAGATTACCTCAGCTCCACACAGGATTCACGACCACACTTCTCGACTGTCCTCCATGCAGTGGATGTAACCTCATTCCCCTAGCTGAACTCTATTGAGAAAAACACTCTGCTTCTAATCCCGTTTCACTTTTTACACTTCGAGTCACGCATCCTCAAGGGGGTGGTCGGCTTGCATTCCAAGTACAATTTAAGCACAGTTCTTGGTGTAACACAGCAGGTCTTTTGAAGAGGCACAGGTCTCTAAGTCTCCCTCGCGCATCCTTTGTTTAGGCACTTTGCTGCACGCAGAAAACCGGTCGTAGAAAAAAGTTGATTCAGGGGAAGCCCCAGTGGGGATCGTGAATCTCTTTTGACGTGGTAGCATCAACATGTACTTATGCTGCGTGTCAACCTGGAAATGGGAGACTGAAGGCACAAAGCTTGTTTTCCCGTTTTGAAAGCTCCATTCATGCGGCCTCGAAGCTACCTGAAAAGCACTGTTGTTACCGTGCTTTTCCTTACAGCCGGCATGGCACATAGAAGAAAATGAGTTTTCTCGAAAGAAACCTTGTGCTTCCAGTTCCTACTTGGAACCTCACCCTGCTCTGCTCTATACCAAACGTGAAAGTCAATGTGAGCACTAGCCTCGAAGTAAGGCCCTGATTATGCTGGCAAAACGGGAGGCGTGCAGCAGCTCCATGAGGCCTTCATCGCTGTTCTGCTTTAGTTGAACGGTAGTCAGCTCTCCAAGACTCCTAGGGACTTTGCTTAAGCAACCGTTTCGGTACCAGAACACTGCGTAGAGCCAGGAAGCTTTGGTCCTGCGTGTATGCTGCGTGTGTACCTAGAAATTAGAGACTGATGGCACAAGGCTTGTTTTCCCATTAGGAAAGCTCCGTTCATGCGGCCTCGAAGCTACCGGAAAAGCATTGTTGTTGGCGGGGTTTTAGTCACTGCCGGCATGGTTCTGAGAAGAAAATGAGTTTTTTCGTAAGAAACCTTGTGCTTCCAGTTCCTTGTAGGAAGCTCACCCTGCTCTGCTCTATACCTAAAGTGAAAGTCAACGTGAGACTTGCTTCGAAGGAAGGCCTTGATTATCCTTGCAAAACGGGAGGCGTGCAGCAGCTCCATGAGGCCTTCATCGTTGTTCTGCTTTAGTTTCACGGTAGTAAGCCTTTCAAGACTCCTAGGGACCTTGCTTCAGCACCCGTTTCGGTACCAGAACAGTGCGGAGAGCCAGAAAGCTCTGGTCCTGCGTGTATGCTGCGTGTCAACCTAGAAATTAGAGACTGATGGCACAAGGCTTGTTTTCCCATTAGGAAAGCTCCGTTCATGCGGCCTCGAAGCTACCTGAAAAGCATTGTTGTTGCCTGGGTTTTCGTCACTGCCGACATGGTTCTGAGAAGAAAATGAGTTTTCATGGAAGAAACCTTGTGCTTCCAGTTCCTTTTTGGAAGCTCACCCTGCTCTGCTCTATACCAAAAGTGAAAGCCAACGTGAGCCCTAGCCTCGAAGTAAGGCCCTGATTTGCCTTGCCAATGGGGAGGCGTGCAGCAGCTCCATGAGGCCTTCCTCACTGTTCTGCTTGAGTTTCACGGTAGTAAGCCTTTCAAGACTCCTAGGGACCTTGCTTCAGCACCCGTTTCAGTACCAGAATATTGAGTAGACACAGGAAGCTCTAGTCCTGTTAAGCAACTTCCAGCCCCGTAGGCCTTTTGGAACACCCCAGTGTTGGCTAGAGAAAGGCAACACACTGCACTCTTCCTTGGCAGAGCCAGATTACCTCAGCTCCACACAGGTTTCACGACCCATTTCTCGACTGTCCTCTATGCAGTGGATGTAACCTCATTCCCCTAGCTGAACTCTATTGAGAAAAACACTCTGCTTCTAATCCCGTTTCACTTTTTACACTTCGAGTCACGCATCCTCAAGGAGGTGGTCGGCTTGCATTCCAAGTACAATTTAAGCACCGTTCTTGGTGTAACACAGCAGGTCTTTTGAAGAGGCACAGGTCTCTAAGTCTCCCTCGCGCATCCTTTGTTTAGGCACTTTGCTGCACGCAGAAAACCGGTCGTAGAAAAAAGTTGATTCAGGGGAAGCCCCAGTGGGGATCGTGAATCTCTTTTGACGTGGTAGCATCAACATGTACTTATGCTGCGTGTCAACCTGGAAATGGGAGACTGAAGGCACAAAGCTTGTTTTCCCGTTTTGAAAGCTCCATTCATGCGGCCTCGAAGCTACCTGAAAAGCACTGTTGTTACCGTGCTTTTCCTTACAGCCGGCATGGCACATAGAAGAAAATGAGTTTTCTCGAAAGAAACCTTGTGCTTCCAGTTCCTACTTGGAACCTCACCCTGCTCTGCTCTATACCAAACGTGAAAGTCAATGTGAGCACTAGCCTCGAAGTAAGGCCCTGATTATGCTGGCAAAACGGGAGGCGTGCAGCAGCTCCATGAGGCCTTCATCGCTGTTCTGCTTTAGTTGAACGGTAGTCAGCTCTCCAAGACTCCTAGGGACTTTGCTTAAGCAACCGTTTCGGTACCAGAACACTGCGTAGAGCCAGGAAGCTTTGGTCCTGCGTGTATGCTGCGTGTCTACCTAGAAATTAGAGACTGATGGCACAAGGCTTGTTTTCCCATTAGGAAAGCTCCGTTCATGCGGCCTCGAAGCTACCGGAAAAGCATTGTTGTTGGCGGGGCTTTAGTCACTGCCGGCATGGTTCTGAGAAGAAAATGAGTTTTTTCGTAGAAACCTTGTGCTTCCAGTTCCTTGTAGGAAGCTCACCCTGCTCTGCTCTATACCTAAAGTGAAAGTCAACGTGAGACTTGCTTCGAAGTAAGGCCTTGATCATCCTTGCAAAACGGGAGGCGTGCAGCAGCTCCATGAGGCCTTCATCGTTGTTCTGCTTTAGTTTCACGGTAGTAAGCCTTTCAAGACTCCTAGGGACCTTGCTTCAGCACCCGTTTCGGTACCAGAACACTGTGGAGAGCCAGGAAGCTCTGGTCCTGCGTGTATGCTGCGTGTCAACCTAGAAATTAGAGACTGATGGCACAAGGCTTGTTTTCCCATTAGGAAAGCTCCGTTCATGCGGCCTCGAAGCTACCTGAAAAGCATTGTTGTTGCCTGGGTTTTCGTCACTGCCGACATGGTTCTGAGAAGAAAATGAGTTTTCATGGAAGAAACCTTGTGCTTCCAGTTCCTTGTTGGAAGCTCACCCTGCTCTGCTCTATACCAAAAGTGAAAGCCAACGTGAGCCCTAGCCTCGAAGTAAGGCCCTGATTTGCCTTGCCAATGGGGAGGCGTGCAGCAGCTCCATGAGGCCTTCCTCACTGTTCTGCTTGAGTTTCACGGTAGTGAGCCTTTCAAGACTCCTAGGGACCTTGCTTCAGCACCCGTTTCAGTACCAGAATATTGAATAGACACAGGAAGCTCTAGTCCTGTTAAGCAACTTCCAGCCCCGTAGGCCTTTTGGAACACCCCAGTGTTGGCTAGAGAAAGGCAACACACTGCACTCTTCCTTGGCAGAGCCAGATTACCTCAGCTCCACACAGGATTCACGACCACACTTCTCGACTGTCCTCCATGCAGTGGATGTAACCTCATTCCCCTAGCTGAACTCTATTGAGAAAAACACTCTGCTTCTAATCCCGTTTCACTTTTTACACTTCGAGTCACGCATCCTCAAGGGGGTGGTCGGCTTGCATTCCAAGTACAATTTAAGCACAGTTCTTGGTGTAACACAGCAGGTCTTTTGAAGAGGCACAGGTCTCTAAGTCTCCCTCGCGCATCCTTTGTTTAGGCACTTTGCTGCACGCAGAAAACCGGTCGTAGAAAAAAGTTGATTCAGGGGAAGCCCCAGTGGGGATCGTGAATCTCTTTTGACGTGGTAGCTTCAACATGTACTTCTGCCGAGTGTCAACCTGGAAATGGGAGACTGAAGGCACAAAGCTTGTTTTCCCGTTTTGAAAGCTCCATTCATGCGGCCTCGAAGCTACCTGAAAAGCACTGTTGTTACCGTGCTTTTCCTTACAGCCGGCATGGCACATAGAAGAAAATGAGTTTTCTCGAAAGAAACCTTGTGCTTCCAGTTCCTACTTGGAACCTCACCCTGCTCTGCTCTATACCAAACGTGAAAGTCAATGTGAGCACTAGCCTCGAAGTAAGGCCCTGATTATGCTGGCAAAACGGGAGGCGTGCAGCAGCTCCATGAGGCCTTCATCGCTGTTCTGCTTTAGTTGAACGGTAGTCAGCTCTCCAAGACCCCTAGAGACTTTGCTTAAGCAACCGTTTCGGTACCAGAACACTGCGTAGAGCCAGGAAGCTTTGGTCTTGCGTGTATGCTGCGTGTCTACCTAGAAATTAGAGACTGATGGCACAAGGCTTGTTTTCCCATTAGGAAAGCTCCGTTCATGCGGCCTCGAAGCTACCGGAAAAGCATTGTTGTTGGCGGGGTTTTAGTCACTGCCGGCATGGTTCTGAGAAGAAAATGAGTTTTTTCGTAAGAAACCTTGTGCTTCCAGTTCCTTGTAGGAAGCTCACCCTGCTCTGCTCTATACCTAAAGTGAAAGTCAACGTGAGACTTGCTTCGAAGTAAGGCCTTGATTATCCTTGCAAAACGGGAGGCGTGCAGCAGCTCCATGAGGCCTTCATCGTTGTTCTGCTTTAGTTTCACGGTAGTAAGCCTTTCAAGACTCCTAGGGACCTTGCTTCAGCACCCGTTTCGGTACCAGAACACTGCGGAGAGCCAGGAAGCTCTGGTCCTGCGTGTATGCTGCGTGTCAACGTAGAAATTAGAGACTGATGACACAATGCTTGTTTTCCCATTAGGAAAGCTCCGTTCATGCGGCCTCGAAGCTACCTGAAAAGCATTGTTGTTGCCTGGGTTTTCGTCACTGCCGACATGGTTCTGAGAAGAAAATGAGTTTTCATGGAAGAAACCTTGTGCTTCCAGTTCCTTTTTGGAAGCTCACCCTGCTCTGCTCTATACCAAAAGTAAAAGCCAACGTGAGCCCTAGCCTCGAAGTAAGGCCCTGATTTGCCTTGCCAATGGGGAGGCGTGCAGCAGCTCCATGAGGCCTTCCTCACTGTTCTGCTTGAGTTTCACGGTAGTGAGCCTTTCAAGACTCCTAGGGACCTTGCTTCAGCACCCGTTTCAGTACCAGAATATTGAGTAGACACAGGAAGCTCTAGTCCTGTTAAGCAACTTCCAGCCCCGTAGACCTTTTGGAACACCCCAGTGTTGGCTAGAGAAAGGCAACACACTGCACTCTTCCTTGGCAGAACCAGATTACCTCAGCTCCACACAGGATTCACGACCACACTTCTCGACTGTCCTCCATGCAGTGGATGTAACCTCATTCCCCTAGCTGAACTCTATTGAGAAAAACACTCTGCTTCTAATCCCGTTTCACTTTTTACACTTCGAGTCACGCATCCTCAAGGGGGTGGTCGGCTTGCATTCCAAGTACAATTTAAGCACAGTTCTTGGTGTAACACAGCAGGTCTTTTGAAGAGGCACAGGTCTCTAAGTCTCCCTCGCGCATCCTTTGTTTAGGCACTTTGCTGCACGCAGAAAACCGGTCGTAGAAAAAAGTTGATTCAGGGGAAGCCCCAGTGGGGATCGTGAATCTCTTTTGACGTGGTAGCTTCAACATGTACTTCTGCCGAGTGTCAACCTGGAAATGGGAGACTGAAGGCACAAAGCTTGTTTTCCCGTTTTGAAAGCTCCATTCATGCGGCCTCGAAGCTACCTGAAAAGCACTGTTGTTACCGTGCTTTTCCTTACAGCCGGCATGGCACATAGAAGAAAATGAGTTTTCTCGAAAGAAACCTTGTGCTTCCAGTTCCTACTTGGAACCTCACCCTGCTCTGCTCTATACCAAACGTGAAAGTCAATGTGAGCACTAGCCTCGAAGTAAGGCCCTGATTATGCTGGCAAAACGGGAGGCGTGCAGCAGCTCCATGAGGCCTTCATCGCTGTTCTGCTTTAGTTGAACGGTAGTCAGCTCTCCAAGACCCCTAGGGACTTTGCTTAAGCAACCGTTTCGGTACCAGAACACTGCGTAGAGCCAGGAAGCTTTGGTCTTGCGTGTATGCTGCGTGTCTACCTAGAAATTAGAGACTGATGGCACAAGGCTTGTTTTCCCATTAGGAAAGCTCCGTTCATGCGGCCTCGAAGCTACCGGAAAAGCATTGTTGTTGGCGGGGTTTTAGTCACTGCCGGCATGGTTCTGAGAAGAAAATGAGTTTTTTCGTAAGAAACCTTGTGCTTCCAGTTCCTTGTAGGAAGCTCACCCTGCTCTGCTCTATACCTAAAGTGAAAGTCAACGTGAGACTTGCTTCGAAGTAAGGCCTTGATTATCCTTGCAAAACGGGAGGCGTGCAGCAGCTCCATGAGGCCTTCATCGTTGTTCTGCTTTAGTTTCACGGTAGTAAGCCTTTCAAGACTCCTAGGGACCTTGCTTCAGCACCCGTTTCGGTACCAGAACACTGCGGAGAGCCAGGAAGCTCTGGTCCTGCGTGTATGCTGCGTGTCAACGTAGAAATTAGAGACTGATGACACAATGCTTGTTTTCCCATTAGGAAAGCTCCGTTCATGCGGCCTCGAAGCTACCTGAAAAGCATTGTTGTTGCCTGGGTTTTCGTCACTGCCGACATGGTTCTGAGAAGAAAATGAGTTTTCATGGAAGAAACCTTGTGCTTCCAGTTCCTTTTTGGAAGCTCACCCTGCTCTGCTCTATACCAAAAGTAAAAGCCAACGTGAGCCCTAGCCTCGAAGTAAGGCCCTGATTTGCCTTGCCAATGGGGAGGCGTGCAGCAGCTCCATGAGGCCTTCCTCACTGTTCTGCTTGAGTTTCACGGTAGTGAGCCTTTCAAGACTCCTAGGGACCTTGCTTCAGCACCCGTTTCAGTACCAGAATATTGAGTAGACACAGGAAGCTCTAGTCCTGTTAAGCAACTTCCAGCCCCGTAGACCTTTTGGAACACCCCAGTGTTGGCTAGAGAAAGGCAACACACTGCACTCTTCCTTGGCAGAGCCAGATTACCTCAGCTCCACACAGGATTCACGACCACACTTCTCGACTGTCCTCCATGCAGTGGATGTAACCTCATTCCCCTAGCTGAACTCTATTGAGAAAAACACTCTGCTTCTAATCCCGTTTCACTTTTTACACTTCGAGTCACGCATCCTCAAGGGGGTGGTCGGCTTGCATTCCAAGTACAATTTAAGCACAGTTCTTGGTGTAACACAGCAGGTCTTTTGAAGAGGCACAGGTCTCTAAGTCTCCCTCGCGCATCCTTTGTTTAGGCACTTTGCTGCACGCAGAAAACCGGTCGTAGAAAAAAGTTGATTCAGGGGAAGCCCCAGTGGGGATCGTGAATCTCTTTTGACGTGGTAGCATCAACATGTACTTATGCTGCGTGTCAACCTGGAAATGGGAGACTGAAGGCACAAAGCTTGTTTTCCCGTTTTGAAAGCTCCATTCATGCGGCCTCGAAGCTACCTGAAAAGCACTGTTGTTACCGTGCTTTTCCTTACAGCCGGCATGGCACATAGAAGAAAATGAGTTTTCTCGAAAGAAACCTTGTGCTTCCAGTTCCTACTTGGAACCTCACCCTGCTCTGCTCTATACCAAACGTGAAAGTCAATGTGAGCACTAGCCTCGAAGTAAGGCCCTGATTATGCTGGCAAAACGGGAGGCGTGCAGCAGCTCCATGAGGCCTTCATCGCTGTTCTGCTTTAGTTGAACGGTAGTCAGCTCTCCAAGACTCCTAGGGACTTTGCTTAAGCAACCGTTTCGGTACCAGAACACTGCGTAGAGCCAGGAAGCTTTGGTCCTGCGTGTATGCTGCGTGTCTACCTAGAAATTAGAGACTGATGGCACAAGGCTTGTTTTCCCATTAAGAAAGCTCCGTTCATGCGGCCTCGAAGCTACCGGAAAAGCATTGTTGTTGGCGGGGTTTTAGTCACTGCCGGCATGGTTCTGAGAAGAAAATGAGTTTTTTCGTGAGAAACCTTTTGCTTCCAGTTCCTTGTAGGAAGCTCACCCTGCTCTGCTCTATACCTAAAGTGAAAGTCAACGTGAGACTTGCTTCGAAGTAAGGCCTTGATTATCCTTGCAAAACGGGAGGCGTGCAGCAGCTCCATGAGGCCTTCATCGTTGTTCTGCTTTAGTTTCACGGTAGTAAGCCTTTCAAGACTCCTAGGGACCTTGCTTCAGCACCCGTTTCGGTACCAGAACACTGCGGAGAGCCAGAAAGCTCTGGTCCTGCGTGTATGCTGCGTGTCAACCTAGAAATTAGAGACTGATGGCACAAGGCTTGTTTTCCCATTAGGAAAGCTCCGTTCATGCGGCCTCGAAGCTACCGGAAAAGCATTGTTGTTGGCGGGGCTTTAGTCACTGTCGGCATGGTTCTGAGAAGAAAATGAGTTTTTTCGTAGAAACCTTGTGCTTCCAGTTCCTTGTAGGAAGCTCACCCTGCTCTGCTCTATACCTAAAGTGAAAGTCAACGTGAGACTTGCTTCGAAGTAAGGCCTTGATCATCCTTGCAAAACGGGAGGCGTGCAGCAGCTCCATGAGGCCTTCATCGTTGTTCTGCTTTAGTTTCACGGTAGTAAGCCTTTCAAGACTCCTAGGGACCTTGCTTCAGCACCCGTTTCGGTACCAGAACACTGTGGAGAGCCAGGAAGCTCTGGTCCTGCGTGTATGCTGCGTGTCAACCTAGAAATTAGAGACTGATGGCACAAGGCTTGTTTTCCCATTAGGAAAGCTCCGTTCATGCGGCCTCGAAGCTACCTGAAAAGCATTGTTGTTGCCTGGGTTTTCGTCACTGCCGACATGGTTCTGAGAAGAAAATGAGTTTTCATGGAAGAAACCTTGTGCTTCCAGTTCCTTGTTGGAAGCTCACCCTGCTCTGCTCTATACCAAAAGTGAAAGCCAACGTGAGCCCTAGCCTCGAAGTAAGGCCCTGATTTGCCTTGCCAATGGGGAGGCGTGCAGCAGCTCCATGAGGCCTTCCTCACTGTTCTGCTTGAGTTTCACGGTAGTGAGCCTTTCAAGACTCCTAGGGACCTTGCTTCAGCACCCGTTTCAGTACCAGAATATTGAGTAGACACAGGAAGCTCTAGTCCTGTTAAGCAACTTCCAGCCCCGTAGGCCTTTTGGAACACCCCAGTGTGGGCTAGAGAAAGGCAACACACTGCACTCTTCCTTGGCAGAGCCAGATTACCTCAGCTCCACACAGGATTCACGACCACACTTCTCGACTGTCCTCCATGCAGTGGATGTAACCTCATTCCCCTAGCTGAACTCTATTGAGAAAAACACTCTGCTTCTAATCCCGTTTCACTTTTTACACTTCGAGTCACGCATCCTCAAGGGGGTGGTCGGCTTGCATTCCAAGTACAATTTAAGCACAGTTCTTGGTGTAACACAGCAGGTCTTTTGAAGAGGCACAGGTCTCTAAGTCTCCCTCGCGCATCCTTTGTTTAGGCACTTTGCTGCACGCAGAAAACCGGTCGTAGAAAAAAGTTGATTCAGGGGAAGCCCCAGTGGGGATCGTGAATCTCTTTTGACGTGGTAGCATCAACATGTACTTCTGCCGAGTGTCAACCTGGAAATGGGAGACTGAAGGCACAAAGCTTGTTTTCCCGTTTTGAAAGCTCCATTCATGCGGCCTCGAAGCTACCTGAAAAGCACTGTTGTTACCGTGCTTTTCCTTACAGCCGGCATGGCACATAGAAGAAAATGAGTTTTCTCGAAAGAAACCTTGTTCTTCCAGTTCCTACTTGGAACCTCACCCTGCTCTGCTCTATACCAAACGTGAAAGTCAATGTGAGCACTAGCCTCGAAGTAAGGCCCTGATTATGCTGGCAAAACGGGAGGCGTGCAGCAGCTCCATGAGGCCTTCATCGCTGTTCTGCTTTAGTTGAACGGTAGTCAGCTCTCCAAGACTCCTAGGGACTTTGCTTAAGCAACCGTTTCGGTACCAGAACACTGCGTAGAGCCAGGAAGCTTTGGTCCTGCGTGTATGCTGCGTGTCTACCTAGAAATTAGAGACTGATGGCACAAGGCTTGTTTTCCCATTAGGAAAGCTCCGTTCATGCGGCCTCGAAGCTACCGGAAAAGCATTGTTGTTGGCGGGGTTTTAGTCACTGCCGGCATGGTTCTGAGAAGAAAATGAGTTTTTTCGTGAGAAACCTTTTGCTTCCAGTTCCTTGTAGGAAGCTCACCCTGCTCTGCTCTATACCTAAAGTGAAAGTCAACGTGAGACTTGCTTCGAAGTAAGGCCTTGATTATCCTTGCAAAACGGGAGGCGTGCAGCAGCTCCATGAGGCCTTCATCGTTGTTCTGCTTTAGTTTCACGGTAGTAAGCCTTTCAAGACTCCTAGGGACCTTGCTTCAGCACCCGTTTCGGTACCAGAACACTGCGGAGAGCCAGAAAGCTCTGGTCCTGCGTGTATGCTGCGTGTCAACCTAGAAATTAGAGACTGATGGCACAAGGCTTGTTTTCCCATTAGGAAAGCTCCGTTCATGCGGCCTCGAAGCTACCGGAAAAGCATTGTTGTTGGCGGGGTTTTAGTCACTGCCGGCATGGTTCTGAGAAGAAAATGAGTTTTTTCGTAAGAAACCTTTTGCTTCCAGTTCCTTGTAGGAAGCTCACCCTGCTCTGCTCTATACCTAAAGTGAAAGTCAACGTGAGACTTGCTTCGAAGTAAGGCCTTGATTATCCTTGCAGAACGGGAGGCGTGCAGCAGCTCCATGAGGCCTTCATCGTTGTTCTGCTTTAGTTTCACGGTAGTAAGCCTTTCAAGACTCCTAGGGACCTTGCTTCAGCACCCGTTTCGGTACCAGAACACTGCGGAGAGCCAGAAAGCTCTGGTCCTGCGTGTATGCTGCGTGTCAACCTAGAAATTAGAGACTGATGGCACAAGGCTTGTTTTCCCATTAGGAAAGCTCCGTTCATGAGGCCTCGAAGCTACCTGAAAAGCATTGTTGTTGCCTGGGTTTTCGTCACTGCCGACATGGTTCTGAGAAGAAAATGAGTTTTCATGGAAGAAACCTTGTGCTTCCAATTCCTTGTTGGAAGCTCACCCTGCTCTGCTCTATACCAAAAGTGAAAGCCAACGTGAGCCCTAGCCTCGAAGTAAGGCCCTGATTTGCCTTGCCAATGGGGAGGCGTGCAGCAGCTCCATGAGGCCTTCCTCACTCTTCTGCTTGAGTTTCACGGTAGTGAGCCTTTCAAGACTCCTAGGGACCTTGCTTCAGCACCCATTTCAGTACCAGAATATTGAGGAGACACAGTAAGCTCTAGTCCTGTTAAGCAACTTCCAGCCCCGTAGGCCTTTTGGAACACCCCAGTGTTGGCTAGAGAAAGGCAACACACTGCACTCTTCCTTGGCAGAGCCAGATTACCTCAGCTCCACACAGGATTCACGACCACACTTCTCGACTGTCCTCCATGCAGTGGATGTAACCTCATTCCCCTAGCTGAACTCTATTGAGAAAAACACTCTGCTTCTAATCCCGTTTCACTTTTTACACTTCGAGTCACGCATCCTCAAGGGGGTGGTCGGCTTGCATTCCAAGTACAATTTAAGCACAGTTCTTGGTGTAACACAGCAGGTCTTTTGAAGAGGCACAGGTCTCTAAGTCTCCCTCGCGCATCCTTTGTTTAGGCACTTTGCTGCACGCAGAAAACCGGTCGTAGAAAAAAGTTGATTCAGGGGAAGCCCCAGTGGGGATCGTGAATCTCTTTTGACGTGGTAGCATCAACATGTACTTCTGCCGAGTGTCAACCTGGAAATGGGAGACTGAAGGCACAAAGCTTGTTTTCCCGTTTTGAAAGCTCCATTCATGCGGCCTCGAAGCTACCTGAAAAGCACTGTTGTTACCGTGCTTTTCCTTACAGCCGGCATGGCACATAGAAGAAAATGAGTTTTCTCGAAAGAAACCTTGTGCTTCCAGTTCCTACTTGGAACCTCACCCTGCTCTGCTCTATACCAAACGTGAAAGTCAATGTGAGCACTAGCCTCGAAGTAAGGCCCTGATTATGCTGGCAAAACGGGAGGCGTGCAGCAGCTCCATGAGGCCTTCATCGCTGTTCTGCTTTAGTTGAACGGTAGTCAGCTCTCCAAGACTCCTAGGGACTTTGCTTAAGCAACCGTTTCGGTACCAGAACACTGCGTAGAGCCAGGAAGCTTTGGTCCTGCGTGTATGCTGCGTGTCTACCTAGAAATTAGAGACTGATGGCACAAGGCTTGTTTTCCCATTAGGAAAGCTCCGTTCATGCGGCCTCGAAGCTACCGGAAAAGCATTGTTGTTGGCGGGGTTTTAGTCACTGCCGGCATGGTTCTGAGAAGAAAATGAGTTTTTTCGTGAGAAACCTTTTGCTTCCAGTTCCTTGTAGGAAGCTCACCCTGCTCTGCTCTATACCTAAAGGGAAAGTCAACGTGAGACTTGCTTCGAAGTAAGGCCTTGATTATCCTTGCAAAACGGGAGGCGTGCAGCAGCTCCATGAGGCCTTCATCGTTGTTCTGCTTTAGTTTCACGGTAGTAAGCCTTTCAAGACTCCTAGGGACCTTGCTTCAGCACCCGTTTCGGTACCAAAACACTGCGGAGAGCCAGAAAGCTCTGGTCCTGCGTGTATGCTGCGTGTCAACCTAGAAATTAGAGACTGATGGCACAAGGCTTGTTTTCCCATTAGGAAAGCTCCGTTCATGCGGCCTCGAAGCTACCGGAAAAGCATTGTTGTTGGCGGGGTTTTAGTCACTGCCGGCATGGTTCTGAGAAGAAAATGAGTTTTTTCGTAAGAAACCTTTTGCTTCCAGTTCCTTGTAGGAAGCTCACCCTGCTCTGCTCTATACCTAAAGTGAAAGTCAACGTGAGACTTGCTTCGAAGTAAGGCCTTGATTATCCTTGCAGAACGGGAGGCGTGCAGCAGCTCCATGAGGCCTTCATCGTTGTTCTGCTTTAGTTTCAGGGTAGTAAGCCTTTCAAGACTCCTAGGGACCTTGCTTCAGCACCCGTTTCGGTACCAGAACACTGCGGAGAGCCAGAAAGCTCTGGTCCTGCGTGTATGCTGCGTGTCAACCTAGAAATTAGAGACTGATGGCACAAGGCTTGTTTTCCCATTAGGAAAGCTCCGTTCATGCGGCCTCGAAGCTACCTGAAAAGCATTGTTGTTGCCTGGGTTTTCGTCACTGCCGACATGGTTCTGAGAAGAAAATGAGTTTTCATGGAAGAAACCTTGTGCTTCCAGTTCCTTGTTGGAAGCTCACCCTGCTCTGCTCTATACCAAAAGTGAAAGCCAAGGTGAGCCCTAGCCTCGAAGTAAGGCCCTGATTTGCCTTGCCAATGGGGAGGCGTGCAGCAGCTCCATGAGGCCTTCCTCACTCTTCTGCTTGAGTTTCACGGTAGTGAGCCTTTCAAGACTCCTAGGGACCTTGCTTCAGCACCCATTTCAGTACCAGAATATTAAGGAGACACAGTAAGCTCTAGTCCTGTTAAGCAACTTCCAGCCCCGTAGGCCTTTTGGAACACCCCAGTGTTGGCTAGAGAAAGGCAACACACTGCACTCTTCCTTGGCAGAGCCAGATTACCTCAGCTCCACACAGGATTCACGACCACACTTCTCGACTGTCCTCCATGCAGTGGATGTAACCTCATTCCCCTAGCTGAACTCTATTGAGAAAAACACTCTGCTTCTAATCCCGTTTCACTTTTTACACTTCGAGTCACGCATCCTCAAGGGGGTGGTCGGCTTGCATTCCAAGTACAATTTAAGCACAGTTCTTGGTGTAACACAGCAGGTCTTTTGAAGAGGCACAGGTCTCTAAGTCTCCCTCGCGCATCCTTTGTTTAGGCACTTTGCTGCACGCAGAAAACCGGTCGTAGAAAAAAGTTGATTCAGGGGAAGCCCCAGTGGGGATCGTGAATCTCTTTTGACGTGGTAGCATCAACATGTACTTATGCTGCGTGTCAACCTGGAAATGGGAGACTGAAGGCACAAAGCTTGTTTTCCCGTTTTGAAAGCTCCATTCATGCGGCCTCGAAGCTACCTGAAAAGCACTGTTGTTACCGTGCTTTTCCTTACAGCCGGCATGGCACATAGAAGAAAATGAGTTTTCTCGAAAGAAACCTTGTGCTTCCAGTTCCTACTTGGAACCTCACCCTGCTCTGCTCTATACCAAACGTGAAAGTCAATGTGAGCACTAGCCTCGAAGTAAGGCCCTGATTATGCTGGCAAAACGGGAGGCGTGCAGTAGCTCCATGAGGCCTTCATTGCTGTTCTGCTTTAGTTGAACGGTAGTCAGCTCTCCAAGACTCCTAGGGACTTTGCTTAAGCAACCGTTTCGGTACCAGAACACTGCGTAGAGCCAGGAAGCTTTGGTCCTGCGTGTATGCTGCGTGTGTACCTAGAAATTAGAGACTGATGGCACAAGGCTTGTTTTCCCATTAGGAAAGCTCCGTTCATGCGGCCTCGAAGCTACCGGAAAAGCATTGTTGTTGGCGGGGTTTTAGTCACTGCCGGCATGGTTCCGAGAAGAAAATGAGTTTTTTCGTTAGAAACCTTTTGCTTCCAGTTCCTTGTAGGAAGCTCACCCTGCTCTGCTCTATACCTAAAGTGAAAGTCAACGTGAGACTTGCTTCGAAGTAAGGCCTTGATTATCCTTGCAAAACGGGAGGCGTGCAGCAGCTCCATGAGGCCTTCATCGTTGTTCTGCTTTAGTTTCACGGTAGTAAGCCTTTCAAGACTCCTAGGGACCTTGCTTCAGCACCCGTTTCGGTACCAGAACACTGCGGAGAGCCAGGAAGCTCTGGTCCTGCGTGTATGCTGCGTGTCAACCTAGAAATTAGAGACTGATGGCACAAGGCTTGTTTTCCCATTAGGAAAGCTCCATTCATGCGGCCTCGAAGCTACCTGAAAAGCATTGTTGTTGCCTGGGTTTTCGTCACTGCCGACATGGTTCTGAGAAGAAAATGAGTTTTCATGGAAGAAACCTTGTGCTTCCAGTTCCTTGTTGGAAGCTCACCCTGCTCTGCTCTATACCAAAAGTGAAAGCCAACGTGAGCCCTAGCCTCGAAGTAAGGCCCTGATTTGCCTTGCCAATGGGGAGGCGTGCAGCAGCTCCATGAGGCCTTCCTCACTGTTCTGCTTGAGTTTCACGGTAGTGAGCCTTTCAAGACTCCTAGGGACCTTGCTTCAGCACCCGTTTCAGTACCAGAATATTGAGTAGACACAGGAAGCTCTAGTCCTGTTAAGCAACTTCCAGCCCCGTAGGCCTTTTGGAACACCCCAGTGTTGGCTAGAGAAAGGCAACACACTGCACTCTTCCTTGGCAGAGCCAGATTACCTCAGCTCCACACAGGATTCACGACCACACTTCTCGACTGTCCTCCATGCAGTGGATGTAACCTCATTCCCCTAGCTGAACTCTATTGAGAAAAACACTCTGCTTCTAATCCCGTTTCACCTTTTACACTTCGAGTCACGCATCCTCAAGGGGGTGGTCGGCTTGCATTCCAAGTACAATTTAAGCACAGTTCTTGGTGTAACACAGCAGGTCTTTTGAAGAGGCACAGGTCTCTAAGTCTCCCTCGCGCATCCTTTGTTTAGGCACTTTGCTGCACGCAGAAAACCGGTCGTAGAAAAAAGTTGATTCAGGGGAAGCCCCAGTGGGGATCGTGAATCTCTTTTGACGTGGTAGCATCAACATGTACTTATGCTGCGTGTCAACCTGGAAATGAGAGACTGAAGGCACAAAGCTTGTTTTCCCGTTTTGAAAGCTCCATTCATGCGGCCTCGAAGCTACCTGAAAAGCACTGTTGTTACCGTGCTTTTCCTTACAGCCGGCATGGCACATAGAAGAAAATGAGTTTTCTCGAAAGAAACCTTGTGCTTCCAGTTCCTACTTGGAACCTCACCCTGCTCTGCTCTATACCAAACGTGAAAGTCAATGTGAGCACTAGCCTCGAAGTAAGGCCCTGATTATGCTGGCAAAACGGGAGGCGTGCAGCAGCTCCATGAGGCCTTCATTGCTGTTCTGCTTTAGTTGAACGGTAGTCAGCTCTCCAAGACTCCTAGGGACTTTGCTTAAGCAACCGTTTCGGTACCAGAACACTGCGTAGAGCCAGGAAGCTTTGGTCCTGCGTGTATGCTGCGTGTGTACCTAGAAATTAGAGACTGATGGCACAAGGCTTGTTTTCCCATTAGGAAAGCTCCGTTCATGCGGCCTCGAAGCTACCGGAAAAGCATTGTTGTTGGCGGGGTTTTAGTCACTGCCGGCATGGTTCCGAGAAGAAAATGAGTTTTTTCGTTAGAAACCTTTTGCTTCCAGTTCCTTGTAGGAAGCTCACCCTGCTCTGCTCTATACCTAAAGTGAAAGTCAACGTGAGACTTGCTTCGAAGTAAGGCCTTGATTATCCTTGCAAAACGGGAGGCGTGCAGCAGCTCCATGAGGCCTTCATCGTTGTTCTGCTTTAGTTTCACGGTAGTAAGCCTTTCAAGACTCCTAGGGACCTTGCTTCAGCACCCGTTTCGGTACCAGAACACTGCGGAGAGCCAGAAAGCTCTGGTCCTGCGTGTATGCTGCGTGTCAACCTAGAAATTAGAGACTGATGGCACAAGGCTTGTTTTCCCATTAGGAAAGCTCCGTTCATGAGGCCTCGAAGCTACCTGAAAAGCATTGTTGTTGCCTGGGTTTTCGTCACTGCCGACATGGTTCTGAGAAGAAAATGAGTTTTCATGGAAGAAACCTTGTGCTTCCAGTTCCTTGTTGGAAGCTCACCCTGCTCTGCTCTATACCAAAAGTGAAAGCCAACGTGAGCCCTAGCCTCGAAGTAAGGCCCTGATTTGCCTTGCCAATGGGGAGGCGTGCAGCAGCTCCATGAGGCCTTCCTCACTGTTCTGCTTGAGTTTCACGGTAGTGAGCCTTTCAAGACTCCTAGGGACCTTGCTTCAGCACCCGTTTCCATACCAGAATATTGAATAGACACAGGAAGCTCTAGTCCTGTTAAGCAACTTCCAGCCCCGTAGGCCTTTTGGAACACCCCAGTGTTGGCTAGAGAAAGGCAACACACTGCACTCTTCCTTGGCAGAGCCAGATTACCTCAGCTCCACACAGGATTCACGACCACACTTCTCGACTGTCCTCCATGCAGTGGATGTAACCTCATTCCCCTAGCTGAACTCTATTGAGAAAAACACTCTGCTTCTAATCCCGTTTCACTTTTTACACTTCGAGTCACGCATCCTCAAGGGGGTGGTCGGCTTGCATTCCAAGTACAATTTAAGCACAGTTCTTGGTGTAACACAGCAGGTCTTTTGAAGAGGCACAGGTCTCTAAGTCTCCCTCGCGCATCCTTTGTTTAGGCACTTTGCTGCACGCAGAAAACCGGTCGTAGAAAAAAGTTGATTCAGGGGAAGCCCCAGTGGGGATCGTGAATCTCTTTTGACGTGGTAGCATCAACATGTACTTATGCTGCGTGTCAACCTGGAAATGGGAGACTGAAGGCACAAAGCTTGTTTTCCCGTTTTGAAAGCTCCATTCATGCGGCCTCGAAGCTACCTGAAAAGCACTGTTGTTACCGTGCTTTTCCTTACAGCCGGCATGGCACATAGAAGAAAATGAGTTTTCTCGAAAGAAACCTTGTGCTTCCAGTTCCTACTTGGAAACTCACCCTGCTCTGCTCTATACCAAACGTGAAAGTCAATGTGAGCACTAGCCTCGAAGTAAGGCCCTGATTATGCTGGCAAAACGGGAGGCGTGCAGCAGCTCCATGAGGCCTTCATCGCTGTTCTGCTTTAGTTGAACGGTAGTCAGCTCTCCAAGACTCCTAGGGACTTTGCTTAAGCAACCGTTTCGGTACCAGAACACTGCGTAGAGCCAGGAAGCTTTGGTCCTGCGTGTATGCTGCGTGTCTACCTAGAAATTAGAGACTGATGGCACAAGGCTTGTTTTCCCATTAGGAAAGCTCCGTTCATGCGGCCTCGAAGCTACCGGAAAAGCATTGTTGTTTTCGGGGTTTTAGTCACTGCCGGCATGGTTCTGAGAAGAAAATGAGTTTTTTCGTAGAAACCTTGTGCTTCCAGTTCCTTGTAGGAAGCTCACCCTGCTCTGCTCTATACCTAAAGTGAAAGTCAACGTGAGACTTGCTTCGAAGTAAGGCCTTGATCATCCTTGCAAAACGGGAGGCGTGCAGCAGCTCCATGAGGCCTTCATCGTTGTTCTGCTTTAGTTTCACGGTAGTAAGCCTTTCAAGACTCCTAGGGACCTTGCTTCAGCACCCGTTTCGGTACCAGAACACTGCGGAGAGCCAGGAAGCTCTGGTCCTGCGTGTATGCTGCGTGTCAACCTAGAAATTAGAGACTGATGGCACAAGGCTTGTTTTCCCATTAGGAAAGCTCCATTCATGCGGCCTCGAAGCTACCTGAAAAGCATTGTTGATGCCTGGGTTTTCGTCACTGCCGACATGGTTCTGAGAAGAAAATGAGTTTTCATGGAAGAAACCTTGTGCTTCCAGTTCCTTGTTGGAAGCTCACCCTGCTCTGCTCTATACCAAAAGTGAAAGCCAACGTGAGCCCTAGCCTCGAAGTAAGGCCCTGATTTGCCTTGCCAATGGGGAGGCGTGCAGCAGCTCCATGAGGCCTTCCTCACTGTTCTGCTTGAGTTTCACGGTAGTGAGCCTTTCAAGACTCCTAGGGACCTTGCTTCAGCACCCGTTTCAGTACCAGAATATTGAGTAGACACAGGAAGCTCTAGTCCTGTTAAGCAACTTCCAGCCCCGTAGGCCTTTTAGAACACCCCAGTGTTGGCTAGAGAAAGGCAACACACTGCACTCTTCCTTGGCAGAGCCAGATTACCTCAGCTCCACACAGGATTCACGACCACACTTCTCGACTGTCCTCCATGCAGTGGATGTAACCTCATTCCCCTAGCTGAACTCTATTGAGAAAAACACTCTGCTTCTAATCCCGTTTCACTTTTTACACTTCGAGTCACGCATCCTCAAGGGGGTGGTCGGCTTGCATTCCAAGTACAATTTAAGCACAGTTCTTGGTGTAACACAGCAGGTCTTTTGGAGAGGCACAGGTCTCTAAGTCTCCCTCGCGCATCCTTTGTTTAGGCACTTTGCTGCACGCAGAAAACCGGTCGTAGAAAAAAGTTGATTCAGGGGAAGCCCCAGTGGGGATCGTGAATCTCTTTTGACGTGGTAGCATCAACATGTACTTATGCTGCGTGTCAACCTGGAAATGGGAGACTGAAGGCACAAAGCTTGTTTTCCCGTTTTGAAAGCTCCATTCATGCGGCCTCGAAGCTACCTGAAAAGCACTGTTGTTACCGTGCTTTTCCTTACAGCCGGCATGGCACATAGAAGAAAATGAGTTTTCTCGAAAGAAACCTTGTGCTTCCAGTTCCTACTTGGAACCTCACCCTGCTCTGCTCTATACCAAACGTGAAAGTCAATGTGAGCACTAGCCTCGAAGTAAGGCCCTGATTATGCTGGCAAAACGGGAGGCGTGCAGCAGCTCCATGAGGCCTTCATCGCTGTTCTGCTTTAGTTGAACGGTAGTCAGCTCTCCAAGACTCCTAGGGACTTTGCTTAAGCAACCGTTTCGGTACCAGAACACTGCGTAGAGCCAGGAAGCTTTGGTCCTGCGTGTATGCTGCGTGTCTACCTAGAAATTAGAGACTGATGGCACAAGGCTTGTTTTCCCATTAGGAAAGCTCCGTTCATGCGGCCTCGAAGCTACCGGAAAAGCATTGTTGTTGGCGGGGTTTTAGTCACTGCCGGCATGGTTCTGAGAAGAAAATGAGTTTTTTCGTTAGAAACCTTGTGCTTCCAGTTCCTTGTAGGAAGCTCACCCTGCTCTGCTCTATACCTAAAGTGAAAGTCAACGTGAGACTTGCTTCGAAGTAAGGCCTTGATTATCCTTGCAAAACGGGAGGCGTGCAGCAGCTCCATGAGGCCTTCATCGTTGTTCTGCTTTAGTTTCACGGTAGTAAGCCTTTCAAGACTCCTAGGGACCTTGCTTCAGCACCCGTTTCGGTACCAGAACACTGCGGAGAGCCAGGAAGCTCTGGTCCTGCGTGTATGCTGCGTGTCAACCTAGAAATTAGAGACTGATGGCACAAGGCTTGTTTTCCCATTAGGAAAGCTCCGTTCATGAGGCCTCGAAGCTACCTGAAAAGCATTGTTGTTGCCTGGGTTTTCGTCACTGCCGACATGTTTCTGAGAAGAAAATGAGTTTTCATGGAAGAAACCTTGTGCTTCCAGTTCCTTGTTGGAAGCTCACCCTGCTCTGCTCTATACCAAAAGTGAAAGCCAACGTGAGCCCTAGCCTCGAAGTAAGGCCCTGAGTTGCCTTGCCAATGGGGAGGCGTGCAGCAGCTCCATGAGGCCTTCCTCACTGTTCTGCTTGAGTTTCACGGTAGTGAGCCTTTCAAGACTCCTAGGGACCTTGCTTCAGCACCCGTTTCAGTACCAGAATATTGAATAGACACAGGAAGCTCTAGTCCTGTTAAGCAACTTCCAGCCCCGTAGGCCTTTTGGAACACCCCAGTGTTGGCTAGAGAAAGGCAACACACTGCACTCTTCCTTGGCAGAGCCAGATTACCTCAGCTCCACACAGGATTCACGACCACACTTCTCGACTGTCCTCCATGCAGTGGATGTAACCTCATTCCCCTAGCTGAACTCTATTGAGAAAAACACTCTGCTTCTAATCCCGTTTCACTTTTTACACTTCGAGTCACGCATCCTCAAGGGGGTGGTCGGCTTGCATTCCAAGTACAATTTAAGCACAGTTCTTGGTGTAACACAGCAGGTCTTTTGAAGAGGCACAGGTCTCTAAGTCTCCCTCGCGCATCCTTTGTTTAGGCACTTTGCTGCACGCAGAAAACCGGTCGTAGAAAAAAGTTGATTCAGGGGAAGCCCCAGTGGGGATCGTGAATCTCTTTTGACGTGGTAGCATCAACATGTACTTATGCTGCGTGTCAACCTGGAAATGGGAGACTGAAGGCACAAAGCTTGTTTTCCCGTTTTGAAAGCTCCATTCATGCGGCCTCGAAGCTACCTGAAAAGCACTGTTGTTACCGTGCTTTTCCTTACAGCCGGCATGGCACATAGAAGAAAATGAGTTTTCTCGAAAGAAACCTTGTGCTTCCAGTTCCTACTTGGAAACTCACCCTGCTCTGCTCTATACCAAACGTGAAAGTCAATGTGAGCACTAGCCTCGAAGTAAGGCCCTGATTATGCTGGCAAAACGGGAGGCGTGCAGCAGCTCCATGAGGCCTTCATCGCTGTTCTGCTTTAGTTGAACGGTAGTCAGCTCTCCAAGACTCCTAGGGACTTTGCTTAAGCAACCGTTTCGGTACCAGAACACTGCGTACAGCCAGGAAGCTTTGGTCCTGCGTGTATGCTGCATGTCTACCTAGAAATTAGAGACTGATGGCACAAGGCTTGTTTTCCCATTAGGAAAGCTCCGTTCATGCGGCCTCGAAGCTACCGGAAAAGCATTGTTGTTGGCGGGGTTTTAGTCACTGCCGGCATGGTTCTGAGAAGAAAATGAGTTTTTTCGTAGAAACCTTGTGCTTCCAGTTCCTTGTAGGAAGCTCACCCTGCTCTGCTCTATACCTAAAGTGAAAGTCAACGTGAGACTTGCTTCGAAGTAAGGCCTTGATTATCCTTGCAAAACGGGAGGCGTGCAGCAGCTCCATGAGGCCTTCATCGTTGTTCTGCTTTAGTTTCACGGTAGTAAGCCTTTCAAGACTCCTAGGGACCTTGCTTCAGCACCCGTTTCGGTACCAGAACACTGCGGAGAGCCAGGAAGCTCTGGTCCTGCGTGTATGCTGCGTGTCAACCTAGAAATTAGAGACTGATGGCACAAGGCTTGTTTTCCCATTAGGAAAGCTCCGTTCATGAGGCCTCGAAGCTACCTGAAAAGCATTGTTGTTGCCTGGGTTTTCGTCACTGCCGACATGGTTCTGAGAAGAAAATGAGTTTTCATGGAAGAAACCTTGTGCTTCGAGTTCCTTGTTGGAAGCTCACCCTGCTCTGCTCTATACCAAAAGTGAAAGCCAAGGTGAGCCCTAGCCTCGAAGTAAGGCCCTGATTTGCCTTGCCAATGGGGAGGCGTGCAGCAGCTCCATGAGGCCTTCCTCACTGTTCTGCTTGAGTTTCACGGTAGTGAGCCTTTCAAGACTCCTAGGGACCTTGCTTCAGCACCCGTTTCAGTACCAGAATTTTGAGGAGACACAGTAAGCTCTAGTCCTGTTAAGCAACTTCCAGCCCCGTAGGCCTTTTGGAACACCCCAGTGTTGGCTAGAGAAAGGCAACACACTGCACTCTTCCTTGGCAGAGCCAGATTACCTCAGCTCCACACAGGATTCACGACCACACTTCTCGACTGTCCTCCATGCAGTGGATGTAACCTCATTCCCCTAGCTGAACTCTATTGAGAAAAACACTCTGCTTCTAATCCCGTTTCACTTTTTACACTTCGAGTCACGCATCCTCAAGGGGGTGGTCGGCTTGCATTCCAAGTACAATTTAAGCACAGTTCTTGGTGTAACACAGCAGGTCTTTTGAAGAGGCACAGGTCTCTAAGTCTCCCTCGCGCATCCTTTGTTTAGGCACTTTGCTGCATGCAGAAAACCGGTCGTAGAAAAAAGTTGATTCAGGGGAAGCCCCAGTGGGGATCGTGAATCTCTTTTGACGTGGTAGCATCAACATGTACTTATGCTGCGTGTCAACCTGGAAATGGGAGACTGAAGGCACAAAGCTTGTTTTCCCGTTTTGAAAGCTCCATTCATGCGGCCTCGAAGCTACCTGAAAAGCACTGTTGTTACCGTGCTTTTCCTTACAGCCGGCATGGCACATAGAAGAAAATGAGTTTTCTCGAAAGAAACCTTGTGCTTCCAGTTCCTACTTGGAACCTCACCCTGCTCTGCTCTATACCAAACGTGAAAGTCAATGTGAGCACTAGCCTCGAAGTAAGGCCCTGATTATGCTGGCAAAACGGGAGGCGTGCAGCAGCTCCATGAGGCCTTCATCGCTGTTCTGCTTTAGTTGAACGGTAGTCAGCTCTCCAAGACTCCTAGGGACTTTGCTTAAGCAACCGTTTCGGTACCAGAACACTGCGTAGAGCCAGGAAGCTTTGGTCCTGCGTGTATGCTGCGTGTCTACCTAGAAATTAGAGACTGATGGCACAAGGCTTGTTTTCCCATTAGGAAAGCTCCGTTCATGCGGCCTCGAAGCTACCGGAAAAGCATTGTTGTTGGCGGGGTTTTAGTCACTGCCGGCATGGTTCTGAGAAGAAAATGAGTTTTTTCGTAGAAACCTTGTGCTTCCAGTTCCTTGTAGGAAGCTCACCCTGCTCTGCTCTATACCTAAAGTGAAAGTCAACGTGAGACTTGCTTCGAAGTAAGGCCTTGATCATCCTTGCAAAACGGGAGGCGTGCAGCAGCTCCATGAGGCCTTCATCGTTGTTCTGCTTTAGTTTCACGGTAGTAAGCCTTTCAAGACTCCTAGGGACCTTGCTTCAGCACCCGTTTCGGTACCAGAACACTGCGGAGAGCCAGGAAGCTCTGGTCCTGCGTGTATGCTGCGTGTCAACCTAGAAATTAGAGACTGATGGCACAAGGCTTGTTTTCCCATTAGGAAAGCTCCGTTCATGCGGCCTCGAAGCTACCTGAAAAGCATTGTTGTTGCCTGGGTTTTCGTCACTGCCGACATGGTTCTGAGAAGAAAATGAGTTTTCATGGAAGAAACCTTGTGCTTCCAGTTCCTTGTTGGAAGCTCACCCTGCTCTGCTCTATACCAAAAGTGAAAGCCAACGTGAGCCCTAGCCTCGAAGTAAGGCCCTGATTTGCCTTGCCAATGGGGAGGCGTGCAGCAGCTCCATGAGGCCTTCCTCACTGTTCTGCTTGAGTTTCACGGTAGTGAGCCTTTCAAGACTCCTAGGGACCTTGCTTCAGCACCCGTTTCCGTACCAGAATATTGAGTAGACACAGGAAGCTCTAGTCCTGTTAAGCAACTTCCAGCCCCGTAGGCCTTTTGGAACACCCCAGTGTTGGCTAGAGAAAGGCAACACACTGCACTCTTCCTTGGCAGAGCCAGATTACCTCAGCTCCACACAGGATTCACGACCACACTTCTCGACTGTCCTCCATGCAGTGGATGTAACCTCATTCCCCTAGCTGAACTCTATTGAGAAAAACACTCTGCTTCTAATCCCGTTTCACTTTTTACACTTCGAGTCACGCATCCTCAAGGGGGTGGTCGGCTTGCATTCCAAGTACAATTTAAGCACAGTTCTTGGTGTAACACAGCAGGTCTTTTGAAGAGGCACAGGTCTCTAAGTCTCCCTCGCGCATCCTTTGTTTAGGCACTTTGCTGCACGCAGAAAACCGGTCGTAGAAAAAAGTTGATTCAGGGGAAGCCCCAGTGGGGATCGTGAATCTCTTTTGACGTGGTAGCATCAACATGTACTTATGCTGCGTGTCAACCTGGAAATGGGAGACTGAAGGCACAAAGCTTGTTTTCCCGTTTTGAAAGCTCCATTCATGCGGCCTCGAAGCTACCTGAAAAGCACTGTTGTTACCGTGCTTTTCCTTACAGCCGGCATGGCACATAGAAGAAAATGAGTTTTCTCGAAAGAAACCTTGTGCTTCCAGTTCCTACTTAGAACCTCACTCTGCTCTGCTCTATACCAAACGTGAAAGTCAATGTGAGCACTAGCCTCGAAGTAAGGCCCTGATTATGCTGGCAAAACGGGAGGCGTGCAGCAGCTCCATGAGGCCTTCATCGCTGTTCTGCTTTAGTTGAACGGTAGTCAGCTCTCCAAGACTCCTAGGGACTTTGCTTAAGCAACCGTTTCGGTACCAGAACACTGCGTAGAGCCAGGAAGCTTTGGTCCTGCGTGTATGCTGCGTGTGTACCTAGAAATTAGAGACTGATGGCACAAGGCTTGTTTTCCCATTAGGAAAGCTCCGTTCATGCGGCCTCGAAGCTACCGGAAAAGCATTGTTGTTGGCGGGGTTTTAGTCACTGCCGGCATGGTTCTGAGAAGAAAATGAGTTTTTTCGTAGAAACCTTGTGCTTCCAGTTCCTTGTAGGAAGCTCACCCTGCTCTGCTCTATACCTAAAGTGAAAGTCAACGTGAGACTTGCTTCGAAGTAAGGCCTTGATTATCCTTGCAAAACGGGAGGCGTGCAGCAGCTCCATGAGGCCTTCATCGTTGTTCTGCTTTAGTTTCACGGTAGTAAGCCTTTCAAGACTCCTAGGGACCTTGCTTCAGCACCCGTTTCGGTACCAGAACACTGCGGAGAGCCAGAAAGCTCTGGTCCTGCGTGTATGCTGCGTGTCAACCTAGAAATTAGAGACTGATGGCACAAGGCTTGTTTTCCCATTAGGAAAGCTCCGTTCATGCGGCCTCGAAGCTACCGGAAAAGCATTGTTGTTGGCGGGGTTTTAGTCACTGCCGGCATGGTTCTGAGAAGAAAATGAGTTTTTTCATAAGAAACCTTGTGCTTCCAGTTCCTTGTAGGAAGCTCACCCTGCTCTGCTCTATACCTATAGTGAAAGTCAACGTGAGACTTGCTTCGAAGTAAGGCCTTGATTATCCTTGCAAAACGGGAGGCGTGCAGCAGCTCCATGACGCCTTCATCGTTGTTCTGCTTTAGTTTCACGGTAGTAAGCCTTTCAAGACTGCTAGGGACCTTGCTTCAGCACCCGTTTTCATACCAGAACACTGCGAAGAGCCAGAAAGCTCTGGTCCTGCGTGTATGCTGCGTGTCAACCTAGAAATTAGAGACTGATGGCACAAGGCTTGTTTTCCCATTAGGAAAGCTCCGTTCATGCGGCCTCGAAGCTACCTGAAAAGCATTGTTGTTGCCTGGGTTTTCGTCACTGCTGACATGGTTCTGAGAAGAAAATGAGTTTTCATGCAAGAAACCTTGTGCTTCCAGTTCCTTGTTGGAAGCTCACCCTGCTCTGCTCTATACCAAAAGTGAAAGCCAACGTGAGCCCTAGCCTCGAAGTAAGGCCCTGATTTGCCTTGCCAATGGGGAGGCGTGCAGCAGCTCCATGAGGCCTTCCTCACTGTTGTGCTTGAGTTTCACGGTAGTAAGCCTTTCAAGACTCCTAGGGACCTTGCTTCAGCACCCGTTTCAGTACCAGAATTTTGAGTAGACACAGGAAGCTCTAGTCCTTTTAAGCAACTTCCAGCCCCGTAGGCCTTTTGGAACACCCCAGTGTTGGCTAGAGAAAGGCAACACACTGCACTCTTCCTTGGCAGAGCCAGATTACCTCAGCTCCACACAGGATTCACGACCACACTTCTCGACTGTCCTCCATGCAGTGGATGTAACCTCATTCCCCTAGCTGAACTCTATTGAGAAAAACACTCTGCTTCTAATCCCGTTTCACTTTTTACACTTCGAGTCACGCATCCTCAAGGGGGTGGTCGGCTTGCATTCCAAGTACAATTTTAGCACAGTTCTTGGTGTAACACAGCAGGTCTTTTGAAGAGGCACAGGTCTCTAAGTCTCCCTCGCGCATCCTTTGTTTAGGCACTTTGCTGCACGCAGAAAACCGGTCGTAGAAAAAAGTTGATTCAGGGGAAGCCCCAGTGGGGATCGTGAATCTCTTTTGACGTGGTAGCATCAACATGTACTTATGCTGCGTGTCAACCTGGAAATGGGAGACTGAAGGCACAAAGCTTGTTTTCCCGTTTTGAAAGCTCCATTCATGCGGCCTCGAAGCTACCTGAAAAGCACTGTTGTTACCGTGCTTTTCCTTACAGCCGGCATGGCACATAGAAGAAAATGAGTTTTCTCGAAAGAAACCTTGTGCTTCCAGTTCCTACTTGGAAACTCACCCTGCTCTGCTCTATACCAAACGTGAAAGTCAATGTGAGCACTAGCCTCGAAGTAAGGCCCTGATTATGCTGGCAAAACGGGAGGCGTGCAGCAGCTCCATGAGGCCTTCATCGCTGTTCTGCTTTAGTTGAACGGTAGTCAGCTCTCCAAGACTCCTAGGGACTTTGCTTAAGCAACCGTTTCGGTACCAGAACACTGCGTAGAGCCAGGAAGCTTTGGTCCTGCGTGTATGCTGCGTGTCTACCTAGAAATTAGAGACTGATGGCACAAGGCTTGTTTTCCCATTAGGAAAGCTCCGTTCATGCGGCCTCGAAGCTACCGGAAAAGCATTGTTGTTGGCGGGGTTTTAGTCACTGCCGGCATGGTTCTGAGAAGAAAATGAGTTTTTTCGTTAGAAACCTTGTGCTTCCAGTTCCTTGTAGGAAGCTCACCCTGCTCTGCTCTATACCTAAAGTGAAAGTCAACGTGAGACTTGCTTCGAAGTAAGGCCTTGATTATCCTTGCAAAACGGGAGGCGTGCAGCAGCTCCATGAGGCCTTCATCGTTGTTCTGCTTTAGTTTCACGGTAGTAAGCCTTTCAAGACTCCTAGGGACCTTGCTTCAGCACCCGTTTCGGTACCAGAACACTGCGGAGAGCCAGGAAGCTCTGGTCCTGCGTGTATGCTGTGTGTCAACCTAGAAATTAGAGACTGATGGCACAAGGCTTGTTTTCCCATTAGGAAAGCTCCGTTCATGAGGCCTCGAAGCTACCTGAAAAGCATTGTTGTTGCCTGGGTTTTCGTCACTGCCGACATGGTTCTGAGAAGAAAATGAGTTTTCATGAAAGAAACCTTGTGCTTCGAGTTCCTTGTTGGAAGCTCACCCTGCTCTGCTCTATACCAAAAGTGAAAGCCAAGGTGAGCCCTAGCCTCGAAGTAAGGCCCTGATTTGCCTTGCCAATGGGGAGGCGTGCAGCAGCTCCATGAGGCCTTCCTCACTGTTCTGCTTGAGTTTCACGGTAGTGAGCCTTTCAAGACTCCTAGGGACCTTGCTTCAGCACCCGTTTCAGTACCAGAATATTGAATAGACACAGGAAGCTCTAGTCCTGTTAAGCAACTTCCAGCCCCGTAGGCCTTTTGGAACACCCCAGTGTTGGCTAGAGAAAGGCAACACACTGCACTCTTCCTTGGCAGAGCCAGATTACCTCAGCTCCACACAGGATTCACGACCACACTTCTCGACTGTCCTCCATGCAGTGGATGTAACCTCATTCCCCTAGCTGAACTCTATTGAGAAAAACACTCTGCTTCTAATCCCGTTTCACTTTTTACACTTCGAGTCACGCATCCTCAAGGGGGTGGTCGGCTTGCATTCCAAGTACAATTTAAGCACAGTTCTTGGTGTAACACAGCAGGTCTTTTGAAGAGGCACAGGTCTCTAAGTCTCCCTCGCGCATCCTTTGTTTAGGCACTTTGCTGCACGCAGAAAACCGGTCGTAGAAAAAAGTTGATTCAGGGGAAGCCCCAGTGGGGATCGTGAATCTCTTTTGACGTGGTAGCATCAACATGTACTTATGCTGCGTGTCAACCTGGAAATGGGAGACTGAAGGCACAAAGCTTGTTTTCCCGTTTTGAAAGCTCCATTCATGCGGCCTCGAAGCTACCTGAAAAGCACTGTTGTTACCGTGCTTTTCCTTACAGCCGGCATGGCACATAGAAGAAAATGAGTTTTCTCGAAAGAAACCTTGTGCTTCCAGTTCCTACTTGGAACCTCACCCTGCTCTGCTCTATACCAAACGTGAAAGTCAATGTGAGCACTAGCCTCGAAGTAAGGCCCTGATTATGCTGGCAAAACGGGAGGCGTGCAGCAGCTCCATGAGGCCTTCATCGCTGTTCTGCTTTAGTTGAACGGTAGTCAGCTCTCCAAGACTCCTAGGGACTTTGCTTAAGCAACCGTTTCGGTACCAGAACACTGCGTAGAGCCAGGAAGCTTTGGTCCTGCGTGTATGCTGCGTGTGTACCTAGAAATTAGAGACTGATGGCACAAGGCTTGTTTTCCCATTAGGAAAGCTCCGTTCATGCGGCCTCGAAGCTACCGGAAAAGCATTGTTGTTGGCGGGGTTTTAGTCACTGCCGGCATGGTTCTGAGAAGAAAATGAGTTTTTTCGTTAGAAACCTTGTGCTTCCAGTTCCTTGTAGGAAGCTCACCCTGCTCTGCTCTATACCTAAAGTGAAAGTCAACGTGAGACTTGCTTCGAAGTAAGGCCTTGATTATCCTTGCAAAACGGGAGGCGTGCAGCAGCTCCATGAGGCCTTCATCGTTGTTCTGCTTTAGTTTCACGGTAGTAAGCCTTTCAAGACTCCTAGGGACCTTGCTTCAGCACCCGTTTCGGTACCAGAACACTGCGGAGAGCCAGAAAGCTCTGGTCCTGCGTGTATGCTGCGTGTCAACCTAGAAATTAGAGACTGATGGCACAAGGCTTGTTTTCCCATTAGGAAAGCTCCGTTCATGAGGCCTCAAAGCTACCTGAAAAGCATTGTTGTTGCCTGGGTTTTCGTCACTGCCGACATGGTTCTGAGAAGAAAATGAGTTTTCATGGAAGAAACCTTGTGCTTCCAGTTCCTTGTTGGAAGCTCACCCTGCTCTGCTCTATAACAAAAGTGAAAGCCAACGTGAGCCCTAGCCTCGAAGTAAGGCCCTGATTTGCCTTGCCAATGGGGAGGCGTGCAGCAGCTCCATGAGGCCTTCCTCACTGTTCTGCTTGAGTTTCACGGTAGTAAGCCTTTCAAGACTCCTAGGGACCTTGCTTCAGCACCCGTTTCAGTACCAGAATATTGAGTAGACACAGGAAGCTCTAGTCCTGTTAAGCAACTTCCAGCCCCGTAGGCCTTTTGGAACACCCCAGTGTTGGCTAGAGAAAGGCAACACACTGCACTCTTCCTTGGCAGAGCCAGATTACCTCAGCTCCACACAGGATTCACGACCACACTTCTCGACTGTCCTCCATGCAGTGGATGTAACCTCATTCCCCTAGCTGAACTCTATTGAGAAAAACACTCTGCTTCTAATCCCGTTTCACTTTTTACACTTCGAGTCACGCATCCTCAAGGGGGTGGTCGGCTTGCATTCCAAGTACAATTTAAGCACAGTTCTTGGTGTAACACAGCAGGTCTTTTGAAGAGGCACAGGTCTCTAAGTCTCCCTCGCGCATCCTTTGTTTAGGCACTTTGCTGCACGCAGAAAACCGGTCGTAGAAAAAAGTTGATTCAGGGGAAGCCCCAGTGGGGATCGTGAATCTCTTTTGACATGGTAGCATCAACATGTACTTATGCTGCGTGTCAACCTGGAAATGGGAGACTGAAGGCACAAAGCTTGTTTTCCCGTTTTGAAAGCTCCATTCATGCGGCCTCGAAGCTACCTGAAAAGCACTGTTTTTACCGTGCTTTTCCTTACAGCCGGCATGGCACATAGAAGAAAATGAGTTTTCTCGAAAGAAACCTTGTGCTTCCAGTTCCTACTTGGAAACTCACCCTGCTCTGCTCTATACCAAACGTGAAAGTCAATGTGAGCACTAGCCTCGAAGTAAGGAGCTGATTATGCTGGCAAAACGGGAGGCGTGCAGCAGCTCCATGAGGCCTTCATCGCTGTTCTGCTTTAGTTGAACGGTAGTAAGCTCTCCAAGACTCCTAGGGACTTTCCTTAAGCAACCGTTTCGGTACCAGAACACTGCGTAGAGCCAGGAAGCTTTGGTCCTGCGTGTATGCTGCGTGTCTACCTAGAAATTAGAGACTGATGGCACAAGGCTTGTTTTCCCATTAGGAAAGCTCCGTTCATGCGGCCTCGAAGCTACCGGAAAAGCATTGTTGTTGGCGGGGTTTTAGTCACTGCCGGCATTGTTCTGAGAAGAAAATGAGTTTTTTCGTAAAAAACCTTTTGCTTCCAGTTCCTTGTAGGAAGCTCACCATGCTCTGCTCTATACCTAAAGTGAAAGTCAACGTGAGACTTGCTTCGAAGCAAGGCCTTGATTATCCTTGCAAAACGGGAGGCGTGCAGCAGCTCCATGAGGCCTTCATCGTTGTTCTGCTTTAGTTTCACGGTAGTAAGCCTTTCAAGACTCCTAGGGACCTTGCTTCAGCACCCGTTTCGGTACCAGAACACTGCGGAGAGCCAGGAAGCTCTGGTCCTGCATGTATGCTGCGTGTCAACCTAGAAATTAGAGACTGATGGCACAAGGCTTGTTTTCCCATTAGGAAAGCTCCGTTCATGAGGCCTCGAAGCTACCTGAAAAGCATTGTTGTTGCCTGGGTTTTCGTCACTGCCGACATGGTTCTGAGAAGAAAATGAGTTTTCATGGAAGAAACCTTGTGCTTCCAGTTCCTTGTTGGAAGCTCACCCTGCTCTGCTCTATACCAAAAGTGAAAGCCAAGGTGAGCCCTAGCCTCGAAGTAAGGCCCTGATTTGCCTTGCCAATGGGGAGGCGTGCAGCAGCTCCATGAGGCCTTCCTCACTGTTCTGCTTGAGTTTCACGGTAGTGAGCCTTTCAAGACTCCTAGGGAAATTGCTTCAGCACCCGTTTCCATACCAGAATATTGAATAGACACAGGAAGCTCTAGTCCTGTTAAGCAACTTCCAGCCCCGTAGGCCTTTTGGAACACCCCAGTGTTGGCTAGATAAAGGCAACACACTGCATTCTTCCTTGGCAGAGCCAGATTACCTCAGCTCCACACAGGATTCACGACCACACTTCTCGACTGTCCTCCATGCAGTGGATGTAACCTCATTCCCCTAGCTGAACTCTATTGAGAAAAACACTCTGCTTCTAATCCCGTTTCACTTTTTACACTTCGAGTCACGCATCCTCAAGGGGGTGGTCGGCTTGCATTCCAAGTACAATTTAAGCACAGTTCTTGGTGTAACACAGCAGGTCTTTTGAAGAGGCACAGGTCTCTAAGTCTCCCTCGCGCATCCTTTGTTTAGGCACTTTGCTGCACGCAGAAAACCGGTCGTAGAAAAAAGTTGATTCAGGGGAAGCCCCAGTGGGGATCGTGAATCTCTTTTGACGTGGTAGCATCAACATGTACTTATGCTGCGTGTCAACCTGGAAATGGGAGACTGAAGGCACAAAGCTTGTTTTCCCGTTTTGAAAGCTCCATTCATGCGGCCTCGAAGCTACCTGAAAAGCACTGTTGTTACCGTGCTTTTCCTTACAGCCGGCATGGCACATAGAAGAAAATGAGTTTTCTCGAAAGAAACCTTGTGCTTCCAGTTCCTACTTGGAACCTCACCCTGCTCTGCTCTATACCAAACGTGAAAGTCAATGTGAGCACTAGCCTCGAAGTAAGGCCCTGATTATGCTGGCAAAACGGGAGGCGTGCAGCAGCTCCATGAGGCCTTCATCGCTGTTCTGCTTTAGTTGAACGGTAGTCAGCTCTCCAAGACTCCTAGGGACTTTGCTTAAGCAACCGTTTCGGTACCAGAACACTGCGTAGAGCCAGGAAGCTTTGGTCCTGCGTGTATGCTGCGTGTCTACCTAGAAATTAGAGACTGATGGCACAAGGCTTGTTTTCCCATTAGGAAAGCTCCGTTCATGCGGCCTCGAAGCTACCGGAAAAGCATTGTTGTTGGCGGGGTTTTAGTCACTGCCGGCATGGTTCTGAGAAGAAAATGAGTTTTTTCGTTAGAAACCTTGTGCTTCCAGTTCCTTGTAGGAAGCTCACCCTGCTCTGCTCTATACCTAAAGTGAAAGTCAACGTGAGACTTGCTTCGAAGTAAGGTCTTGATTATCCTTGCAAAACGGGAGGCGTGCAGCAGCTCCATGATGCCTTCATCGTTGTTCTGCTTTAGTTTCACGGTAGTAAGCCTTTCAAGACTCCTAGGGACCTTGCTTCAGCCCCCGTTTCGGTACCAGAACACTGCGGAGAGCCAGGAAGCTCTGGTCCTGGGTGTATGCTGCGTGTCAACCTAGAAATTAGAGACTGATGGCACAAGGCTTGTTTTCCCATTAGGAAAGCTCCGTTCATGCGGCCTCGAAGCTACCTGAAAAGCATTGTTGTTGCCTGGGTTTTCGTCACTGCCGACATGGTTCTGAGAAGAAAATGAGTTTTCATGGAAGAAACCTTGTGCTTCCAGTTCCTTTTTGGAAGCTCACCCTGCTCTGCTCTATACCAAAAGTGAAAGCCAACGTGAGCCCTAGCCTCGAAGTAAGGCCCTGATTTGCCTTGCCAATGGGGAGGCGTGCAGCAGCTCCATGAGGCCTTCCTCACTGTTCTGCTTGAGTTTCACGGTAGTGAGCCTTTCAAGACTCCTAGGGAAATTGCTTCAGCACCCGTTTCCATACCAGAATATTGAATAGACACAGGAAGCTCTAGTCCTGTTAAGCAACTTCCAGCCCCGTAGGCCTTTTGGAACACCCCAGTGTTGGCTAGAGAAAGGCAACACACTGCACTCTTCCTTGGCAGAGCCAGATTACCTCAGCTCCACACAGGATTCACGACCACACTTCTCGACTGTCCTCCATGCAGTGGATGTAACCTCATTCCCCTAGCTGAACTCTATTGAGAAAAACACTCTGCTTCTAATCCCGTTTCACTTTTTACACTTCGAGTCACGCATCCTCAAGGGGGTGGTCGGCTTGCATTCCAAGTACAATTTAAGCACAGTTCTTGGTGTAACACAGCAGGTCTTTTGAAGAGGCACAGGTCTCTAAGTCTCCCTCGCGCATCCTTTGTTTAGGCACTTTGCTGCACGCAGAAAACCGGTCGTAGAAAAAAGTTGATTCAGGGGAAGCCCCAGTGGGGATCGTGAATCTCTTTTGACGTGGTAGCATCAACATGTACTTATGCTGCGTGTCAACCTGGAAATGGGAGACTGAAGGCACAAAGCTTGTTTTCCCGTTTTGAAAGCTCCATTCATGCGGCCTCGAAGCTACCTGAAAAGCACTGTTGTTACCGTGCTTTTCCTTACAGCCGGCATGGCACATAGAAGAAAATGAGTTTTCTCGAAAGAAACCTTGTGCTTCCAGTTCCTACTTGGAACCTCACCCTGCTCTGCTCTATACCAAACGTGAAAGTCAATGTGAGCACTAGCCTCGAAGTAAGGCCCTGATTATGCTGGCAAAACGGGAGGCGTGCAGCAGCTCCATGAGGCCTTCATCGCTGTTCTGCTTTAGTTGAACGGTATTCAGCTCTCCAAGACTCCTAGGGACTTTGCTTAAGCAACCGTTTCGGTACCAGAACACTGCGTAGAGCCAGGAAGCTTTGGTCCTGCGTGTATGCTGCGTGTCTATCTAGAAATTAGAGACTGATGGCACAAGGCTTGTTTTCCCATTAGGAAAGCTCCGTTCATGCGGCCTCGAAGCTACCGGAAAAGCATTGTTGTTGGCGGGGTTTTAGTCACTGCCGGCATGGTTCTGAGAAGAAAATGAGTTTTTTCGTGAGAAACCTTTTGCTTCCAGTTCCTTGTAGGAAGCTCACCCTGCTCTGCTCTATACCTAAAGTGAAAGTCAACGTGAGACTTGCTTCGAAGTAAGGCCTTGATTATCCTTGCAAAACGGGAGGCGTGCAGCAGCTCCATGAGGCCTTCATCGTTGTTCTGCTTTAGTTTCACGGTAGTAAGCCTTTCAAGACTCCTAGGGACCTTGCTTCAGCACCCGTTTCGGTACCAGAACACTGCGGAGAGCCAGGAAGCTCTGGTCCTGCGTGTATGCTGCGTGTCAACCTAGAAATTAGAGACTGATGGCACAAGGCTTGTTTTCCCATTAGGAAAGCTCCGTTCATGCGGCCTCGAAGCTACCTGAAAAGCATTGTTGTTGCCTGGGTTTTCGTCACTGCCGACATGGTTCTGAGAAGAAAATGAGTTTTCATGGAAGAAACCTTGTGCTTCCAGTTCCTTGTTGGAAGCTCACCCTGCTCTGCTCTATACCAAAAGTGAAAGCCAACGTGAGCCCTAGCCTCGAAGTAAGGCCCTGATTTGCCTTGCCAATGGGGAGGCGTGCAGCAGCTCCATGAGGCCTTCCTCACTGTTCTGCTTGAGTTTCACGGTAGTGAGCCTTTCAAGACTCCTAGGGACCTTGCTTCAGCACCCGTTTCAGTACCAGAATATTGAGGAGACACAGGAAGCTCTAGTCCTGTTAAGCAACTTCCAGCCCCGTAGGCCTTTTGGAACACCCCAGTGTTGGCTAGAGAAAGGCAACACACTGCACTCTTCCTTGGCAGAGCCAGATTACCTCAGCTCCACACAGGATTCACGACCACACTTCTCGACTGTCCTCCATGCAGTGGATGTAACCTCATTCCCCTAGCTGAACTCTATTGAGAAAAACACTCTGCTTCTAATCCCGTTTCACTTTTTACACTTCGAGTCACGCATCCTCAAGGGGGTGGTCGGCTTGCATTCCAAGTACAATTTAAGCACAGTTCTTGGTGTAACACAGCAGGTCTTTTGAAGAGGCACAGGTCTCTAAGTCTCCCTCGCGCATCCTTTGTTTAGGCACTTTGCTGCACGCAGAAAACCGGTCGTAGAAAAAAGTTGATTCAGGGGAAGCCCCAGTGGGGATCGTGAATCTCTTTTGACGTGGTAGCATCAACATGTACTTATGCTGCGTGTCAACCTGGAAATGGGAGACTGAAGGCACAAAGCTTGTTTTCCTGTTTTGAAAGCTCCATTCATGCGGCCTCGAAGCTACCTGAAAATCATTGTTGTTGCCTGGGTTTTCGTCACTGCCGACATGGTTCTGAGAAGAAAATGAGTTTTCATGGAAGAAACCTTGTGCTTCCAGTTCCTTTTTGGAAGCTCACCCTGCTCTGCTCTATACCAAAAGTGAAAGCCAACGTGAGCCCTAGCCTCGAAGTAAGGCCCTGATTTGCCTTGCCAATGGGGAGGCGTGCAGCAGCTCCATGAGGCCTTCCTCACTGTTCTGCTTGAGTTTCACGGTAGTGAGCCTTTCAAGACTCCTAGGGACCTTGCTTCAGCACCCGTTTCAGTACCAGAATATTGAGTAGACACAGGAAGCTCTAGTCCTGTTAAGCAACTTCCAGCCCCGTAGGCCTTTTGGAACACCCCAGTGTTGGCTAGAGAAAGGCAACACACTGCACTCTTCCTTGGCAGAGCCAGATTACCTCAGCTCCACACAGGATTCACGACCACACTTCTCGACTGTCCTCCATGCAGTGGATGTAACCTCATTCCCCTAGCTGAACTCTATTGAGAAAAACACTCTGCTTCTAATCCCGTTTCATTTTTACACTTCGAGTCACGCATCCTCAAGGGGGTGGTCGGCTTGCATTCCAAGTACAATTTAAGCACAGTTCTTGGTGTAACACAGCAGGTCTTTTGAAGAGGCACAGGTCTCTAAGTCTCCCTCACGCATCCTTTGTTTAGGCACTTTGCTGCACGCAGAAAACCGGTCGTAGAAAAAAGTTGATTCAGGGGAAGCCCCAGTGGGGATCGTGAATCTCTTTTGACGTGGTAGCATCAACATGTACTTATGCTGCGTGTCAACCTGGAAATGGGAGACTGAAGGCACAAAGCTTGTTTTCCCGTTTTGAAAGCTCCATTCATGCGGCCTCGAAGCTACCTGAAAAGCACTGTTGTTACCGTGCTTTTCCTTACAGCCGGCATGGCACATAGAAGAAAATGAGTTTTCTCGAAAGAAACCTTGTGCTTCCAGTTCCTACTTGGAACCTCACCCTGCTCTGCTCTATACCAAACGTGAAAGTCAATGTGAGCACTAGCCTCGAAGTAAGGCCCTGATTATGCTGGCAAAACGGGAGGCGTGCAGCAGCTCCATGAGGCCTTCATCGCTGTTCTGCTTTAGTTGAACGGTAGTCAGCTCTCCAAGACTCCTAGGGACTTTGCTTAAGCAACCGTTTCGGTACCAGAACACTGCGTAGAGCCAGGAAGCTTTGGTCCTGCGTGTATGCTGCGTGTGTACCTAGAAATTAGAGACTGATGGCACAAGGCTTGTTTTCCCATTAGGAAAGCTCCGTTCATGTGGCCTCGAAGCTACCGGAAAAGCATTGTTGTTGGCGGGGTTTTAGTCACTGCCGGCATGGTTCTGAGAAGAAAATGAGTTTTTTCGTGAGAAACCTTTTCCTTCCAGTTCCTTGTAGGAAGCTCACCCTGCTCTGCTCTATACCTAAAGTGAAAGTCAACGTGAGACTTGCTTCGAAGTAAGGCCTTGATTATCCTTGCAAAACGGGAGGCGTGCAGCAGCTCCATGAGGCCTTCATCGTTGTTCTGCTTTAGTTTCACGGTAGTAAGCCTTTCAAGACTCCTAGGGACCTTGCTTCAGCACCCGTTTCGGTACCAGAACACTGCGGAGATCCAGGAAGCTCTGGTCCTGGGTGTATGCTGCGTGTCAACCTAGAAATTAGAGACTGATGGCACAAGGCTTGTTTTCCCATTAGGAAAGCTCCGTTCATGCGGCCTCGAAGCTACCTGAAAAGCATTGTTGTTGCCTGGGTTTTCGTCACTGCCGACATGGTTCTGAGAAGAAAATGAGTTTTCATGGAAGAAACCTTGTGCTTCCAGTTCCTTGTTGGAAGCTCACCCTGCTCTGCTCTATACCAAAAGTGAAAGCCAACGTGAGCCCTAGCCTCGAAGTAAGGCCCTGATTTGCCTTGCCAATGGGGAGGCGTGCAGCAGCTCCATGAGGCCTTCCTCACTGTTCTGCTTGAGTTTCACGGTAGTGAGCCTTTCAAGACTCCTAGGGACCTTGCTTCAGCACCCGTTTCAGTACCAGAATATTGAATAGACACAGGAAGCTCTAGTCCTGTTAAGCAACTTCCAGCCCCGTAGGCCTTTTGGAACACCCCAGTGTTGGCTAGAGAAAGGCAACACACTGCACTCTTCCTTGGCAGAGCCAGATTACCTCAGCTCCACACAGGATTCACGACCACACTTCTCGACTGTCCTCCATGCAGTGGATGTAACCTCATTCCCCTAGCTGAACTCTATTGAGAAAAACACTCTGCTTCTAATCCCGTTTCACTTTTTACACTTCGAGTCACGCATCCTCAAGGGGGTGGTCGGCTTGCATTCCAAGTACAATTTAAGCACAGTTCTTGGTGTAACACAGCCGGTCTTTTGAAGAGGCACAGGTCTCTAAGTCTCCCTCGCGCATCCTTTGTTTAGGCACTTTGCTGCACGCAGAAAACCGGTCGTAGAAAAAAGTTGATTCAGGGGAAGCCCCAGTGGGGATCGTGAATCTCTTTTGACGTGGTAGCATCAACATGTACTTATGCTGCGTGTCAACCTGGAAATGGGAGACTGAAGGCACAAAGCTTGTTTTCCTGTTTTGAAAGCTCCATTCATGCGGGCTCGAAGCTACCTGGAAAGCATTGTTGTTGCCTGGGTTTTCGTCACTGCCGACATGGTTCTGAGAAGAAAATGAGTTTTCATGGAAGAAACCTTGTGCTTCCAGTTCCTTGTTGGAAGCTCACCCTGCTCTGCTCTATACCAAAAGTGAAAGCCAACGTGAGCCCTAGCCTCGAAGTAAGGCCCTGATTTGCCTTGCCAATGGGGAGGCGTGCAGCAGCTCCATGAGGCCTTCCTCACTGTTCTGCTTGAGTTTCACGGTAGTGAGCCTTTCAAGACTCCTAGGGACCTTGCTTCAGCACCCGTTTCAGTACCAGAATATTGAGTAGACACAGGAAGCTCTAGTCCTGTTAAGCAACTTCCAGCCCCGTAGGCCTTTTGGAACACCCCAGTGTTGGCTAGAGAAAGGCAACACACTGCACTCTTCCTTGGCAGAGCCAGATTACCTCAGCTCCACACAGGATTCACGACCACACTTCTCGACTGTCCTCCATGCAGTGGATGTAACCTCATTCCCCTAGCTGAACTCTATTGAGAAAAACACTCTGCTTCTAATCCCGTTTCATTTTTACACTTCGAGTCACGCATCCTCAAGGGGGTGGTCGGCTTGCATTCCAAGTACAATTTAAGCACAGTTCTTGGTGTAACACAGCCGGTCTTTTGAAGAGGCACAGGTCTCTAAGTCTCCCTCGCGCATCCTTTGTTTAGGCACTTTGCTGCACGCAGAAAACCGGTCGTAGAAAAAAGTTGATTCAGGGGAAGCCCCAGTGGGGATCGTGAATCTCTTTTGACGTGGTAGCATCAACATGTACTTATGCTGCGTGTCAACCTGGAAATGGGAGACTGAAGGCACAAAGCTTGTTTTCCTGTTTTGAAAGCTCCATTCATGCGGCCTCGAAGCTACCTGAAAATCATTGTTGTTGCCTGGGTTTTCGTCACTGCCGACATGGTTCTGAGAAGAAAATGAGTTTTCATGGAAGAAACCTTGTGCTTCCAGTTCCTTTTTGGAAGCTCACCCTGCTCTGCTCTATACCAAAAGTGAAAGCCAACGTGAGCCCTAGCCTCGAAGTAAGGCCCTGATTTGCCTTGCCAATGGGGAGGCGTGCAGCAGCTCCATGAGGCCTTCCTCACTGTTCTGCTTGAGTTTCACGGTAGTGAGCCTTTCAAGACTCCTAGGGACCTTGCTTCAGCACCCGTTTCAGTACCAGAATATTGAGTAGACACAGGAAGCTCTAGTCCTGTTAAGCAACTTCCAGCCCTGTAGGCCTTTTGGAACACCCCAGTGTTGGCTAGAGAAAGGCAACACACTGCACTCTTCCTTGGCAGAGCCAGATTACCTCAGCTCCACACAGGATTCACGACCACACTTCTCGACTGTCCTCCATGCAGTGGATGTAACCTCATTCCCCTAGCTGAACTCTATTGAGAAAAACACTCTGCTTCTAATCCCGTTTCATTTTTACACTTCGAGTCACGCATCCTCAAGGGGGTGGTCGGCTTGCATTCCAAGTACAATTTAAGCACAGTTCTTGGTGTAACACAGCAGGTCTTTTGAAGAGGCACAGGTCTCTAAGTCTCCCTCACGCATCCTTTGTTTAGGCACTTTGCTGCACGCAGAAAACCGGTCGTAGAAAAAAGTTGATTCAGGGGAAGCCCCAGTGGGGATCGTGAATCTCTTTTGACGTGGTAGCATCAACATGTACTTATGCTGCGTGTCAACCTGGAAATGGGAGACTGAAGGCACAAAGCTTGTTTTCCCATTTTGAAAGCTCCATTCATGCGGCCTCGAAGCTACCTGAAAAGCACTGTTGTTACCGTGCTTTTCCTTACAGCCGGCATGGCACATAGAAGAAAATGAGTTTTCTCGAAAGAAACCTTGTGCTTCCAGTTCCTACTTGGAACCTCACCCTGCTCTGCTCTATACCAAACGTGAAATTCAATGTGAGCACTAGCCTCGAAGTAAGGCCCTGATTATGCTGGCAAAACGGGAGGCGTGCAGCAGCTCCATGAGGCCTTCATCGCTGTTCTGCTTTAGTTGAACGGTAGTCAGCTCTCCAAGACTCCTAGGGACTTTGCTTAAGCAACCGTTTCGGTACCAGAACACTGCGTAGAGCCAGGAAGCTTTGGTCCTGCGTGTATGCTGCGTGTGTACCTAGAAATTAGAGACTGATGGCACAAGGCTTGTTTTCCCATTAGGAAAGCTCCGTTCATGCGGCCTCGAAGCTACCGGAAAAGCATTGTTGTTGGCGGGGTTTTAGTCACTGCAGGCATGGTTCTGAGAAGAAAATGAGTTTTTTCGTGAGAAACCTTTTGCTTCCAGTTCCTTGTAGGAAGCTAACCCTGCTCTGCTCTATACCTAAAGTGAAAGTCAACGTGAGACTTGCTTCGAAGTAAGGCCTTGATTATCCTTGCAAAACGGGAGGCGTGCAGCAGCTCCATGAGGCCTTCATCGTTGTTCTGCTTTAGTTTCACGGTAGTAAGCCTTTCAAGACTCCTAGGGACCTTGCTTCAGCACCCGTTTCGGTACCAGAACACTGCGGAGAGCCAGGAAGCTCTGGTCCTGGGTGTATGCTGCGTGTCAACCTAGAAATTAGAGACTGATGGCACAAGGCTTGTTTTCCCATTAGGAAAGCTCCGTTCATGCGGCCTCGAAGCTACCTGAAAAGCATTGTTGTTGCCTGGGTTTTCGTCACTGCCGACATGGTTCTGAGAAGAAAATGAGTTTTCATGGAAGAAACCTTGTGCTTCCAGTTCCTTTTTGGAAGCTCACCCTGCTCTGCTCTATACCAAAAGTGAAAGCCAACGTGAGCCCTAGCCTCGAAGTAAGGCCCTGATTTGCCTTGCCAATGGGGAAGCGTGCAGCAGCTCCATGAGGCCTTCCTCACTCTTCTGCTTGAGTTTCACGGTAGTGAGCCTTTCAAGACTCCTAGGGACCTTGCTTCAGCACCCGTTTCAGTACCAGAATATTGAATATACACAGGAAGCTCTAGTCCTGTTAAGCAACTTCCAGCCCCGTAGGCCTTTTGGAACACCCCAGTGTTGGCTAGAGAAAGGCAACACACTGCACTCTTCCTTGGCAGAGCCAGATTACCTCAGCTCCACACAGGATTCACGACCACACTTCTCGACTGTCCTCCATGCAGTGGATGTAACCTCATTCCCCTAGCTGAACTCTATTGAGAAAAACACTCTGCTTCTAATCCCGTTTCACTTTTTACACTTCGAGTCACGCATCCTCAAGGGGGTGGTCGGCTTGCATTCCAAGTACAATTTAAGCACAGTTCTTGGTGTAACACAGCAGGTCTTTTGAAGAGGCACAGGTCTCTAAGTCTCCCTCGCGCATCCTTTGTTTAGGCACTTTGCTGCACGCAGAAAACCGGTCGTAGAAAAAAGTTGATTCAGGGGAAGCCCCAGTGGGGATCGTGAATCTCTTTTGACGTGGTAGCATCAACATGTACTTATGCTGCGTGTCAACCTGGAAATGGGAGACTGAAGGCACAAAGCTTGTTTTCCCGTTTTGAAAGCTCCATTCATGCGGCCTCGAAGCTACCTGAAAAGCACTGTTGTTACCGTGCTTTTCCTTACAGCCGGCATGGCACATAGAAGAAAATGAGTTTTCTCGAAAGAAACCTTGTGCTTCCAGTTCCTACTTGGAACCTCACCCTGCTCTGCTCTATACCAAACGTGAAAGTCAATGTGAGCACTAGCCTCGAAGTAAGGCCCTGATTATGCTGGCAAAACGGGAGGCGTGCAGCAGCTCCATGAGGCCTTCATCGCTGTTCTGCTTTAGTTGAACGGTAGTAAGCTCTCCAAGACTCCTAGGGACTTTGCTTAAGCAACCGTTTCGGTACCAGAACACTGCGTAGAGCCAGGAAGCTTTGGTCCTGCGTGTATGCTGCGTGTGTACCTAGAAATTAGAGACTGATGGCACAAGGCTTGTTTTCCCATTAGGAAAGCTCCGTTCATGCGGCCTCGAAGCTACCGGAAAAGCATTGTTGTTGGCGGGGTTTTAGTCACTGCCGGCATGGTTCTGAGAAGAAAATGAGTTTTTTCGTAAAAAACCTTGTGCTTCCAGTTCCTTGTAGGAAGCTCACCCTGCTCTGCTCTATACCTAAAGTGAAAGTCAACGTGAGACTTGCTTCGAAGTAAGGCCTTGATTATCCTTGCAAAACGGGAGGCGTGCAGCAGCTCCATGAGGCCTTCATCGTTGTTCTGCTTTAGTTTCACGGTAGTAAGCCTTTCAAGACTCCTAGGGACCTTGCTTCAGCACCCGTTTCGGTACCAGAACACTGCGGAGAGCCAGGAAGCTCTGGTCCTGCGTGTATGCTGTGTGTCAACCTAGAAATTAGAGACTGATGGCACAAGGCTTGTTTTCCCATTAGGAAAGCTCCGTTCATGAGGCCTCGAAGCTACCTGAAAAGCATTGTTGTTGCCTGGGTTTTCGTCACTGCCGACATGGTTCTGAGAAGAAAATGAGTTTTCATGGAAGAAACCTTGTGCTTCCAGTTCCTTGTTGGAAGCTCACCCTGCTCTGCTCTATACCAAAAGTGAAAGCCAAGGTGAGCCCTAGCCTCGAAGTAAGGCCCTGATTTGCCTTGCCAATGGGGAGGTGTGCAGCAGCTCCATGAGGCCTTCCTCACTGTTCTGCTTGAGTTTCACGGTAGTGAGCCTTTCAAGACTCCTAGGGACCTTGCTTCAGCACCCGTTTCAGTACCAGAATATTGAGGAGACACAGGAAGCTCTAGTCCTGTTAAGCAACTTCCAGCCCCGTAGGCCTTTTGGAACACCCCAGTGTTGGCTAGAGAAAGGCAACACACTGCACTCTTCCTTGGCAGAGCCAGATTACCTCAGCTCCACACAGGATTCACGACCACACTTCTCGACTGTCCTCCATGCAGTGGATGTAACCTCATTCCCCTAGCTGAACTCTATTGAGAAAAACACTCTGCTTCTAATCCCGTTTCACTTTTTACACTTCGAGTCACGCATCCTCAAGGGGGTGGTCGGCTTGCATTCCAAGTACAATTTAAGCACAGTTCTTGGTGTAACACAGCAGGTCTTTTGAAGAGGCACAGGTCTCTAAGTCTCCCTCGCGCATCCTTTGTTTAGGCACTTTGCTGCACGCAGAAAACCGGTCGTAGAAAAAAGTTGATTCAGGGGAAGCCCCAGTGGGGATCGTGAATCTCTTTTGACGTGGTAGCATCAACATGTACTTATGCTGCGTGTCAACCTGGAAATGGGAGACTGAAGGCACAAAGCTTGTTTTCCCGTTTTGAAAGCTCCATTCATGCGGCCTCGAAGCTACCTGAAAAGCACTGTTGTTACCGTGCTTTTCCTTACAGCCGGCATGGCACATAGAAGAAAATGAGTTTTCTCGAAAGAAACCTTGTGCTTCCAGTTCCTACTTGGAAACTCACCCTGCTCTGCTCTATACCAAACGTGAAAGTCAATGTGAGCACTAGCCTCGAAGTAAGGCCCTGATTATGCTGGCAAAACGGGAGGCGTGCAGCAGCTCCATGAGGCCTTCATTGCTGTTCTGCTTTAGTTGAACGGTAGTCAGCTCTCCAAGACTCCTAGGGACTTTGCTTAAGCAACCGTTTCGGTACCAGAACACTGCGTAGAGCCAGGAAGCTTTGGTCCTGCGTGTATGCTGCGTGTCTACCTAGAAATTAGAGACTGATGGCACAAGGCTTGTTTTCCCATTAGGAAAGCTCCGTTCATGCGGCCTCGAAGCTACCGGAAAAGCATTGTTGTTGGCGGGGTTTTAGTCACTGCCGGCATGGTTCTGAGAAGAAAATGAGTTTTTTCGTTAGAAACCTTGTGCTTCCAGTTCCTTGTAGGAAGCTCACCCTGCTCTGCTCTATACCTATAGTGAAAGTCAACGTGAGACTTGCTTCGAAGTAAGGCCTTGATTATCCTTGCAAAACGGGAGGCGTGCAGCAGCTCCATGAGGCCTTCATCGTTGTTCTGCTTTAGTTTCACGGTAGTAAGCCTTTCAAGACTCCTAGGGACCATGCTTCAGCACCCGTTTCGGTACCAGAACACTGCAGAGAGCCAGGAAGCTCTGATCCTGCGTGTATGCTGCGTGTCAACCTAGAAATTAGAGACTGATGGCACAAGGCTTGTTTTCCCATTAGGAAAGCTCCGTTCATGCGGCCTCGAAGCTACCTGAAAAGCATTGTTGTTGCCTGGGTTTTCGTCACTGCCGACATGGTTCTGAGAAGAAAATGAGTTTTCATGGAAGAAACCTTGTGCTTCCAGTTCCTTGTTGGAAGCTCACCCTGCTCTGCTCTATACCAAAAGTGAAAGCCAACGTGAGCCCTAGCCTCGAAGTAAGGCCCTGATTTGCCTTGCCAATGGGGAGGCGTGCAGCAGCTCCATGAGGCCTTCCTCACTCTTCTGCTTGAGTTTCACGGTAGTGAGCCTTTCAAGACTCCTAGGGACCTTGCTTCAGCACCCGTTTCAGTACCAGAATATTGAGTAGACACAGGAAGCTCTAGTCCTGTTAAGCAACTTCCAGCCCCGTAGGCCTTTTGGAACACCCCAGTGTTGGCTAGAGAAAGGCAACACACTGCACTCTTCCTTGGCAGAGCCAGATTACCTCAGCTCCACACAGGATTCACGACCACACTTCTCGACTGTCCTCCATGCAGTGGATGTAACCTCATTCCCCTAGCTGAACTCTATTGAGAAAAACACTCTGCTTCTAATCCCGTTTCACTTTTTACACTTCGAGTCACGCATCCTCAAGGGGGTGGTCGGCTTGCATTCCAAGTACAATTTAAGCACAGTTCTTGGTGTAACACAGCAGGTCTTTTGAAGAGGCACAGGTCTCTAAGTCTCCCTCGCGCATCCTTTGTTTAGGCACTTTGCTGCACGCAGAAAACCGGTCGTAGAAAAAAGTTGATTCAGGGGAAGCCCCAGTGGGGATCGTGAATCTCTTTTGACGTGGTAGCATCAACATGTACTTATGCTGCGTGTCAACCTGGAAATGGGAGACTGAAGGCACAAAGCTTGTTTTCCCGTTTTGAAAGCTCCATTCATGCGGCCTCGAAGCTACCTGAAAAGCACTGTTGTTACCGTGCTTTTCCTTACAGCCGGCATGGCACATAGAAGAAAATGAGTTTTCTCGAAAGAAACCTTGTGCTTCCAGTTCCTACTTGGAACCTCACCCTGCTCTGCTCTATACCAAACGTGAAAGTCAATGTGAGCACTAGCCTCGAAGTAAGGCCCTGATTATGCTGGCAAAACGGGAGGCGTGCAGCAGCTCCATGAGGCCTTCATCGCTGTTCTGCTTTAGTTGAACGGTAGTCAGCTCTCCAAGACTCCTAGGGACTTTGCTTAAGCAACCGTTTCGGTACCAGAACACTGCGTAGAGCCAGGAAGCTTTGGTCCTGCGTGTATGCTGCGTGTCTACCTAGAAATTAGAGACTGATGGCACAAGGCTTGTTTTCCCATTAGGAAAGCTCCGTTCATGAGGCCTCGAAGCTACCGGAAAAGCATTGTTGTTGGCGGGGTTTTAGTCACTGCCGGCATGGTTCTGAGAAGAAAATGAGTTTTTTCGTAAAAAACCTTTTGCTTCCAGTTCCTTGTAGGAAGCTCACCCTGCTCTGCTCTATACCTAAAGTGAAAGTCAACGTGAGACTTGCTTCGAAGTAAGGCCTTGATTATCCTTGCAAAACGGGAGGCGTGCAGCAGCTCCATGAGGCCTTCATCGTTGTTCTGCTTTAGTTTCACGGTAGTAAGCCTTTCAAGACTCCTAGGGACCTTGCTTCAGCACCCGTTTCGGTACCAGAACACTGCGGAGAGCCAGGAAGCTCTGGTCCTGCGTGTATGCTTCGTGTCAACGTAGAAATTAGACACTGATGGCACAAGGCTTGTTTTCCCATTAGGAAAGCTCCGTTCATGCGGCCTCGAAGCTACCTGGAAAGCATTGTTGTTGCCTGGGTTTTCGTCACTGCCGACATGGTTCTGAGAAGAAAATGAGTTTTCATGGAAGAAACCTTGTGCTTCCAGTTCCTTGTTGGAAGCTCACCCTGCTCTGCTCTATACCAAAAGTGAAAGCCAACGTGAGCCCTAGCCTCGAAGTAAGGCCCTGATTTGCCTTGCCAATGGGGAGGCGTGCAGCAGCTCCATGAGGCCTTCCTCACTGTTCTGCTTGAGTTTCACGGTAGTGAGCCTTTCAAGACTCCTAGGGACCTTGCTTCAGCACCCGTTTCAGTACCAGAATATTGAGTAGACACAGGAAGCTCTAGTCCTGTTAAGCAACTTCCAGCCCCGTAGGCCTTTTGGAACACCCCAGTGTTGGCTAGAGAAAGGCAACACACTGCACTCTTCCTTGGCAGAGCCAGATTACCTCAGCTCCACACAGGATTCACGACCACACTTCTCGACTGTCCTCCATGCAGTGGATGTAACCTCATTCCCCTAGCTGAACTCTATTGAGAAAAACACTCTGCTTCTAATCCCGTTTCACTTTTTACACTTCGAGTCACGCATCCTCAAGGGGGTGGTCGGCTTGCATTCCAAGTACAATTTAAGCACAGTTCTTGGTGTAACACAGCAGGTCTTTTGAAGAGGCACAGGTCTCTAAGTCTCCCTCGCGCATCCTTTGTTTAGGCACTTTGCTGCACGCAGAAAACCGGTCGTAGAAAAAAGTTGATTCAGGGGAAGCCCCAGTGGGGATCGTGAATCTCTTTTAACGTGGTAGCATCAACATGTACTTATGCTGCGTGTCAACCTGGAAATGGGAGACTGAAGGCACAAAGCTTGTTTTCCCGTTTTGAAAGCTCCATTCATGCGGCCTCGAAGCTACCTGAAAAGCACTGTTGTTACCGTGCTTTTCCTTACAGCCGGCATGGCACATAGAAGAAAATGAGTTTTCTCGAAAGAAACCTTGTGCTTCCAGTTCCTACTTGGAACCTCACCCTGCTCTGCTCTATACCAAACGTGAAAGTCAATGTGAGCACTAGCCTCGAAGTAAGGCCCTGATTATGCTGGCAAAACGGGAGGCGTGCAGCAGCTCCATGAGGTCTTCATCGCTGTTCTGCTTTAGTTGAACGGTAGTAAGCTCTCCAAGACTCCTAGGGACTTTGCTTAAGCAACCGTTTCGGTACCAGAACACTGCGTAGAGCCAGGAAGCTTTGGTCCTGCGTGTATGCTGCGTGTCTACCTAGAAATTAGAGACTGATGGCACAAGGCTTGTTTTCCCATTAGGAAAGCTCCGTTCATGCGGCCTCGAAGCTACCGGAAAAGCATTGTTGTTGGCGGGGTTTTAGTCACTGCCGGCATGGTTCTGAGAAGAAAATGAGTTTTTTCGTTAGAAACCTTGTGCTTCCAGTTCCTTGTAGGAAGCTCACCCTGCTCTGCTCTATACCTAAAGTGAAAGTCAACGTGAGACTTGCTTCGAAGTAAGGCCTTGATTATCCTTGCAAAACGGGAGGCGTGCAGCAGCTCCATGAGGCCTTCATCGTTGTTCTGCTTTAGTTTCACGGTAGTAAGCCTTTCAAGACTCCTAGGGACCTTGCTTCAGCCCCCGTTTCGGTACCAGAACATTGCGGAGAGCCAGGAAGCTCTGGTCCTGCGTGTATGCTGCGTGTCAACCTAGAAATTAGAGACTGATGGCACAAGGCTTGTTTTCCCATTAGGAAAGCTCCGTTCATGCGGCCTCGAAGCTACCTGAAAATCATTGTTGTTGCCTGGGTTTTCGTCACTGCCGACATGGTTCTGAGAAGAAAGTGAGTTTTCATGGAAGAAACCTTGTGCTTCCAGTTCCTTTTTGGAAGCTCACCCTGCTCTGCTCTATACCAAAAGTGAAAGCCAAGGTGAGCCCTAGCCTCGAAGTAAGGCCCTGATTTGCCTTGCCAATGGGGAGGCGTGCAGCAGCTCCATGAGGCCTTCCTCACTCTTCTGCTTGAGTTTCACGGTAGTGAGCCTTTCAAGACTCCTAGGGACCTTGCTTCAGCACCCGTTTCAGTACCAGAATATTGAGTAGACAGAGGAAGCTCTAGTCCTGTTAAGCAACTTCCAGCCCCGTAGGCCTTTTGGAACACCCCAGTGTTGGCTAGAGAAAGGCAACACACTGCACTCTTCCTTGGCAGAGCCAGATTACCTCAGCTCCACACAGGATTCACGACCACACTTCTCGACTGTCCTCCATGCAGTGGATGTAACCTCATTCCCCTAGCTGAACTCTATTGAGAAAAACACTCTGCTTCTAATCCCGTTTCACTTTTTACACTTCGAGTCACGCATCCTCAAGGGGGTGGTCGGCTTGCATTCCAAGTACAATTTAAGCACAGTTCTTGGTGTAACACAGCAGGTCTTTTGAAGAGGCACAGGTCTCTAAGTCTCCCTCGCGCATCCTTTGTTTAGGCACTTTGCTGCACGCAGAAAACCGGTCGTAGAAAAAAGTTGATTCAGGGGAAGCCCCAGTGGGGATCGTGAATCTCTTTTGACGTGGTAGCATCAACATGTACTTATGCTGCGTGTCAACCTGGAAATGGGAGACTGAAGGCACAAAGCTTGTTTTCCCGTTTTGAAAGCTCCATTCATGCGGCCTCGAAGCTACCTGAAAAGCACTGTTGTTACCGTGCTTTTCCTTACAGCCGGCATGGCACATAGAAGAAAATGAGTTTTCTCGAAAGAAACCTTGTGCTTCCAGTTCCTACTTGGAACCTCACCCTGCTCTGCTCTATACCAAACGTGAAAGTCAATGTGAGCACTAGCCTCGAAGTAAGGCCCTGATTATGCTGGCAAAACGGGAGGCGTACAGCAGCTCCATGAGGCCTTCATCGCTGTTCTGCTTTAGTTGAACGGTAGTCAGCTCTCCAAGACTCCTAGGGACTTTGCTTAAGCAACCGTTTCGGTACCAGAACACTGCGTAGAGCCAGGAAGCTTTGGTCCTGCGTGTATGCTGCGTGTGTACCTAGAAATTAGAGACTGATGGCACAAGGCTTGTTTTCCCATTAGTAAAGCTCCGTTCATGCGGCCTCGAAGCTACCGGAAAAGCATTGTTGTTGGCGGGGTTTTAGTCACTGCCGGCATGGTTCTGAGAAGAAAATGAGTTTTTTCGTAAAAAACCTTTTGCTTCCAGTTCCTTGTAGGAAGCTCACCCTGCTCTGCTCTATACCTAAAGTGAAAGTCAACGTGAGACTTGCTTCGAAGTAAGGCCTTGATTATCCTTGCAAAACGGGAGGCGTGCAGCAGCTCCATGAGGCCTTCATCGTTGTTCTGCTTTAGTTTCACGGTAGTAAGCCTTTCAAGACTCCTAGGGACCTTGCTTCGGCACCCGTTTCGGTACCAGAACACTGCGGAGAGCCAGGAAGCTCTGGTCCTGCGTGTATGCTGCGTGTCAACCTAGAAATTAGAGACTGATGGCACAAGGCTTGTTTTCCCATTAGGAAAGCTCCGTTCATGCGGCCTCGAAGCTACCTGGAAAGCATTGTTGTTGCCTGGGTTTTCGTCACTGCCGACATGGTTCTGAGAAGAAAATGAGTTTTCATGGAAGAAACCTTGTGCTTCCAGTTCCTTGTTGGAAGCTCACCCTGCTCTGCTCTATACCAAAAGTGAAAGCCAACGTGAGCCCTAGCCTCGAAGTAAGGCCCTGATTTGCCTTGCCAATGGGGAGGCGTGCAGCAGCTCCATGAGGCCTTCCTCACTGTTCTGCTTGAGTTTCACGGTAGTGAGCCTTTCAAGACTCCTAGGGACCTTGCTTCAGCACCCGTTTCAGTACCAGAATATTGAGTAGACACAGGAAGCTCTAGTCCTGTTAAGCAACTTCCAGCCCCGTAGGCCTTTTGGAACACCCCAGTGTTGGCTAGAGAAAGGCAACACACTGCACTCTTCCTTGGCAGAGCCAGATTACCTCAGCTCCACACAGGATTCACGACCACACTTCTCGACTGTCCTCCATGCAGTGGATGTAACCTCATTCCCCTAGCTGAACTCTATTGAGAAAAACACTCTGCTTCTAATCCCGTTTCACTTTTTACACTTCGAGTCACGCATCCTCAAGGGGGTGGTCGGCTTGCATTCCAAGTACAATTTAAGCACAGTTCTTGGTGTAACACAGCAGGTCTTTTGAAGAGGCACAGGTCTCTAAGTCTCCCTCGCGCATCCTTTGTTTAGGCACTTTGCTGCACGCAGAAAACCGGTCGTAGAAAAAAGTTGATTCAGGGGAAGCCCCAGTGGGGATCGTGAATCTCTTTTGACGTGGTAGCATCAACATGTACTTATGCTGCGTGTCAACCTGGAAATGGGAGACTGAAGGCACAAAGCTTGTTTTCCCGTTTTGAAAGCTCCATTCATGCGGCCTCGAAGCTACCTGAAAAGCACTGTTGTTACCGTGCTTTTCCTTACAGCCGGCATGGCACATAGAAGAAAATGAGTTTTCTCGAAAGAAACCTTGTGCTTCCAGTTCCTACTTGGAACCTCACCCTGCTCTGCTCTATACCAAACGTGAAAGTCAATGTGAGCACTAGCCTCGAAGTAAGGCCCTGATTATGCTGGCAAAACGGGAGGCGTACAGCAGCTCCATGAGGCCTTCATCGCTGTTCTGCTTTAGTTGAACGGTAGTCAGCTCTCCAAGACTCCTAGGGACTTTGCTTAAGCAACCGTTTCGGTACCAGAACACTGCGTAGAGCCAGGAAGCTTTGGTCCTGCGTGTATGCTGCGTGTCTACCTAGAAATTAGAGACTGATGGCACAAGGCTTGTTTTCCCATTAGGAAAGCTCCGTTCATGCGGCCTCGAAGCTACCGGAAAAGCATTGTTGTTGGCGGGGTTTTAGTCACTGCCGGCATGGTTCTGAGAAGAAAATGAGTTTTTTCGTAAAAAACCTTTTGCTTCCAGTTCCTTGTAGGAAGCTCACCCTGCTCTGCTCTATACCTAAAGTGAAAGTCAACGTGAGACTTGCTTCGAAGTAAGGCCTTGATTATCCTTGCAAAACGGGAGGCGTGCAGCAGCTCCATGAGGCCTTCATCGTTGTTCTGCTTTAGTTTCACGGTAGTAAGCCTTTCAAGACTCCTAGGGACCTTGCTTCAGCACCCGTTTCGGTACCAGAACACTGCGGAGAGCCAGGAAGCTCTGGTCCTGCGTGTATGCTGCGTGTCAACCTAGAAATTAGAGACTGATGGCACAAGGCTTGTTTTCCCATTAGGAAAGCTCCGTTCATGCGGCCTCGAAGCTACCTGGAAAACATTGTTGTTGCCTGGGTTTTCGTCACTGCCGACATGGTTCTGAGAAGAAAATGAGTTTTCATGGAAGAAACCTTGTGCTTCCAGTTCCTTGTTGGAAGCTCACCCTGCTCTGCTCTATACCAAAAGTGAAAGCCAAGGTGAGCCCTAGCCTCGAAGTAAGGCCCTGATTTGCCTTGCCAATGGGGAGGCGTGCAGCAGCTCCATGAGGCCTTCCTCACTGTTCTGCTTGAGTTTCACGGTAGTGAGCCTTTCAAGACTCCTAGGGACCTTGCTTCAGCACCCGTTTCAGTACCAGAATATTGAGTAGACACAGGAAGCTCTAGTCCTGTTAAGCAACTTCCAGCCCCGTAGGCCTTTTGGAACACCCCAGTGTTGGCTAGAGAAAGGCAACACACTGCACTCTTCCTTGGCAGAGCCAGATTACCTCAGCTCCACACAGGATTCACGACCACACTTCTCGACTGTCCTCCATGCAGTGGATGTAACCTCATTCCCCTAGCTGAACTCTATTGAGAAAAACACTCTGCTTCTAATCCCGTTTCACTTTTTACACTTCGAGTCACGCATCCTCAAGGGGGTGGTCGGCTTGCATTCCAAGTACAATTTAAGCACAGTTCTTGGTGTAACACAGCAGGTCTTTTGAAGAGGCACAGGTCTCTAAGTCTCCCTCGCGCATCCTTTGTTTAGGCACTTTGCTGCACGCAGAAAACCGGTCGTAGAAAAAAGTTGATTCAGGGGAAGCCCCAGTGGGGATCGTGAATCTCTTTTGACGTGGTAGCATCAACATGTACTTATGCTGCGTGTCAACCTGGAAATGGGAGACTGAAGGCACAAAGCTTGTTTTCCCGTTTTGAAAGCTCCATTCATGCGGCCTCGAAGCTACCTGAAAAGCACTGTTGTTACCGTGCTTTTCCTTACAGCCGGCATGGCACATAGAAGAAAATGAGTTTTCTCGAAAGAAACCTTGTGCTTCCAGTTCCTACTTGGAACCTCACCCTGCTCTGCTCTATACCAAACGTGAAAGTCAATGTGAGCACTAGCCTTGAAGTAAGGCCCTGATTATGCTGGCAAAACGGGAGGCGTACAGCAGCTCCATGAGGCCTTCATCGCTGTTCTGCTTTAGTTGAACGGTAGTCAGCTCTCCAAGACTCCTAGGGACTTTGCTTAAGCAACCGTTTCGGTACCAGAACACTGCGTAGAGCCAGGAAGCTTTGGTCCTGCGTGTATGCTGCGTGTCAACCTAGAAATTAGAGACTGATGGCACAAGGCTTGTTTTCCCATTAGGAAAGCTCCGTTCATGCGGCCTCGAAGCTACCGGAAAAGCATTGTTGTTGGCGGGGTTTTAGTCACTGCCGGCATGGTTCTGAGAAGAAAATGAGTTTTTTCGTAAAAAACCTTTTGCTTCCAGTTCCTTGTAGGAAGCTCACCCTGCTCTGCTCTATACCTAAAGTGAAAGTCAACGTGAGACTTGCTTCGAAGTAAGGCCTTGATTATCCTTGCAAAACGGGAGGCGTGCAGCAGCTCCATGAGGCCTTCATCGTTGTTCTGTTTTAGTTTCACGGTAGTAAGCCTTTCAAGACTCCTAGGGACCTTGCTTCAGCACCCGTTTCGGTACCAGAACACTGCGGAGAGCCAGGAAGCTCTGGTCCTGCGTGTATGCTGCGTGTCAACCTAGAAATTAGACACTGATGGCACAAGGCTTGTTTTCCCATTAGGAAAGCTCCGTTCATGCGGCCTCGAAGCTACCTGGAAAGCCTTGTTGTTGCCTGGGTTTTCGTCACTGCCGACATGGTTCTGAGAAGAAAATGAGTTTTCATGGAAGAAACCTTGTGCTTCCAGTTCCTTGTTGGAAGCTCACCCTGCTCTGCTCTATACCAAAAGTGAAAGCCAAGGTGAGCTCTAGCCTCGAAGTAAGGCCCTGATTTGCCTTGCCAATGGGGAGGCGTGCAGCAGCTCCATGAGGCCTTCCTCACTGTTCTGCTTGAGTTTCACGGTAGTGAGCCTTTCAAGACTCCTAGGGACCTTGCTTCAGCACCCGTTTCAGTACCAGAATATTGAGTAGACCCAGGAAGCTCTAGTCCTGTTAAGCAACTTCCAGCCCCATAGGCCTTTTGGAACACCCCAGTGTTGGCTAGAGAAAGGCAACACACTGCACTCTTCCTTGGCAGAGCCAGATTACCTCAGCTCCACACAGGATTCACGACCACACTTCTCGACTGTCCTCCATGCAGTGGATGTAACCTCATTCCCCTAGCTGAACTCTATTGAGAAAAACACTCTGCTTCTAATCCCGTTTCACTTTTTACACTTCGAGTCACGCATCCTCAAGGGGGTGGTCGGCTTGCATTCCAAGTACAATTTAAGCACATTTCTTGGTGTAACACAGCAGGTCTTTTGAAGAGGCACAGGTCTCTAAGTCTCCCTCGCGCATCCTTTGTTTAGGCACTTTGCTGCACGCAGAAAACCGGTCGTAGAAAAAAGTTGATTCAGGGGAAGCCCCAGTGGGGATCGTGAATCTCTTTTGACGTGGTAGCATCAACATGTACTTATGCTGCGTGTCAACCTGGAAATGGGAGACTGAAGGCACAAAGCTTGTTTTCCCGTTTTGAAAGCTCCATTCATGCGGCCTCGAAGCTACCTGAAAAGCACTGTTGTTACCGTGCTTTTCCTTACAGCCGGCATGGCACATAGAAGAAAATGAGTTTTCTCGAAAGAAACCTTGTGCTTCCAGTTCCTACTTGGAACCTCACCCTGCTCTGCTCTATACCAAACGTGAAAGTCAATGTGAGCACTAGCCTCGAAGTAAGGCCCTGATTATGCTGGCAAAACGGGAGGCGTACAGCAGCTCCATGAGGCCTTCATCGCTGTTCTGCTTTAGTTGAACGGTAGTCAGCTCTCCAAGACTCCTAGGGACTTTGCTTAAGCAACCGTTTCGGTACCAGAACACTGCGTAGAGCCAGGAAGCTTTGGTCCTGCGTGTATGCTGCGTGTCAACCTAGAAATTAGAGACTGATGGCACAAGGCTTGTTTTCCCATTAGGAAAGCTCCGTTCATGCGGCCTCGAAGCTACCGGAAAAGCATTGTTGTTGGCGGGGTTTTAGTCACTGCCGGCATGGTTCTGAGAAGAAAATGAGTTTTTTCGTAAAAAACCTTTTGCTTCCAGTTCCTTGTAGGAAGCTCACCCTGCTCTGCTCTATACCTAAAGTGAAAGTCAACGTGAGACTTGCTTCGAAGTAAGGCCTTGATTATCCTTGCAAAACGGGAGGCGTGCAGCAGCTCCATGAGGCCTTCATCGTTGTTCTGCTTTAGTTTCACGGTAGTAAGCCTTTCAAGACTCCTAGGGACCTTGCTTCAGCACCCGTTTCGGTACCAGAACACTGCGGAGAGACAGGAAGCTCTGGTCCTGCGTGTATGCTGCGTGTCAACCTAGAAATTAGACACTGATGGCACAAGGCTTGTTTTCCCATTAGGAAAGCTCCGTTCATGCGGCCTCGAAGCTACCTGGAAAGCATTGTTGTTGCCTGGGTTTTCGTCACTGCCGACATGGTTCTGAGAAGAAAATGAGTTTTCATGGAAGAAACCTTGTGCTTCCAGTTCCTTTTTTGAAGCTCACCCTGCTCTGCTCTATACCAAAAGTGAAAGCCAACGTGAGCCCTAGCCTCGAAGTAAGGCCCTGATTTGCCTTGCCAATGGGGAGGCGTGCAGCAGCTCCATGAGGCCTTCCTCACTGTTCTGCTTGAGTTTCACGGTAGTGAGCCTTTCAAGACTCCTAGGGACCTTGCTTCAGCACCCGTTTCAGTACCAGAATATTGAGTAGACACAGGAAGCTCTAGTCCTGTTAAGCAACTTCCAGCCCCGTAGGCCTTTTGGAACACCCCAGTGTTGGCTAGAGAAAGGCAACACACTGCACTCTTCCTTGGCAGAGCCAGATTACCTCAGCTCCACACAGGATTCACGACCACACTTCTCGACTGTCCTCCATGCAGTGGATGTAACCTCATTCCCCTAGCTGAACTCTATTGAGAAAAACACTCTGCTTCTAATCCCGTTTCACTTTTTACACTTCGAGTCACGCATCCTCAAGGGGGTGGTCGGCTTGCATTCCAAGTACAATTTAAGCACAGTTCTTGGTGTAACACAGCAGGTCTTTTGAAGAGGCACAGGTCTCTAAGTCTCCCTCGCGCATCCTTTGTTTAGGCACTTTGCTGCACGCAGAAAACCGGTCGTAGAAAAAAGTTGATTCAGGGGAAGCCCCAGTGGGGATCGTGAATCTCTTTTGACGTGGTAGCATCAACATGTACTTATGCTGCGTGTCAACCTGGAAATGGGAGACTGAAGGCACAAAGCTTGTTTTCCCGTTTTGAAAGCTCCATTCATGCGGCCTCGAAGCTACCTGAAAAGCACTGTTGTTACCGTGCTTTTCCTTACAGCCGGCATGGCACATAGAAGAAAATGAGTTTTCTCGAAAGAAACCTTGTGCTTCCAGTTCCTACTTGGAACCTCACCCTGCTCTGCTCTATACCAAACGTGAAAGTCAATGTGAGCACTAGCCTCGAAGTAAGGCCCTGATTATGCTGGCAAAACGGGAGGCGTACAGCAGCTCCATGAGGCCTTCATCGCTGTTCTGCTTTAGTTGAACGGTAGTCAGCTCTCCAAGACTCCTAGGGACTTTGCTTAAGCAACCGTTTCGGTACCAGAACACTGCGTAGAGCCAGGAAGCTTTGGTCCTGCGTGTATGCTGCGTGTCTACCTAGAAATTAGAGACTGATGGCACAAGGCTTGTTTTCCCATTAGGAAAGCTCCGTTCATGCGGCCTCGAAGCTACCGGAAAAGCATTGTTGTTGGCGGGGTTTTAGTCACTGCCGGCATGGTTCTGAGAAGAAAATGAGTTTTTTCGTAAAAAACCTTTTGCTTCCAGTTCCTTGTAGGAAGCTCACCCTGCTCTGCTCTATACCTAAAGTGAAAGTCAACGTGAGAGTTGCTTCGAAGTAAGGCCTTGATTATCCTTGCAAAACGGGAGGCGTGCAGCAGCTCCATGAGGCCTTCATCGTTGTTCTGCTTTAGTTTCACGGTAGTAAGCCTTTCAAGACTCCTAGGGACCTTGCTTCAGCACCCATTTCGGTACCAGAACACTGCGGAGAGCCAGGAAGCTCTGGTCCTGCGTGTATGCTGCGTGTCAACCTAGAAATTAGACACTGATGGCACAAGGCTTGTTTTCCCATTAGGAAAGCTCCGTTCATGCGGCCTCGAAGCTACCTGGAAAGCATTGTTGTTGCCTGGGTTTTCGTCCCTGCCGACATGGTTCTGAGAAGAAAATGAGTTTTCATGGAAGAAACCTTGTGCTTCCAGTTCCTTGTTGGAAGCTCACCCTGCTCTGCTCTATACCAAAAGTGAAAGCCAAGGTGAGCCCTAGCCTCGAAGTAAGGCCCTGATTTGCCTTGCCAATGGGGAGGCGTGCAGCAGCTCCATGAGGCCTTCCTCACTGTTCTGCTTGAGTTTCACGGTAGTGAGCCTTTCAAGACTCCTAGGGACCTTGCTTCAGCACCCGTTTCAGTACCAGAATATTGAGTAGACACAGGAAGCTCTAGTCCTGTTAAGCAACTTCCAGCCCCGTAGGCCTTTTGGAACACCCCAGTGTTGGCTAGAGAAAGGCAACACACTGCACTCTTCCTTGGCAGAGCCAGATTACCTCAGCTCCACACAGGATTCACGACCACACTTCTCGACTGTCCTCCATGCAGTGGATGTAACCTCATTCCCCTAGCTGAACTCTATTGAGAAAAACACTCTGCTTCTAATCCCGTTTCACTTTTTACACTTCGAGTCACGCATCCTCAAGGGGGTGGTCGGCTTGCATTCCAAGTACAATTTAAGCACAGTTCTTGGTGTAACACAGCAGGTCTTTTGAAGAGGCACAGGTCTCTAAGTCTCCCTCGCGCATCCTTTGTTTAGGCACTTTGCTGCACGCAGAAAACCGGTCGTAGAAAAAAGTTGATTCAGGGGAAGCCCCAGTGGGGATCGTGAATCTCTTTTGACGTGGTAGCATCAACATGTACTTATGCTGCGTGTCAACCTGGAAATGGGAGACTGAAGGCACAAAGCTTGTTTTCCCGTTTTGAAAGCTCCATTCATGCGGCCTCGAAGCTACCTGAAAAGCACTGTTGTTACCGTGCTTTTCCTTACAGCCGGCATGGCACATAGAAGAAAATGAGTTTTCTCGAAAGAAACCTTGTGCTTCCAGTTCCTACTTGGAACCTCACCCTGCTCTGCTCTATACCAAACGTGAAAGTCAATGTGAGCACTAGCCTCGAAGTAAGGCCCTGATTATGCTGGCAAAACGGGAGGCGTACAGCAGCTCCATGAGGCCTTCATCGCTGTTCTGCTTTAGTTGAACGGTAGTCAGCTCTCCAAGACTCCTAGGGACTTTGCTTAAGCAACCGTTTCGGTACCAGAACACTGCGTAGAGCCAGGAAGCTTTGGTCCTGCGTGTATGCTGCGTGTCTACCTAGAAATTAGAGACTGATGGCACAAGGCTTGTTTTCCCATTAGGAAAGCTCCGTTCATGCGGCCTCGAAGCTACCGGAAAAGCATTGTTGTTGGCGGGGTTTTAGTCACTGCCGGCATGGTTCTGAGAAGAAAATGAGTTTTTTCGTAAAAAACCTTTTGCTTCCAGTTCCTTGTAGGAAGCTCACCCTGCTCTGCTCTATACCTAAAGTGAAAGTCAACGTGAGACTTGCTTCGAAGTAAGGCCTTGATTATCCTTGCAAAACGGGAGGCGTGCAGCAGCTCCATGAGGCCTTCATCGTTGTTCTGCTTTAGTTTCACGGTAGTAAGCCTTTCAAGACTCCTAGGGACCTTGCTTCAGCACCCGTTTCGGTACCAGAACACTGCGGAGAGCCAGGAAGCTCTGGTCCTGCGTGTATGCTGCGTGTCAACCTAGAAATTAGACACTGATGGCACAAGGCTTGTTTTCCCATTAGGAAAGCTCCGTTCATGCGGCCTCGAAGCTACCTGGAAAGCATTGTTGTTGCCTGGGTTTTCGTCACTGCCGACATGGTTCTGAGAAGAAAATGAGTTTTCATGGAAGAAACCTTGTGCTTCCAGTTCCTTGTTGGAAGCTCACCCTGCTCTGCTCTATACCAAAAGTGAAAGCCAAGGTGAGCCCTAGCCTCGAAGTAAGGCCCTGATTTGCCTTGCCAATGGGGAGGCGTGCAGCAGCTCCATGAGGCCTTCCTCACTGTTCTGCTTGAGTTTCACGGTAGTGAGCCTTTCAAGACTCCTAGGGACCTTGCTTCAGCACCCGTTTCAGTACCAGAATATTGAGTAGACACAGGAAGCTCTAGTCCTGTTAAGCAACTTCCAGCCCCGTAGGCCTTTTGGAACACCCCAGTGTTGGCTAGAGAAAGGCAACACACTGCACTCTTCCTTGGCAGAGCCAGATTACCTCAGCTCCACACAGGATTCACGACCACACTTCTCGACTGTCCTCCATGCAGTGGATGTAACCTCATTCCCCTAGCTGAACTCTATTGAGAAAAACACTCTGCTTCTAATCCCGTTTCACTTTTTACACTTCGAGTCACGCATCCTCAAGGGGGTGGTCGGCTTGCATTCCAAGTACAATTTAAGCACAGTTCTTGGTGTAACACAGCAGGTCTTTTGAAGAGGCACAGGTCTCTAAGTCTCCCTCGCGCATCCTTTGTTTAGGCACTTTGCTGCACGCAGAAAACCGGTCGTAGAAAAAAGTTGATTCAGGGGAAGCCCCAGTGGGGATCGTGAATCTCTTTTGACGTGGTAGCATCAACATGTACTTATGCTGCGTGTCAACCTGGAAATGGGAGACTGAAGGCACAAAGCTTGTTTTCCCGTTTTGAAAGCTCCATTCATGCGGCCTCGAAGCTACCTGAAAAGCACTGTTGTTACCGTGCTTTTCCTTACAGCCGGCATGGCACATAGAAGAAAATGAGTTTTCTCGAAAGAAACCTTGTGCTTCCAGTTCCTACTTGGAACCTCACCCTGCTCTGCTCTATACCAAACGTGAAAGTCAATGTGAGCACTAGCCTCGAAGTAAGGCCCTGATTATGCTGGCAAAACGGGAGGCGTACAGCAGCTCCATGAGGCCTTCATCGCTGTTCTGCTTTAGTTGAACGGTAGTCAGCTCTCCAAGACTCCTAGGGACTTTGCTTAAGCAACCGTTTCGGTACCAGAACACTGCGTAGAGCCAGGAAGCTTTGGTCCTGCGTGTATGCTGCGTGTCTACCTAGAAATTAGAGACTGATGGCACAAGGCTTGTTTTCCCATTAGGAAAGCTCCGTTCATGCGGCCTCGAAGCTACCGGAAAAGCATTGTTGTTGGCGGGGTTTTAGTCACTGCCGGCATGGTTCTGAGAAGAAAATGAGTTTTTTCGTAAAAAACCTTTTGCTTCCAGTTCCTTGTAGGAAGCTCACCCTGCTCTGCTCTATACCTAAAGTGAAAGTCAACGTGAGACTTGCTTCGAAGTAAGGCCTTGATTATCCTTGCAAAACGGGAGGCGTGCAGCAGCTCCAAGAGGCCTTCATCGTTGTTCTGTTTTAGTTTCACGGTAGTAAGCCTTTCAAGACTCCTAGGGACCTTGCTTCAGCACCCGTTTCGGTACCAGAACACTGCGGAGAGCCAGGAAGCTCTGGTCCTGCGTGTATGCTGCGTGTCAACCTAGAAATTAGACACTGATGGCACAAGGCTTGTTTTCCCATTAGGAAAGCTCCGTTCATGCGGCCTCGAAGCTACCTGGAAAGCATTGTTGTTGCCTGGGTTTTCGTCACTGCCGACATGGTTCTGAGAAGAAAATGAGTTTTCATGGAAGAAACCTTGTGCTTCCAGTTCCTTGTTGGAAGCTCACCCTGCTCTGCTCTATACCAAAAGTGAAAGCCAAGGTGAGCTCTAGCCTCGAAGTAAGGCCCTGATTTGCCTTGCCAATGGGGAGGCGTGCAGCAGCTCCATGAGGCCTTCCTCACTGTTCTGCTTGAGTTTCACGGTAGTGAGCCTTTCAAGACTCCTAGGGACCTTGCTTCAGCACCCGTTTCAGTACCAGAATATTGAGTAGACCCAGGAAGCTCTAGTCCTGTTAAGCAACTTCCAGCCCCGTAGGCCTTTTGGAACACCCCAGTGTTGGCTAGAGAAAGGCAACACACTGCACTCTTCCTTGGCAGAGCCAGATTACCTCAGCTCCACACAGGATTCACGACCACACTTCTCGACTGTCCTCCATGCAGTGGATGTAACCTCATTCCCCTAGCTGAACTCTATTGAGAAAAACACTCTGCTTCTAATCCCGTTTCACTTTTTACACTTCGAGTCACGCATCCTCAAGGGGGTGGTCGGCTTGCATTTCAAGTACAATTTAAGCACAGTTCTTGGTGTAACACAGCAGGTCTTTTGAAGAGGCACAGGTCTCTAAGTCTCCCTCGCGCATTCTTTGTTTAGGCACTTTGCTGCACGCAGAAAACCGGTCGTAGAAAAAAGTTGATTCAGGGGAAGCCCCAGTGGGGATCGTGAATCTCTTTTGACGTGGTAGCATCAACATGTACTTATGCTGCGTGTCAACCTGGAAATGGGAGACTGAAGGCACAAAGCTTGTTTTCCCGTTTTGAAAGCTCCATTCATGCGGCCTCGAAGCTACCTGAAAAGCACTGTTGTTACCGTGCTTTTCCTTACAGCCGGCATGGCACATAGAAGAAAATGAGTTTTCTCGAAAGAAACCTTGTGCTTCCAGTTCCTACTTGGAACCTCACCCTGCTCTGCTCTATACCAAACGTGAAAGTCAATGTGAGCACTAGCCTCGAAGTAAGGCCCTGATTATGCTGGCAAAACGGGAGGCGTACAGCAGCTCCATGAGGCCTTCATCGCTGTTCTGCTTTAGTTGAACGGTAGTCAGCTCTCCAAGACTCCTAGGGACTTTGCTTAAGCAACCGTTTCGGTACCAGAACACTGCGTAGAGCCAGGAAGCTTTGGTCCTGCGTGTATGCTGCGTGTCAACCTAGAAATTAGAGACTGATGGCACAAGGCTTGTTTTCCCATTAGGAAAGCTCCGTTCATGCGGCCTCGAAGCTACTGGAAAAGCATTGTTGTTGGCGGGGTTTTAGTCACTGCCGGCATGGTTCTGAGAAGAAAATGAGTTTTTTCGTAAAAAACCTTTTGCTTCCAGTTCCTTGTAGGAAGCTCACCCTGCTCTGCTCTATACCTAAAGTGAAAGTCAACGTGAGACTTGCTTCGAAGTAAGGCCTTGATTATCCTTGCAAAACGGGAGGCGTGCAGCAGCTCCATGAGGCCTTCATCGTTGTTCTGCTTTAGTTTCACGGTAGTAAGCCTTTCAAGACTCCTAGGGACCTTGCTTCAGCACCCGTTTCGGTACCAGAACACTGCGGAGAGCCAGGAAGCTCTGGTCCTGCGTGTATGCTGCGTGTCAACCTAGAAATTAGACACTGATGGCACAAGGCTTGTTTTCCCATTAGGAAAGCTCCGTTCATGCGGCCTCGAAGCTACCTGAAAAGCATTGTTGTTGCCTGGGTTTTCGTCACTGCCGACATGGTTCTGAGAAGAAAATGAGTTTTCATGGAAGAAACCTTGTGCTTCCAGTTCCTTTTTGGAAGCTCACCCTGCTCTGCTCTATACCAAAAGTGAAAGCCAACGTGAGCCCTAGCCTCGAAGTAAGGCCCTGATTTGCCTTGCCAATGGGGAGGCGTGCAGCAGCTCCATGAGGCCTTCCTCACTGTTCTGCTTGAGTTTCACGGTAGTGAGCCTTTCAAGACTCCTAGGGACCTTGCTTCAGCACCCGTTTCAGTACCAGAATATTGAGTAGACCCAGGAAGCTCTAGTCCTGTTAAGCAACTTCCAGCCCCGTAGGCCTTTTGGAACACCCCAGTGTTGGCTAGAGAAAGGCAACACACTGCACTCTTCCTTGGCAGAGCCAGATTACCTCAGCTCCACACAGGATTCACGACCACACTTCTCGACTGTCCTCCATGCAGTGGATGTAACCTCATTCCCCTAGCTGAACTCTATTGAGAAAAACACTCTGCTTCTAATCCCGTTTCACTTTTTACACTTCGAGTCACGCATCCTCAAGGGGGTGGTCGGCTTGCATTCCAAGTACAATTTAAGCACAGTTCTTGGTGTAACACAGCAGGTCTTTTGAAGAGGCACAGGTCTCTAAGTCTCCCTCGCGCATCCTTTGTTTAGGCACTTTGCTGCACGCAGAAAACCGGTCGTAGAAAAAAGTTGATTCAGGGGAAGCCCCAGTGGGGATCGTGAATCTCTTTTGACGTGGTAGCATCAACATGTACTTATGCTGCGTGTCAACCTGGAAATGGGAGACTGAAGGCACAAAGCTTGTTTTCCCGTTTTGAAAGCTCCATTCATGCGGCCTCGAAGCTACCTGAAAAGCACTGTTGTTACCGTGCTTTTCCTTACAGCCGGCATGGCACATAGAAGAAAATGAGTTTTCTCGAAAGAAACCTTGTGCTTCCAGTTCCTACTTGGAACCTCACCCTGCTCTGCTCTATACCAAACGTGAAAGTCAATGTGAGCACTAGCCTCGAAGTAAGGCCCTGATTATGCTGGCAAAACGGGAGGCGTACAGCAGCTCCATGAGGCCTTCATCGCTGTTCTGCTTTAGTTGAACGGTAGTCAGCTCTCCAAGACTCCTAGGGACTTTGCTTAAGCAACCGTTTCGGTACCAGAACACTGCGTAGAGCCAGGAAGCTTTGGTCCTGCGTGTATGCTGCGTGTCTACCTAGAAATTAGAGACTGATGGCACAAGGCTTGTTTTCCCATTAGGAAAGCTCCGTTCATGCGGCCTCGAAGCTACCGGAAAAGCATTGTTGTTGGCGGGGTTTTAGTCACTGCCGGCATGGTTCTGAGAAGAAAATGAGTTTTTTCGTAAAAAACCTTTTGCTTCCAGTTCCTTGTAGGAAGCTCACCCTGCTCTGCTCTATACCTAAAGTGAAAGTCAACGTGAGAGTTGCTTCGAAGTAAGGCCTTGATTATCCTTGCAAAACGGGAGGCGTGCAGCAGCTCCATGAGGCCTTCATCGTTGTTCTGCTTTAGTTTCACGGTAGTAAGCCTTTCAAGACTCCTAGGGACCTTGCTTCAGCACCCGTTTCGGTACCAGAACACTGCGGAGAGCCAGGAAGCTCTGGTCCTCCGTGTATGCTGCGTGTCAACCTAGAAATTAGACACTGATGGCACAAGGCTTGTTTTCCCATTAGGAAAGCTCCGTTCATGCGGCCTCGAAGCTACCTGGAAAGCATTGTTGTTGCCTGGGTTTTCGTCACTGCCGACATGGTTCTGAGAAGAAAATGAGTTTTCATGGAAGAAACCTTGTGCTTCCAGTTCCTTGTTGGAAGCTCACCCTGCTCTGCTCTATACCAAAAGTGAAAGCCAAGGTGAGCCCTAGCCTCGAAGTAAGGCCCTGATTTGCCTTGCGAATGGGGAGGCGTGCAGCAGCTCCATGAGGCCTTCCTCACTGTTCTGCTTCAGTTTCACGGTAGTGAGCCTTTCAAGACTCCTAGGGACCTTGCTTCAGCACCCGTTTCAGTACCAGAATATTGAGTAGACACAGGAAGCTCTAGTCCTGTTAAGCAACTTCCAGCCCCGTAGGCCTTTTGGAACACCCCAGTGTTGGCTAGAGAAAGGCAACACACTGCACTCTTCCTTGGCAGAGCCAGATTACCTCAGCTCCACACAGGATTCACGACCACACTTCTCGACTGTCCTCCATGCAGTGGATGTAACCTCATTCCCCTAGCTGAACTCTATTGAGAAAAACACTCTGCTTCTAATCCCGTTTCACTTTTTACACTTCGAGTCACGCATCCTCAAGGGGGTGGTCGGCTTGCATTCCAAGTACAATTTAAGCACAGTTCTTGGTGTAACACAGCAGGTCTTTTGAAGAGGCACAGGTCTCTAAGTCTCCCTTGCGCATCCTTTGTTTAGGCACTTTGCTGCACGCAGAAAACCGGTCGTAGAAAAAAGTTGATTCAGGGGAAGCCCCAGTGGGGATCGTGAATCTCTTTTGACGTGGTAGCATCAACATGTACTTATGCTGCGTGTCAACCTGGAAATGGGAGACTGAAGGCACAAAGCTTGTTTTCCCGTTTTGAAAGCTCCATTCATGCGGCCTCGAAGCTACCTGAAAAACACTGTTGTTACCGTGCTTTTCCTTACAGCCGGCATGGCACATAGGAGAAAATGAGTTTTCTCGAAAGAAACCTTGTGCTTCCAGTTCCTACTTGGAACCTCACCCTGCTCTGCTCTATACCAAACGTGAAAGTCAATGTGAGCACTAGCCTCGAAGTAAGGCCCTGATTATGCTGGCAAAACGGGAGGCGTACAGCAGCTCCATGAGGCCTTCATCGCTGTTCTGCTTTAGTTGAACGGTAGTCAGCTCTCCAAGACTCCTAGGGACTTTGCTTAAGCAACCGTTTCGGTACCAGAACACTGCGTAGAGCCAGGAAGCTTTGGTCCTGCGTGTATGCTGCGTGTCTACCTAGAAATTAGAGACTGATGGCACAAGGCTTGTTTTCCCATTAGGAAAGCTCCGTTCATGCGGCCTCGAAGCTACCGGAAAAGCATTGTTGTTGGCGGGGTTTTAGTCACTGCCGGCATGGTTCTGAGAAGAAAATGAGTTTTTTCGTAAAAAACCTTTTGCTTCCAGTTCCTTGTAGGAAGCTCACCCTGCTCTGCTCTATACCTAAAGTGAAAGTCAACGTGAGACTTGCTTCGAAGTAAGGCCTTGATTATCCTTGCAAAACGGGAGGCGTGCAGCAGCTCCATGAGGCCTTCATCGTTGTTCTGCTTTAGTTTCACGGTAGTAAGCCTTTCAAGACTCCTAGGGACCTTGCTTCAGCACCCGTTTCGGTACCAGAACACTGCGGAGAGCCAGGAAGCTCTGGTCCTGCGTGTATGCTGCGTGTCAACCTAGAAATTAGAGACTGATGGCACAAGGCTTGTTTTCCCATTAGGAAAGCTCCGTTCATGCGGCCTCGAAGCTACCTGGAAAGCATTGTTGTTGCCTGGGTTTTCGTCACTGCCGACATGGTTCTGAGAAGAAAATGAGTTTTCATGGAAGAAACCTTGTGCTTCCAGTTCCTTGTTGGAAGCTCACCCTGCTCTGCTCTATACCAAAAGTGAAAGCCAAGGTGAGCTCTAGCCTCGAAGTAAGGCCCTGATTTGCCTTGCCAATGGGGAGGCGTGCAGCAGCTCCATGAGGCCTTCCTCACTGTTCTGCTTGAGTTTCACGGTAGTGAGCCTTTCAAGACTCCTAGGGACCTTGCTTCAGCACCCGTTTCAGTACCAGAATATTGAGTAGACCCAGGAAGCTCTAGTCCTGTTAAGCAACTTCCAGCCCCGTAGGCCTTTTGGAACACCCCAGTGTTGGCTAGAGAAAGGCAACACACTGCACTCTTCCTTGGCAGAGCCAGATTACCTCAGCTCCACACAGGATTCACGACCACACTTCTCGACTGTCCTCCATGCAGTGGATGTAACCTCATTCCCCTAGCTGAACTCTATTGAGAAAAACACTGTGCTTCTAATCCCGTTTCACTTTTTACACTTCGAGTCACGCATCCTCAAGGGGGTGGTCGGCTTGCATTCCAAGTACAATTTAAGCACAGTTCTTGGTGTAACACAGCAGGTCTTTTGAAGAGGCACAGGTCTCTAAGTCTCCCTCGCGCATCCTTTGTTTAGGCACTTTGCTGCACGCAGAAAACCGGTCGTAGAAAAAAGTTGATTCAGGGGAAGCCCCAGTGGGGATCGTGAATCTCTTTTGACGTGGTAGCATCAACATGTACTTATGCTGCGTGTCAACCTGGAAATGGGAGACTGAAGGCACAAAGCTTGTTTTCCCGTTTTGAAAGCTCCATTCATGCGGCCTCGAAGCTACCTGAAAAGCACTGTTGTTACCGTGCTTTTCCTTACAGCCGGCATGGCACATAGAAGAAAATGAGTTTTCTCGAAAGAAACCTTGTGCTTCCAGTTCCTACTTGGAACGTCACCCTGCTCTGCTCTATACCAAACGTGAAAGTCAATGTGAGCACTAGCCTCGAAGTAAGGCCCTGATTATGCTGGCAAAACGGGAGGCGTACAGCAGCTCCATGAGGCCTTCATCGCTGTTCTGCTTTAGTTGAACGGTAGTCAGCTCTCCAAGACTCCTAGGGACTTTGCTTAAGCAACCGTTTCGGTACCAGAACACTGCGTAGAGCCAGGAAGCTTTGGTCCTGCGTGTATGCTGCGTGTCAACCTAGAAATTAGAGACTGATGGCACAAGGCTTGTTTTCCCATTAGGAAAGCTCCGTTCATGCGGCCTCGAAGCTACCGGAAAAGCATTGTTGTTGGCGGGGTTTTAGTCACTGCCGGCATGGTTCTGAGAAGAAAATGAGTTTTTTCGTAAAAAACCTTTTGCTTCCAGTTCCTTGTAGGAAGCTCACCCTGCTCTGCTCTATACCTAAAGTGAAAGTCAACGTGAGACTTGCTTCGAAGTAAGGCCTTGATTATCCTTGCAAAACGGGAGGCGTGCAGCAGCTCCATGAGGCCTTCATCGTTGTTCTGCTTTAGTTTCACGGTAGTAAGCCTTTCAAGACTCCTAGGGACCTTGCTTCAGCACCCGTTTCGGTACCAGAACACTGCGGAGAGACAGGAAGCTCTGGTCCTGCGTGTATGCTGCGTGTCAACCTAGAAATTAGACACTGATGGCACAAGGCTTGTTTTCCCATTAGGAAAGCTCCGTTCATGCGGCCTCGAAGCTACCTGGAAAGCATTGTTGTTGCCTGGGTTTTCGTCACTGCCGACATGGTTCTGAGAAGAAAATGAGTTTTCATGGAAGAAACCTTGTGCTTCCAGTTCCTTTTTTGAAGCTCACCCTGCTCTGCTCTATACCAAAAGTGAAAGCCAACGTGAGCCCTAGCCTCGAAGTAAGGCCCTGATTTGCCTTGCCAATGGGGAGGCGTGCAGCAGCTCCATGAGGCCTTCCTCACTGTTCTGCTTGAGTTTCACGGTAGTGAGCCTTTCAAGACTCCTAGGGACCTTGCTTCAGCACCCGTTTCAGTACCAGAATATTGAGTAGACACAGGAAGCTCTAGTCCTGTTAAGCAACTTCCAGCCCCGTAGGCCTTTTGGAACACCCCAGTGTTGGCTAGAGAAAGGCAACACACTGCACTCTTCCTTGGCAGAGCCAGATTACCTCAGCTCCACACAGGATTCACGACCACACTTCTCGACTGTCCTCCATGCAGTGGATGTAACCTCATTCCCCTAGCTGAACTCTATTGAGAAAAACACTCTGCTTCTAATCCCGTTTCACTTTTTACACTTCGAGTCACGCATCCTCAAGGGGGTGGTCGGCTTGCATTCCAAGTACAATTTAAGCACAGTTCTTGGTGTAACACAGCAGGTCTTTTGAAGAGGCACAGGTCTCTAAGTCTCCCTCGCGCATCCTTTGTTTAGGCACTTTGCTGCACGCAGAAAACCGGTCGTAGAAAAAAGTTGATTCAGGGGAAGCCCCAGTGGGGATCGTGAATCTCTTTTGACGTGGTAGCATCAACATGTACTTATGCTGCGTGTCAACCTGGAAATGGGAGACTGAAGGCACAAAGCTTGTTTTCCCGTTTTGAAAGCTCCATTCATGCGGCCTCGAAGCTACCTGAAAAGCACTGTTGTTACCGTGCTTTTCCTTACAGCCGGCATGGCACATAGAAGAAAATGAGTTTTCTCGAAAGAAACCTTGTGCTTCCAGTTCCTACTTGGAACCTCACCCTGCTCTGCTCTATACCAAACGTGAAAGTCAATGTGAGCACTAGCCTCGAAGTAAGGCCCTGATTATGCTGGCAAAACGGGAGGCGTACAGCAGCTCCATGAGGCCTTCATCGCTGTTCTGCTTTAGTTGAACGGTAGTCAGCTCTCCAAGACTCCTAGGGACTTTGCTTAAGCAACCGTTTCGGTACCAGAACACTGCGTAGAGCCAGGAAGCTTTGGTCCTGCGTGTATGCTGCGTGTCTACCTAGAAATTAGAGACTGATGGCACAAGGCTTGTTTTCCCATTAGGAAAGCTCCGTTCATGCGGCCTCGAAGCTACCGGAAAAGCATTGTTGTTGGCGGGGTTTTAGTCACTGCCGGCATGGTTCTGAGAAGAAAATGAGTTTTTTCGTAAAAAACCTTTTGCTTCCAGTTCCTTGTAGGAAGCTCACCCTGCTCTGCTCTATACCTAAAGTGAAAGTCAACGTGAGACTTGCTTCGAAGTAAGGCCTTGATTATCCTTGCAAAACGGGAGGCGTGCAGCAGCTCCATGAGGCCTTCATCGTTGTTCTGCTTTAGTTTCACGGTAGTAAGCCTTTCAAGACTCCTAGGGACCTTGCTTCAGCACCCGTTTCGGTACCAGAACACTGCGGAGAGCCAGGAAGCTCTGGTCCTGCGTGTATGCTGCGTGTCAACCTAGAAATTAGACACTGATGGCACAAGGCTTGTTTTCCCATTAGGAAAGCTCCGTTCATGCGGCCTCGAAGCTACCTGGAAAGCATTGTTGTTGCCTGGGTTTTCGTCACTGCCGACATGGTTCTGAGAAGAAAATGAGTTTTCATGGAAGAAACCTTGTGCTTCCAGTTCCTTGTTGGAAGCTCACCCTGCTCTGCTCTATACCAAAAGTGAAAGCCAACGTGAGCCCTAGCCTCGAAGTAAGGCCCTGATTTGCCTTGCCAATGGGGAGGCGTGCAGCAGCTCCATGAGGCCTTCCTCACTGTTCTGCTTGAGTTTCACGGTAGTGAGCCTTTCAAGACTCCTAGGGACCTTGCTTCAGCACCCGTTTCAGTACCAGAATATTGAGTAGACACAGGAAGCTCTAGTCCTGTTAAGCAACTTCCAGCCCCGTAGGCCTTTTGGAACACCCCAGTGTTGGCTAGAGAAAGGCAACACACTGCACTCTTCCTTGGCAGAGCCAGATTACCTCAGCTCCACACAGGATTCACGACCACACTTCTCGACTGTCCTCCATGCAGTGGATGTAACCTCATTCCCCTAGCTGAACTCTATTGAGAAAAACACTCTGCTTCTAATCCCGTTTCACTTTTTACACTTCGAGTCACGCATCCTCAAGGGGGTGGTCGGCTTGCATTCCAAGTACAATTTAAGCACAGTTCTTGGTGTAACACAGCAGGTCTTTTGAAGAGGCACAGGTCTCTAAGTCTCCCTCGCGCATCCTTTGTTTAGGCACTTTGCTGCACGCAGAAAACCGGTCGTAGAAAAAAGTTGATTCAGGGGAAGCCCCAGTGGGGATCGTGAATCTCTTTTGACGTGGTAGCATCAACATGTACTTATGCTGCGTGTCAACCTGGAAATGGGAGACTGAAGGCACAAAGCTTGTTTTCCCGTTTTGAAAGCTCCATTCATGCGGCCTCGAAGCTACCTGAAAAGCACTGTTGTTACCGTGCTTTTCCTTACAGCCGGCATGGCACATAGAAGAAAATGAGTTTTCTCGAAAGAAACCTTGTGCTTCCAGTTCCTACTTGGAACCTCACCCTGCTCTGCTCTATACCAAACGTGAAAGTCAATGTGAGCACTAGCCTCGAAGTAAGGCCCTGATTATGCTGGCAAAACGGGAGGCGTACAGCAGCTCCATGAGGCCTTCATCGCTGTTCTGCTTTAGTTGAACGGTAGTCAGCTCTCCAAGACTCCTAGGGACTTTGCTTAAGCAACCGTTTCGGTACCAGAACACTGCGTAGAGCCAGGAAGCTTTGGTCCTGCGTGTATGCTGCGTGTCAACCTAGAAATTAGAGACTGATGGCACAAGGCTTGTTTTCCCATTAGGAAAGCTCCGTTCATGCGGCCTCGAAGCTACCGGAAAAGCATTGTTGTTGGCGGGGTTTTAGTCACTGCCGGCATGGTTCTGAGAAGAAAATGAGTTTTTTCGTAAAAAACCTTTTGCTTCCAGTTCCTTGTAGGAAGCTCACCCTGCTCTGCTCTATACCTAAAGTGAAAGTCAACGTGAGACTTGCTTCGAAGTAAGGCCTTGATTATCCTTGCAAAACGGGAGGCGTGCAGCAGCTCCATGAGGCCTTCATCGTTGTTCTGCTTTAGTTTCACGGTAGTAAGCCTTTCAAGACTCCTAGGGACCTTGCTTCAGCACCCGTTTCGGTACCAGAACACTGCGGAGAGCCAGGAAGCTCTGGTCCTGCGTGTATGCTGCGTGTTAACCTAGAAATTAGACACTGATGGCACAAGGCTTGTTTTACCATTAGGAAAGCTCCGTTCATGCGGCCTCGAAGCTACCTGGAAAGCATTGTTGTTGCCTGGGTTTTCGTCACTGCCGACATGGTTCTGAGAAGAAAATGAGTTTTCATGGAAGAAACCTTGTGCTTCCAGTTCCTTTTTTGAAGCTCACCCTGCTCTGCTCTATACCAAAAGTGAAAGCCAAGGTGAGCCCTAGCCTCGAAGTAAGGCCCTGATTTGCCTTGCGAATGGGGAGGCGTGCAGCAGCTCCATGAGGCCTTCCTCACTGTTCTGCTTGAGTTTCACGGTAGTGAGCCTTTCAAGACTCCTAGGGACCTTGCTTCAGCACCCGTTTCAGTACCAGAATATTGAGTAGACACAGGAAGCTCTAGTCCTGTTAAGCAACTTCCAGCCCCGTAGGCCTTTTGGAACACCCCAGTGTTGGCTAGAGAAAGGCAACACACTGCACTCTTCCTTGGCAGAGCCAGATTACCTCAGCTCCACACAGGATTCACGACCACACTTCTCGACTGTCCTCCATGCAGTGGATGTAACCTCATTCCCCTAGCTGAACTCTATTGAGAAAAACACTCTGCTTCTAATCCCGTTTCACTTTTTACACTTCGAGTCACGCATCCTCAAGGGGGTGGTCGGCTTGCATTCCAAGTACAATTTAAGCACAGTTCTTGGTGTAACACAGCAGGTCTTTTGAAGAGGCACAGGTCTCTAAGTCTCCCTCGCGCATCCTTTGTTTAGGCACTTTGCTGCACGCAGAAAACCGGTCGTAGAAAAAAGTTGATTCAGGGGAAGCCCCAGTGGGGATCGTGAATCTCTTTTGACGTGGTAGCATCAACATGTACTTATGCTGCGTGTCAACCTGGAAATGGGAGACTGAAGGCACAAAGCTTGTTTTCCCGTTTTGAAAGCTCCATTCATGCGGCCTCGAAGCTACCTGAAAAGCACTGTTGTTACCGTGCTTTTCCTTACAGCCGGCATGGCACATAGAAGAAAATGAGTTTTCTCGAAAGAAACCTTGTGCTTCCAGTTCCTACTTGGAACCTCACCCTGCTCTGCTCTATACCAAACGTGAAAGTCAATGTGACCACTAGCCTCGAAGTAAGGCCCTGATTATGCTGGCAAAACGGGAGGCGTACAGCAGCTCCATGAGGCCTTCATCGCTGTTCTGCTTTAGTTGAACGGTAGTCAGCTCTCCAAGACTCCTAGGGACTTTGCTTAAGCAACCGTTTCGGTACCAGAACACTGCGTAGAGCCAGGAAGCTTTGGTCCTGCGTGTATGCTGCGTGTCTACCTAGAAATTAGAGACTGATGGCACAAGGCTTGTTTTCCCATTAGGAAAGCTCCGTTCATGCGGCCTCGAAGCTACCGGAAAAGCATTGTTGTTGGCGGGGTTTTAGTCACTGCCGGCATGGTTCCGAGAAGAAAATGAGTTTTTTCGTTAGAAACCTTTTGCTTCCAGTTCCTTGTAGGAAGCTCACCCTGCTCTGCTCTATACCTAAAGTGAAAGTCAACGTGAGACTTGCTTCGAAGTAAGGCCTTGATTATCCTTGCAAAACGGGAGGCGTGCAGCAGCTCCATGAGGCCTTCATCGTTGTTCTGCTTTAGTTTCACGGTAGTAAGCCTTTCAAGACTCCTAGGGACCTTGCTTCAGCACCCGTTTCGGTACCAGAACACTGCGGAGAGCCAGGAAGCTCTGGTCCTGCGTGTATGCTGCGTGTCAACCTAGAAATTAGACACTGATGGCACAAGGCTTGTTTTCCCATTAGGAAAGCTCCGTTCATGCGGCCTCGAAGCTACCTGGAAAGCATTGTTGTTGCCTGGGTTTTCGTCACTGCCGACATGGTTCTGAGAAGTAAATGAGTTTTCATGGAAGAAACCTTGTGCTTCCAGTTCCTTGTTGGAAGCTCACCCTGCTCTGCTCTATACCAAAAGTGAAAGCCAAGGTGAGCCCTAGCCTCGAAGTAAGGCCCTGATTTGCCTTGCGAATGGGGAGGCGTGCAGCAGCTCCATGAGGCCTTCCTCACTGTTCTGCTTGAGTTTCACGGTAGTGAGCCTTTCAAGACTCCTAGGGACCTTGCTTCAGCACCCGTTTCAGTACCAGAATATTGAGTAGACACAGGAAGCTCTAGTCCTGTTAAGCAACTTCCAGCCCCGTAGGCCTTTTGGAACACCCCAGTGTTGGCTAGAGAAAGGCAACACACTGCACTCTTCCTTGGCAGAGCCAGATTACCTCAGCTCCACACAGGATTCACGACCACACTTCTCGACTGTCCTCCATGCAGTGGATGTAACCTCATTCCCCTAGCTGAACTCTATTGAGAAAAACACTCTGCTTCTAATCCCGTTTCACTTTTTACACTTCGAGTCACGCATCCTCAAGGGGGTGGTCGGCTTGCATTCCAAGTACAATTTAAGCACAGTTCTTGGTGTAACACAGCAGGTCTTTTGAAGAGGCACAGGTCTCTAAGTCTCCCTCGCGCATCCTTTGTTTAGGCACTTTGCTGCACGCAGAAAACCGGTCGTAGAAAAAAGTTGATTCAGGGGAAGCCCCAGTGGGGATCGTGAATCTCTTTTGACGTGGTAGCATCAACATGTACTTATGCTGCGTGTCAACCTGGAAATGGGAGACTGAAGGCACAAAGCTTGTTTTCCCGTTTTGAAAGCTCCATTCATGCGGCCTCGAAGCTACCTGAAAAGCACTGTTGTTACCGTGCTTTTCCTTACAGCCGGCATGGCACATAGAAGAAAATGAGTTTTCTCGAAAGAAACCTTGTGCTTCCAGTTCCTACTTGGAACCTCACCCTGCTCTGCTCTATACCAAACGTGAAAGTCAATGTGAGCACTAGCCTCGAAGTAAGGCCCTGATTATGCTGGCAAAACGGGAGGCGTACAGCAGCTCCATGAGGCCTTCATCGCTGTTCTGCTTTAGTTGAACGGTAGTCAGCTCTCCAAGACTCCTAGGGACTTTGCTTAAGCAACCGTTTCGGTACCAGAACACTGCGTAGAGCCAGGAAGCTTTGGTCCTGCGTGTATGCTGCGTGTCAACCTAGAAATTAGAGACTGATGGCACAAGGCTTGTTTTCCCATTAGGAAAGCTCCGTTCATGCGGCCTCGAAGCTACCGGAAAAGCATTGTTGTTGGCGGGGTTTTAGTCACTGCCGGCATGGTTCTGAGAAGAAAATGAGTTTTTTCGTAAAAAACCTTTTGCTTCCAGTTCCTTGTAGGAAGCTCACCCTGCTCTGCTCTATACCTAAAGTGAAAGTCAACGTGAGACTTGCTTCGAAGTAAGGCCTTGATTATCCTTGCAAAACGGGAGGCGTGCAGCAGCTCCATGAGGCCTTCATCGTTGTTCTGCTTTAGTTTCACGGTAGTAAGCCTTTCAAGACTCCTAGGGACCTTGCTTCAGCACCCGTTTCGGTACCAGAACACTGCGGAGAGCCAGGAAGCTCTGGTCCTGCGTGTATGCTGCGTGTCAACCTAGAAATTAGACACTGATGGCACAAGGCTTGTTTTCCCATTAGGAAAGCTCCGTTCATGCGGCCTCGAAGCTACCTGGAAAGCATTGTTGTTGCCTGGGTTTTCGTCACTGCCGACATGGTTCTGAGAAGAAAATGAGTTTTCATGGAAGAAACCTTGTGCTTCCAGTTCCTTGTTGGAAGCTCACCCTGCTCTGCTCTATACCAAAAGTGAAAGCCAACGTGAGCCCTAGCCTCGAAGTAAGGCCCTGATTTGCCTTGCCAATGGGGAGGCGTGCAGCAGCTCCATGAGGCCTTCCTCACTGTTCTGCTTGAGTTTCACGGTAGTGAGCCTTTCAAGACTCCTAGGGACCTTGCTTCAGCACCCGTTTCAGTACCAGAATATTGAGTAGACACAGGAAGCTCTAGTCCTGTTAAGCAACTTCCAGCCCCGTAGGCCTTTTGGAACACCCCAGTGTTGGCTAGAGAAAGGCAACACACTGCACTCTTCCTTGGCAGAGCCAGATTACCTCAGCTCCACACAGGATTCACGACCACACTTCTCGACTGTCCTCCATGCAGTGGATGTAACCTCATTCCCCTAGCTGAACTCTATTGAGAAAAACACTCTGCTTCTAATCCCGTTTCACTTTTTACACTTCGAGTCACGCATCCTCAACGGGGTGGTCGGCTTGCATTCCAAGTACAATTTAAGCACAGTTCTTGGTGTAACACAGCAGGTCTTTTGAAGAGGCACAGGTCTCTAAGTCTCCCTCGCGCATCCTTTGTTTAGGCACTTTGCTGCACGCAGAAAACCGGTCGTAGAAAAAAGTTGATTCAGGGGAAGCCCCAGTGGGGATCGTGAATCTCTTTTGACGTGGTAGCATCAACATGTACTTATGCTGCGTGTCAACCTGGAAATGGGAGACTGAAGGCACAAAGCTTGTTTTCCCGTTTTGAAAGCTCCATTCATGCGGCCTCGAAGCTACCTGAAAAGCACTGTTGTTACCGTGCTTTTCCTTACAGCCGGCATGGCACATAGAAGAAAATGAGTTTTCTCGAAAGAAACCTTGTGCTTCCAGTTCCTACTTGGAACCTCACCCTGCTCTGCTCTATACCAAACGTGAAAGTCAATGTGAGCACTAGCTTCGAAGTAAGGCCCTGATTATGCTGGCAAAACGGGAGGCGTACAGCAGCTCCATGAGGCCTTCATCGCTGTTCTGCTTTAGTTGAACGGTAGTCAGCTCTCCAAGACTCCTAGGGACTTTGCTTAAGCAACCGTTTCGGTACCAGAACACTGCGTAGAGCCAGGAAGCTTTGGTCCTGCGTGTATGCTGCGTGTCAACCTAGAAATTAGAGACTGATGGCACAAGGCTTGTTTTCCCATTAGGAAAGCTCCGTTCATGCGGCCTCGAAGCTACCGGAAAAGCATTGTTGTTGGCGGGGTTTTAGTCACTGCCGGCATGGTTCTGAGAAGAAAATGAGTTTTTTCGTAAAAAACCTTTTGCTTCCAGTTCCTTGTAGGAAGCTCACCCTGCTCTGCTCTATACCTAAAGTGAAAGTCAACGTGAGACTTGCTTCGAAGTAAGGCCTTGATTATCCTTGCAAAACGGGAGGCGTGCAGCAGCTCCATGAGGCCTTCATCGTTGTTCTGCTTTAGTTTCACGGTAATAAGCCTTTCAAGACTCCTAGAGACCTTGCTTCAGCACCCGTTTCGGTACCAGAACACTGCGGAGAGCCAGGAAGCTCTGGTCCTGCGTGTATGCTGCGTGTCAACCTAGAAATTAGAGACTGATGGCACAAGGCTTGTTTTCCCATTAGGAAAGCTCCGTTCATGCGGCCTCGAAGCTACCTGGAAAGCATTGTTGTTGCCTGGGTTTTCGTCACTGCCGACATGGTTCTGAGAAGAAAATGAGTTTTCATGGAAGAAACCTTGTGCTTCCAGTTCCTTGTTGGAAGCTCACCCTGCTCTGCTCTATACCAAAAGTGAAAGCCAACGTGAGCCCTAGCCTCGAAGTAAGGCCCTGATTTGCTTTGCGAATGGGGAGGCGTGCAGCAGCTCCATGAGGCCTTCCTCACTGTTCTGCTTGAGTTTCACGGTAGTGAGCCTTTCAAGACTCCTAGGGACCTTGCTTCAGCACCCGTTTCAGTACCAGAATATTGAGTAGACACAGGAAGCTCTAGTCCTGTTAAGCAACTTCCAGCCCCGTAGGCCTTTTGGAACACCCCAGTGTTGGCTAGAGAAAGGCAACACACTGCACTCTTCCTTGGCAGAGCCAGATTACCTCAGCTCCACACAGGATTCACGACCACACTTCTCGACTGTCCTCCATGCAGTGGATGTAACCTCATTCCCCTAGCTGAACTCTATTGAGAAAAACACTCTGCTTCTAATCCCGTTTCACTTTTTACACTTCGAGTCACGCATCCTCAAGGGGGTGGTCGGCTTGCATTCCAAGTACAATTTAAGCACAGTTCTTGGTGTAACACAGCAGGTCTTTTGAAGAGGCACAGGTCTCTAAGTCTCCCTCGCGCATCCTTTGTTTAGGCACTTTGCTGCACGCAGAAAACCGGTCGTAGAAAAAAGTTGATTCAGGGGAAGCCCCAGTGGGGATCGTGAATCTCTTTTGACGTGGTAGCATCAACATGTACTTATGCTGCGTGTCAACCTGGAAATGGGAGACTGAAGGCACAAAGCTTGTTTTCCCGTTTTGAAAGCTCCATTCATGCGGCCTCGAAGTTACCTGAAAAGCACTGTTGTTACCGTGCTTTTCCTTACAGCCGGCATGGCACATAGAAGAAAATGAGTTTTCTCGAAAGAAACCTTGTGCTTCCAGTTCCTACTTGGAACCTCACCCTGCTCTGCTCTATACCAAACGTGAAAGTCAATGTGAGCACTAGCCTCGAAGTAAGGCCCTGATTATGCTGGCAAAACGGGAGGCGTACAGCAGCTCCATGAGGCCTTCATCGCTGTTCTGCTTTAGTTGAACGGTAGTCAGCTCTCCAAGACTCCTAGGGACTTTGCTTAAGCAACCGTTTCGGTACCAGAACACTGCGTAGAGCCAGGAAGCTTTGGTCCTGCGTGTATGCTGCGTGTCTACCTAGAAATTAGAGACTGATGGCACAAGGCTTGTTTTCCCATTAGGAAAGCTCCGTTCATGCGGCCTCGAAGCTACCGGAAAAGCATTGTTGTTGGCGGGGTTTTAGTCACTGCCGGCATGGTTCTGAGAAGAAAATGAGTTTTTTCGTAAAAAACCTTTTGCTTCCAGTTCCTTGTAGGAAGCTCACCCTGCTCTGCTCTATACCTAAAGTGAAAGTCAACGTGAGACTTGCTTCGAAGTAAGGCCTTGATTATCCTTGCAAAACGGGAGGCGTGCAGCAGCTCCATGAGGCCTTCATCGTTGTTCTGCTTTAGTTTCACGGTAGTAAGCCTTTCAAGACTCCTAGGGACCTTGCTTCAGCACCCGTTTCGGTACCAGAACACTGCGGAGAGCCAGGAAGCTCTGGTCCTGCGTGTATGCTGCGTGTCAACCTAGAAATTAGACACTGATGGCACAAGGCTTGTTTTCCCATTAGGAAAGCTCCGTTCATGCGGCCTCGAAGCTACCTGGAAAGTATTGTTGTTGCCTGGGTTTTCGTCACTGCCGACATGGTTCTGAGAAGAAAATGAGTTTTCATGGAAGAAACCTTGTGCTTCCAGTTCCTTGTTGGAAGCTCACCCTGCTCTGCTCTATACCAAAAGTGAAAGCCAAGGTGAGCCCTAGCCTCGAAGTAAGGCCCTGATTTGCCTTGCGAATGGGGAGGCGTGCAGCAGCTCCATGAGGCCTTCCTCACTGTTCTGCTTGAGTTTCACGGTAGTGAGCCTTTCAAGACTCCTAGGGACCTTGCTTCAGCACCCGTTTCAGTACCAGAATATTGAGGAGACACAGGAAGCTCTAGTCCTGTTAAGCAACTTCCAGCCCCGTAGGCCTTTTGGAACACCCCAGTGTGGGCTAGAGAAAGGCAACACACTGCACTCTTCCTTGGCAGAGCCAGATTACCTCAGCTCCACACAGGATTCACGACCACACTTCTCGACTGTCCTCCATGCAGTGGATGTAACCTCATTCCCCTAGCTGAACTCTATTGAGAAAAACACTCTGCTTCTAATCCCGTTTCACTTTTTACACTTCGAGTCACGCATCCTCAAGGGGGTGGTCGGCTTGCATTCCAAGTACAATTTAAGCACAGTTCTTGGTGTAACACAGCAGGTCTTTTGAAGAGGCACAGGTCTCTAAGTCTCCCTCGCGCATCCTTTGTTTAGGCACTTTGCTGCACGCAGAAAACCGGTCGTAGAAAAAAGTTGATTCAGGGGAAGCCCCAGTGGGGATCGTGAATCTCTTTTGACGTGGTAGCATCAACATGTACTTATGCTGCGTGTCAACCTGGAAATGGGAGACTGAAGGCACAAAGCTTGTTTTCCCGTTTTGAAAGCTCCATTCATGCGGCCTCGAAGCTACCTGAAAAGCACTGTTGTTACCGTGCTTTTCCTTACAGCCGGCATGGCACATAGAAGAAAATGAGTTTTCTCGAAAGAAACCTTGTGCTTCCAGTTCCTACTTGGAACCTCACCCTGCTCTGCTCTATACCAAACGTGAAAGTCAATGTGAGCACTAGCCTCGAAGTAAGGCCCTGATTATGCTGGCAAAACGGGAGGCGTGCAGCAGCTCCATGAGGCCTTCATCGCTGTTCTGCTTTAGTTGAACGGTAGTAATCTCTCCAAGACGCCTAGGGACTTTGCTTAAGCAACCGTTTCGGTACCAGAACACTGCGGAGAGCCAGGAAGCTTTGGTCCTGCGTGTATGCTGCGTGTCAACCTAGAAATTAGAGACTGATGGCACAAGGCTTGTTTTCCCATTAGGAAATCTCCGTTCATGCGGCCTCGACGCTACCTGGAAAGCATTGTTGTTGCCTGGGTTTTCGTCACTGCCGACATGGTTCTGAGAAGAAAATGAGTTTTCATGGAAGAAACCTTGTGCTTCTAGTTCCTTTTTGGAAGCTCACCCTGCTCTGCTCTATACCAAAAGTGAAAGCCAACGTGAGCCCTAGCCTCGAAGTAAGGCCCTGATTTGCCTTGCCAATGGGGAGGCGTGCAGCAGCTCCATGAGGCCTTCCTCACTGTTCTGCTTGAGTTTCACGGTAGTAAGCCTTTCAAGACTCCTAGGGACCTTGCTTCAGCACCCGTTTCAGTACCAGAATATTGAGTAGACACAGGAAGCTCTAGTCCTGTTAAGCAACTTCCAGCCCCGTAGGCCTTTTGGAACACCCCAGTGTTGGCTAGAGAAAGGCAACACACTGCACTCTTCCTTGGCAGAGCCAGATTACCTCAGCTCCACACAGGATTCACGACCACACTTCTCGACTGTCCTCCATGCAGTGGATGTAACCTCATTCCCCTAGCTGAACTCTATTGAGAAAAACACTCTGCTTCTAATCCCGTTTCACTTTTTACACTTCGAGTCACGCATCCTCAAGGGGGTGGTCGGCTTGCATTCCAAGTACAATTTAAGCACAGTTCTTGGTGTAACACAGCAGGTCTTTTGAAGAGGCACAGGTCTCTAAGTCTCCCTCGCGCATCCTTTGTTTAGGCACTTTGCTGCACGCAGAAAACCGGTCGTAGAAAAAAGTTGATTCAGGGGAAGCCCCAGTGGGGATCGTGAATCTCTTTTGACGTGGTAGCATCAACATGTACTTATGCTGCGTGTCAACCTGGAAATGGGAGACTGAAGGCACAAAGCTTGTTTTCCCGTCTTGAAAGCTCCATTCATGCGGCCTCGAAGCTACCTGAAAAGCACTGTTGTTACCGTGCTTTTCCTTACAGCCGGCATGGCACATAGAAGAAAATGAGTTTTCTCGAAAGAAACCTTGTGCTTCCAGTTCCTACTTGGAACCTCACCCTGCTCTGCTCTATACCAAACGTGAAAGTCAATGTGAGCACTAGCCTCGAAGTAAGGCCCTGATTATGCTGGCAAAACGGGAGGCGTGCAGCAGCTCCATGAGGCCTTCATCGCTGTTCTGCTTTAGTTGAACGGTAGTAAGCTCTCCAAGACTCCTAGGGACTTTGCTTAAGCAACCGTTTCGGTACCAGAACACTGCGTAGAGCCAGGAAGCTTTGGTCCTGCGTGTATGCTGCCTGTCTACCTAGAAATTAGAGACTGATGGCACAAGGCTTGTTTTCCCATTAGGAAAGCTCCGTTCATGCGGCCTCGAAGCTACCGGAAAAGCATTGTTGTTGGCGGGGTTTTAGTCACTGCCGGCATGGTTCTGAGAAGAAAATGAGTTTTTTCGTAAGAAACCTTGTGCTTCCAGTTCCTTGTAGGAAGCTCACCCTGCTCTGCTCTATACCTAAAGTGAAAGGCAACGTGAGACTTGCTTCGAAGTAAGGCCTTGATTATCCTTGCAAAACGGGAGGCGTGCAGCAGCTCCATGAGGCCTTCATCGTTGTTCTGCTTTAGTTTCACGGTAGTAAGCCTTTCAAGACTCCTAGGGACCTTGCTTCAGCACCCGTTTCGGTACCAGAACACTGCGGAGAGCCAGGAAGCTCTGGTCCTGCGTGTATGCTGCGTGTCAACCTAGAAATTAGAGACTGATGGCACAAGGCTTGTTTTCCCATTAGGAAAGCTCCGTTCATGCGGCCTCGAAGCTACCTGGAAAGCATTGTTGTTGCCTGGGTTTTCGTCACTGCCGACATGGTTCTGAGAAGAAAATGAGTTTTCATGGAAGAAACCTTGTGCTTCCAGTTCCTTTTTGGAAGCTCACCCTGCTCTGCTCTATACCAAAAGTGAAAGCCAACGTGAGCCCTAGCCTCGAAGTAAGGCCCTGATTTGCCTTGCCAATGGGGAGGCGTGCAGCAGCTCCATGAGGCCTTCCTCACTGTTCTGCTTGAGTTTCACGGTAGTAAGCCTTTCAAGACTCCTAGGGACCTTGCTTCAGCACCCGTTTCCGTACCAGAATATTGAGGAGACACAGGAAGCTCTAGTCCTGTTAAGCAACTTCCAGCCCCGTAGGCCTTTTGGAACACCCCAGTGTTGGCTAGAGAAAGGCAACACACTGCACTCTTCCTTGGCAGAGCCAGATTACCTCAGCTCCACACAGGATTCACGACCACACTTCTCGACTGTCCTCCATGCAGTGGATGTAACCTCATTCCCCTAGCTGAACTCTATTGAGAAAAACACTCTGCTTCTAATCCCGTTTCACTTTTTACACTTCGAGTCACGCATCCTCAAGGGGGTGGTCGGCTTGCATTCCAAGTACAATTTAAGCACAGTTCTTGGTGTAACACAGCAGGTCTTTTGAAGAGGCACAGGTCTCTAAGTCTCCCTCGCGCATCCTTTGTTTAGGCACTTTGCTGCACGCAGAAAACCGGTCGTAGAAAAAAGTTGATTCAGGGGAAGCCCCAGTGGGGATCGTGAATCTCTTTTCACGTGGTAGCATCAACATGTACTTATGCTGCGTGTCAACCTGGAAATGGGAGACTGAAGGCACAAAGCTTGTTTTCCCGTTTTGAAAGCTCCATTCATGCGGCCTCGAAGCTACCTGAAAAGCAGTGTTGTTACCGTGCTTTTCCTTACAGCCGGCATGGCACATAGAAGAAAATGAGTTTTCTCGAAAGAAACCTTGTGCTTCCAGTTCCTACTTGGAACCTCACCCTGCTCTGCTCTATGCCAAACGTGAAAGTCAATGTGAGCACTAGCCTCGAAGTAAGGCCCTGATTATGCTGGCAAAACGGGAGGCGTGCAGCAGCTCCATGAGGCCTTCATCGCTGTTCTGCTTTAGTTGAACGGTAGTAAGCTCTCCAAGACGCCTAGGGACTTTGCTTAAGCAACCGTTTCGGTACCAGAACACTGCGGAGAGCCAGGAAACTTTGGTCCTGCGTGTATGCTGCGTGTCAACCTAGAAATTAGAGACTGATGGCACAAGGCTTGTTTTCCCATTAGGAAAGCTCCGTTCATGCGGCCTCGACGCTACCTGGAAAGCATTGTTGTTGCCTGGGTTTTCGTCACTGCCGACATGGTTCTGAGAAGAAAATGAGTTTTCATGGAAGAAACCTTGTGCTTCTAGTTCCTTTTTGGAAGCTCACCCTGCTCTGCTCTATACCAAAAGTGAAAGCCAACGTGAGCCCTAGCCTCGAAGTAAGGCCCTGATTTGCCTTGCCAATGGGGAGGCGTGCAGCAGCTCCATGAGGCCTTCCTCACTGTTCTGCTTGAGTTTCACGGTAGTAAGCCTTTCAAGACTCCTAGGGACCTTGCTTCAGCACCCGTTTCAGTACCAGAATATTGAGTAGACACAGGAAGCTCTAGTCCTGTTAAGCAACTTCCAGCCCCGTAGGCCTTTTGGAACACCCCAGTGTGGGCTAGAGAAAGGCAACACACTGCACTCTTCCTTGGCAGAGCCAGATTACCTCAGCTCCACACAGGATTCACGACCACACTTCTCGACTGTCCTCCATGCAGTGGATGTAACCTCATTCCCCTAGCTGAACTCTATTGAGAAAAACACTCTGCTTCTAATCCCGTTTCACTTTTTACACTTCGAGTCACGCATCCTCAAGGGGGTGGTCGGCTTGCATTCCAAGTACAATTTAAACACAGTTCTTGGTGTAACACAGCAGGTCTTTTGAAGAGGCACAGGTCTCTAAGTCTCCCTCGCGCATCCTTTGTTTAGGCACTTTGCTGCACGCAGAAAACCGGTCGTAGGAAAAAGTTGATTCAGGGGAAGCCCCAGTGGGGATCGTGAATCTCTTTTGACGTGGTAGCATCAACATGTACTTATGCTGCGTGTCAACCTGGAAATGGGAGACTGAAGGCACAAAGCTTGTTTTCCCGTCTTGAAAGCTCCATTCATGCGGCCTCGAAGCTACCTGAAAAGCACTGTTGTTACCGTGCTTTTCCTTACAGCCGGCATGGCACATAGAAGAAAATGAGTTTTCTCGAAAGAAACCTTGTGCTTCCAGTTCCTACTTGGAACCTCACCCTGCTCTGCTCTATACCAAACGTGAAAGTCAATGTGAGCACTAGCCTCGAAGTAAGGCCCTGATTATGCTGGCAAAACGGGAGGCGTGCAGCAGCTCCATGAGGCCTTCATCGCTGTTCTGCTTTAGTTGAACGGTAGTAAGCTCTCCAAGACTCCTAGGGACTTTGCTTAAGCAACCGTTTTGGTACCAGAACACTGCGTAGAGCCAGGAAGCTTTGGTCCTGCGTGTATGCTGCGTGTCTACCTAGAAATTAGAGACTGATGGCACAAGGCTTGTTTTCCCATTAGGAAAGCTCCGTTCATGCGGCCTCGAAGCTACCGGAAAAGCATTGTTGTTGGCGGGGTTTTAGTCACTGCCGGCATGGTTCTGAGAAGAAAATGAGTTTTTTCGTAAGAAACCTTGTGCTTCCAGTTCCTTGTAGGAAGCTCACCCTGCTCTGCTCTATACCTAAAGTGAAAGGCAACGTGAGACTTGCTTCGAAGTAAGGCCTTGATTATCCTTGCAAAACGGGAGGCGTGCAGCAGCTCCATGAGGCCTTCATCGTTGTTCTGCTTTAGTTTCACGGTAGTAAGCCTTTCAAGACTCCTAGGGACCTTGCTTCAGCACCCGTTTCGGTACCAGAACACTGCGGAGAGCCAGGAAGCTCTGGTCCTGCGTGTATGCTGCGTGTCAACCTAGAAATTAGAGACTGATGGCACAAGGCTTGTTTTCCCATTAGGAAAGCTCCGTTCATGCGGCCTCGAAGCTACCTGAAAAGCATTGTTGTTGCCTGGGTTTTCGTCACTGCCGACATGGTTCTGAGAAGAAAATGAGTTTTCATGGAAGAAACCTTGTGCTTCCAGTTCCTTTTTGGAAGCTCACCCTGCTCTGCTCTATACCAAAAGTGAAAGCCAACGTGAGCCCTAGCCTCGAAGTAAGGCCCTGATTTGCCTTGCCAATGGGGAGGCGTGCAGCAGCTCCATGAGGCCTTCCTCACTGTTCTGCTTGAGTTTCACGGTAGTAAGCCTTTCAAGACTCCTAGGGAACTTGCTTCAGCACCCGTTTCAGTACCAGAATATTGAGTAGACACAGGAAGCTCTAGTCCTGTTAAGCAACTTCCAGCCCCGTAGGCCTTTTGGAACACCCCAGTGTTGGCTAGAGAAAGGCAACACACTGCACTCTTCCTTGGCAGAGCCAGATTACCTCAGCTCCACACAGGATTCACGACCACACTTCTCGACTGTCCTCCATGCAGTGGATGTAACCTCATTCCCCTAGCTGAACTCTATTGAGAAAAACACTCTGCTTCTAATCCCGTTTCACTTTTTACACTTCAAGTCACGCATCCTCAAGGGGGTGGTCGGCTTGCATTCCAAGTACAATTTAAGCACAGTTCTTGGTGTAACACAGCAGGTCTTTTGAAGAGGCACAGGTCTCTAAGTCTCCCTCGCGCATCCTTTGTTTAGGCACTTTGCTGCACGCAGAAAACCGGTCGTAGAAAAAAGTTGATTCAGGGGAAGCCCCAGTGGGGATCGTGAATCTCTTTTGACGTGGTAGCATCAACATGTACTTATGCTGCGTGTCAACCTGGAAATGGGAGACTGAAGGCACAAAGCTTGTTTTCCCATTTTGAAAGCTCCATTCATGCGGCCTCGAAGCTACCTGAAAAGCACTGTTGTTACCGTGCTTTTCCTTACAGCCGGCATGGCACATAGAAGAAAATGAGTTTTCTCGAAAGAAACCTTGTGCTTCCAGTTCCTACTTGGAACCTCACCCTGCTCTGCTCTATACCAAACGTGAAAGTCAATGTGAGCACTAGCCTCGAAATAAGGCCCTGATTATGCTGGCAAAACGGGAGGCGTGCAGCAGCTCCATGAGGCCTTCATCGCTGTTCTGCTTTAGTTGAACGGTAGTCAGCTCTCCAAGACTCCTAGGGACTTTGCTTAAGCAACCGTTTCGGTACCAGAACACTGCGTAGAGCCAGGAAGCTTTGGTCCTGCGTGTATGCTGCGTGTCTACCTAGAAATTAGAGACTGATGGCACAAGGCTTGTTTTCCCATTAGGAAAGCTCCGTTCATGCGGCCTCGAAGCTACCGGAAAAGCATTGTTGTTGGCGGGGTTTTAGTCACTGCCGGCATGGTTCTGAGAAGAAAATGAGTTTTTTCGTAAGAAACCTTGTGCTTCCAGTTCCTTGTAGGAAGCTCACCCTGCTCTGCTCTATACCTAAAGTGAAAGTCAACGTGAGACTTGCTTCGAAGTAAGGCCTTGATTATCCTTGCAAAACGGGAGGCGTGCAGCAGCTCCATGAGGCCTTCATCGTTGTTCTGCTTTAGTTTCACGGTAGTAAGCCTTTCAAGACTCCTAGGGACCTTGCTTCAGCACCCGTTTCGGTACCAGAACACTGCGGAGAGCCAGGAAGCTCTGGTCCTGCGTGTATGCTGCGTGTCAACCTAGAAATTAGAGACTGATGGCACAAGGCTTGTTTTCCCATTAGGAAAGCTCCGTTCATGCGGCCTCGACGCTACCTGAAAAGCATTGTTGTTGCCTGGGTTTTCGTCACTGCCGACATGGTTCTGAGAAGAAAATGAGTTTTCATGGAAGAAACCTTGTGCTTCCAGTTCCTTTTTGGAAGCTCACCCTGCTCTGCTCTATACCAAAAGTGAAAGCCAACGTGAGCCCTAGCCTCGAAGTAAGGCCCTGATTTGCCTTGCCAATGGGGAGGCGTGCAGGAGCTCCATGAGGCCTTCCTCACTGTTCTGCTTGAGTTTCACGGTAGTAAGCCTTTCAAGACTCCTAGGGACCTTGCTTCAGCACCCGTTTCAGTACCAGAATATTGAGTAGACACAGGAAGCTCTAGTCCTGTTAAGCAACTTCCAGCCCCGTAGGCCTTTTGGAACACCCCAGTGTTGGCTAGAGAAAGGCAACACACTGCACTCTTCCTTGGCAGAGCCAGATTACCTCAGCTCCACACAGGATTCACGACCACACTTCTCGACTGTCCTCCATGCAGTGGATGTAACCTCATTCCCCTAGCTGAACTCTATTGAGAAAAACACTCTGCTTCTAATCCCGTTTCACTTTTTACACTTCGAGTCACGCATCCTCAAGGGGGTGGTCGGCTTGCATTCCAAGTACAATTTAAGCACAGTTCTTGGTGTAACACAGCAGGTCTTTTGAAGAGGCACAGGTCTCTAAGTCTCCCTCGCGCATCCTTTGTTTAGGCACTTTGCTGCACGCAGAAAACCGGTCGTAGAAAAAAGTTGATTCAGGGGAAGCCCCAGTGGGGATCGTGAATCTCTTTTGACGTGGTAGCATCAACATGTACTTATGCTGCGTGTCAACCTGGAAATGGGAGACTGAAGGCACAAAGCTTGTTTTCCCGTTTTGAAAGCTCCATTCATGCGGCCTCGAAGCTACCTGAAAAGCACTGTTGTTACCGTGCTTTTCCTTACAGCCGGCATGGCACATAGAAGAAAATGAGTTTTCTCGAAAGAAACCTTGTGCTTCCAGTTCCTACTTGGAACCTCACCCTGCTCTGCTCTATACCAAACGTGAAAGTCAATGTGAGCACTAGCCTCGAAGTAAGGCCCTGATTATGCTGGCAAAACGGGAGGCGTGCAGCAGCTCCATGAGGCCTTCATCGCTGTTCTGCTTTAGTTGAACGGTAGTCAGCTCTCCAAGACTCCTAGGGACTTTGCTTAAGCAACCGTTTCGGTACCAGAACACTGCGTAGAGCCAGGAAGCTTTGGTCCTGCGTGTATGCTGCGTGTCTACCTAGAAATTAGAGACTGATGGCACAAGGCTTGTTTTCCCATTAGGAAAGCTCCGTTCATGCGGCCTCGAAGCTACCGGAAAAGCATTGTTGTTGGCGGGGTTTTAGTCACTGCCGGCATGGTTCTGAGAAGAAAATGAGTTTTTTCGTAAGAAACCTTGTGCTTCCAGTTCCTTGTAGGAAGCTCACCCTGCTCTGCTCTATACCTAAAGTGAAAGTCAACGTGAGACTTGCTTCGAAGTAAGGCCTTGATTATCCTTGCAAAACGGGAGGCGTGCAGCAGCTCCATGTGGCCTTCATCGTTGTTCTGCTTTAGTTTCACGGTAGTAAGCCTTTCAAGACTCCTAGGGACCTTGCTGCAGCCCCCGTTTCGGTACCAGAACACTGCGGAGAGCCAGGAAGCTCTGGTCCTGCGTGTATGCTGCGTGTCAACCTAGAAATTAGAGACTGATGGCACAAGGCTTGTTTTCCCATTAGGAAAGCTCCGTTCATGCGGCCTCGAAGCTACCTGAAAAGCATTGTTGTTGCCTGGGTTTTCGTCACTGCCGACATGGTTCTGAGAAGAAAATGAGTTTTCATGGAAGAAAGCTTGTGCTTCCAGTTCCTTGTTGGAAGCTCACCCTGCTCTGCTCTATACCAAAAGTGAAAGCCAACGTGAGCCCTAGCCTCGAAGTAAGGCCCTGATTTGCCTTGCCAATGGGGAGGCGTGCAGCAGCTCCATGAGGCCTTCCTCACTGTTCTGCTTGAGTTTCACGGTAGTAAGCCTTTCAAGACTCCTAGGGACCTTGCTTCAGCACCCGTTTCAGTACCAGAATATTGAGTAGACACAGGAAGCTCTAGTCCTGTTAAGCAACTTCCAGCCCCGTAGGCCTTTTGGAACACCCCAGTGTTGGCTAGAGAAAGGCAACACACTGCACTCTTCCTTGGCAGAGCCAGATTACCTCAGCTCCACACAGGATTCACGACCACACTTCTCGACTGTCCTCCATGCAGTGGATGTAACCTCATTCCCCTAGCTGAACTCTATTGAGAAAAACACTCTGCTTCTAATCCCGTTTCACTTTTTACACTTCAAGTCACGCATCCTCAAGGGGGTGGTCGGCTTGCATTCCAAGTACAATTTAAGCACAGTTCTTGGTGTAACACAGCAGGTCTTTTGAAGAGGCACAGGTCTCTAAGTCTCCCTCGCGCATCCTTTGTTTAGGCACTTTGCTGCACGCAGAAAACCGGTCGTAGAAAAAAGTTGATTCAGGGGAAGCCCCAGTGGGGATCGTGAATCTCTTTTGACGTGGTAGCATCAACATGTACTTATGCTGCGTGTCAACCTGGAAATGGGAGACTGAAGGCACAAAGCTTGTTTTCCCATTTTGAAAGCTCCATTCATGCGGCCTCGAAGCTACCTGAAAAGCACTGTTGTTACCGTGCTTTTCCTTACAGCCGGCATGGCACATAGAAGAAAATGAGTTTTCTCGAAAGAAACCTTGTGCTTCCAGTTCCTACTTGGAACCTCACCCTGCTCTGCTCTATACCAAACGTGAAAGTCAATGTGAGCACTAGCCTCGAAATAAGGCCCTGATTATGCTGGCAAAACGGGAGGCGTGCAGCAGCTCCATGAGGCCTTCATCGCTGTTCTGCTTTAGTTGAACGGTAGTCAGCTCTCCAAGACTCCTAGGGACTTTGCTTAAGCAACCGTTTCGGTACCAGAACACTGCGTAGAGCCAGGAAGCTTTGGTCCTGCGTGTATGCTGCGTGTCTACCTAGAAATTAGAGACTGATGGCACAAGGCTTGTTTTCCCATTAGGAAAGCTCCGTTCATGCGGCCTCGAAGCTACCGGAAAAGCATTGTTGTTGGCGGAGTTTTAGTCACTGCCGGCATGGTTCTGAGAAGAAAATGAGTTTTTTCGTAAGAAACCTTGTGCTTCCAGTTCCTTGTAGGAAGCTCACCCTGCTCTGCTCTATACCTAAAGTGAAAGTCAACGTGAGACTTGCTTCGAAGTAAGGCCTTGATTATCCTTGCAAAACGGGAGGCGTGCAGCAGCTCCATGAGGCCTTCATCGTTGTTCTGCTTTAGTTTCACGGTAGTAAGCCTTTCAAGACTCCTAGGGACCTTGCTTCAGCACCCGTTTCGGTACCAGAACACTGCGGAGAGCCAGGAAGCTCTGGTCCTGCGTGTATGCTGCGTGTCAACCTAGAAATTAGAGACTGATGGCACAAGGCTTGTTTTCCCATTAGGAAAGCTCCGTTCATGCGGCCTCGACGCTACCTGAAAAGCATTGTTGTTGCCTGGGTTTTCGTCACTGCCGACATGGTTTTGAGAAGAAAATGAGTTTTCATGGAAGAAACCTTGTGCTTCCAGTTCCTTTTTGGAAGCTCACCCTGCTCTGCTCTATACCAAAAGTGAAAGCCAACGTGAGCCCTAGCCTCGAAGTAAGGCCCTGATTTGCCTTGCCAATGGGGAGGCGTGCAGGAGCTCCATGAGGCCTTCCTCACTGTTCTGCTTGAGTTTCACGGTAGTAAGCCTTTCAAGACTCCTAGGGACCTTGCTTCAGCACCCGTTTCAGTACCAGAATATTGAGTAGACACAGGAAGCTCTAGTCCTGTTAAGCAACTTCCAGCCCCGTAGGCCTTTTGGAACACCCCAGTGTTGGCTAGAGAAAGGCAACACACTGCACTCTTCCTTGGCAGAGCCAGATTACCTCAGCTCCACACAGGATTCACGACCACACTTCTCGACTGTCCTCCATGCAGTGGATGTAACCTCATTCCCCTAGCTGAACTCTATTGAGAAAAACACTCTGCTTCTAATCCCGTTTCACTTTTTACACTTCGAGTCACGCATCCTCAAGGGGGTGGTCGGCTTGCATTCCAAGTACAATTTAAGCACAGTTCTTGGTGTAACACAGCAGGTCTTTTGAAGAGGCACAGGTCTCTAAGTCTCCCTCGCGCATCCTTTGTTTAGGCACTTTGCTGCACGCAGAAAACCGGTCGTAGAAAAAAGTTGATTCAGGGGAAGCCCCAGTGGGGATCGTGAATCTCTTTTGACGTGGTAGCATCAACATGTACTTATGCTGCGTGTCAACCTGGAAATGGGAGACTGAAGGCACAAAGCTTGTTTTCCCGTTTTGAAAGCTCCATTCATGCGGCCTCGAAGCTACCTGAAAAGCACTGTTGTTACCGTGCTTTTCCTTACAGCCGGCATGGCACATAGAAGAAAATGAGTTTTCTCGAAAGAAACCTTGTGCTTCCAGTTCCTACTTGGAACCTCACCCTGCTCTGCTCTATACCAAACGTGAAAGTCAATGTGAGCACTAGCCTCGAAGTAAGGCCCTGATTATGCTGGCAAAACGGGAGGCGTGCAGCAGCTCCATGAGGCCTTCATCGCTGTTCTGCTTTAGTTGAACGGTAGTCAGCTCTCCAAGACTCCTAGGGACTTTGCTTAAGCAACCGTTTCGGTACCAGAACACTGCGTAGAGCCAGGAAGCTTTGGTCCTGCGTGTATGCTGCGTGTCTACCTAGAAATTAGAGACTGATGGCACAAGGCTTGTTTTCCCATTAGGAAAGCTCCGTTCATGCGGCCTCGAAGCTACCGGAAAAGCATTGTTGTTGGCGGGGTTTTAGTCACTGCCGGCATGGTTCTGAGAAGAAAATGAGTTTTTTTGTAAGAAACCTTGTGCTTCCAGTTCCTTGTAGGAAGCTCACCCTGCTCTGCTCTATACCTAAAGTGAAAGTCAACGTGAGACTTGCTTCGAAGTAAGGCCTTGATTATCCTTGCAAAACGGGAGGCGTGCAGCAGCTCCATGAGGCCTTCATCGTTGTTCTGCTTTAGTTTCACGGTAGTAAGCCTTTCAAGACTCCTAGGGACCTTGCTGCAGCCCCCGTTTCGGTACCAGAACACTGCGGAGAGCCAGGAAGCTCTGGTCCTGCGTGTATGCTGCGTGTCAACCTAGAAATTAGAGACTGATGGCACAAGGCTTGTTTTCCCATTAGGAAAGCTCCGTTCATGCGGCCTCGAAGCTACCTGAAAAGCATTGTTGTTGCCTGGGTTTTCGTCACTGCCGACATGGTTCTGAGAAGAAAATGAGTTTTCATGGAAGAAAGCTTGTGCTTCCAGTTCCTTGTTGGAAGCTCACCCTGCTCTGCTCTATACCAAAAGTGAAAGCCAACGTGAGCCCTAGCCTCGAAGTAAGGCCCTGATTTGCCTTGCCAATGGGGAGGCGTGCAGCAGCTCCATGAGGCCTTCCTCACTCTTCTGCTTGAGTTTCACGGTAGTAAGCCTTTCAAGACTCCTAGGGACCTTGCTTCAGCACCCGTTTCAGTACCAGAATATTGAGTAGACACAGGAAGCTCTAGTCCTGTTAAGCAACTTCCAGCCCCGTAGGCCTTTTGGAACACCCCAGTGTTGGCTAGAGAAAGGCAACACACTGCACTCTTCCTTGGCAGAGCCAGATTACCTCAGCTCCACACAGGATTCACGACCACACTTCTCGACTGTCCTCCATGCAGTGGATGTAACCTCATTCCCCTAGCTGAACTCTATTGAGAAAAACACTCTGCTTCTAATCCCGTTTCACTTTTTACACTTCGAGTCACGCATCCTCAAGGGGGTGGTCGGCTTGCATTCCAAGTACAATTTAAGCACAGTTCTTGGTGTAACACAGCAGGTCTTTTGAAGAGGCACAGGTCTCTAAGTCTCCCTCGCGCATCCTTTGTTTAGGCACTTTGCTGCACGCAGAAAACCGGTCGTAGAAAAAAGTTGATTCAGGGGAAGCCCCAGTGGGGATCGTGAATCTCTTTTGACGTGGTAGCATCAACATGTACTTATGCTGCGTGTCAACCTGGAAATGGGAGACTGAAGGCACAAAGCTTGTTTTCCCGTTTTGAAAGCTCCATTCATGCGGCCTCGAAGCTACCTGAAAAGCACTGTTGTTACCGTGCTTTTCCTTACAGCCGGCATGGCACATAGAAGAAAATGAGTTTTCTCGAAAGAAACCTTGTGCTTCCAGTTCCTACTTGGAACCTCACCCTGCTCTGCTCTATACCAAACGTGAAAGTCAATGTGAGCACTAGCCTCGAAGTAAGGCCCTGATTATGCTGGCAAAACGGGAGGCGTGCAGCAGCTCCATGAGGCCTTCATCGCTGTTCTGCTTTAGTTGAACGGTAGTCAGCTCTCCAAGACTCCTAGGGACTTTGCTTAAGCAACCGTTTCGGTACCAGAACACTGCGTAGAGCCAGGAAGCTTTGGTCCTGCGTGTATGCTGCGTGTCTACCTAGAAATTAGAGACTGATGGCACAAGGCTTGTTTTCCCATTAGGAAAGCTCCGTTCATGCGGCCTCGAAGCTACCGGAAAAGCATTGTTGTTGGCGGGGTTTTAGTCACTGCCGGCATGGTTCTGAGAAGAAAATGAGTTTTTTCGTAAGAAACCTTGTGCTTCCAGTTCCTTGTAGGAAGCTCACCCTGCTCTGCTCTATACCTAAAGTGAAAGTCAACGTGAGACTTGCTTCGAAGTAAGGCCTTGATTATCCTTGCAAAACGGGAGGCGTGCAGCAGCTCCATGAGGCCTTCATCGTTGTTCTGCTTTAGTTTCACGGTAGTAAGCCTTTCAAGACTCCTAGGGACCTTGCTTCAGCCCCCGTTTCGGTACCAGAACACTGCGGAGAGCCAGGAAGCTCTGGTCCTGCGTGTATGCTGCGTGTCAACCTAGAAATTAGAGACTGATGGCACAAGGCTTGTTTTCCCATTAGGAAAGCTCCGTTCATGCGGCCTCGAAGCTACCTGAAAAGCATTGTTGTTGCCTGGGTTTTCGTCACTGCCGACATGGTTCTGAGAAGAAAATGAGTTTTCATGGAAGAAACCTTGTGCTTCCAGTTCCTTTTTGGAAGCTCACCCTGCTCTGCTCTATACCAAAAGTGAAAGCCAACGTGAGCCCTAGCCTCGAAGTAAGGCCCTGATTTGCCTTGCCAATGGGGAGGCGTGCAGCAGCTCCATGAGGCCTTCCTCACTGTTCTGCTTGAGTTTCACGGTAGTAAGCCTTTCAAGACTCCTAGGGACCTTGCTTCAGCACCCGTTTCAGTACCAGAATATTGAGTAGACACAGGAAGCTCTAGTCCTGTTAAGCAACTTCCAGCCCCGTAGGCCTTTTGGAACACCCCAGTGTTGGCTAGAGAAAGGCAACACACTGCACTCTTCCTTGGCAGAGCCAGATTACCTCAGCTCCACACAGGATTCACGACCACACTTCTCGACTGTCCTCCATGCAGTGGATGTAACCTCATTCCCCTAGCTGAACTCTATTGAGAAAAACACTCTGCTTCTAATCCCGTTTCACTTTTTACACTTCGAGTCACGCATCCTCAAGGGGGTGGTCGGCTTGCATTCCAAGTACAATTTTAGCACAGTTCTTGGTGTAACACAGCAGGTCTTTTGAAGAGGCACAGGTCTCTAAGTCTCCCTCGCGCATCCTTTGTTTAGGCACTTTGCTGCACGCAGAAAACCGGTCGTAGAAAAAAGTTGATTCAGGGGAAGCCCCAGTGGGGATCGTGAATCTCTTTTGACGTGGTAGCATCAACATGTACTTATGCTGCGTGTCAACCTGGAAATGGGAGACTGAAGGCACAAAGCTTGTTTTCCCGTTTTGAAAGCTCCATTCATGCGGCCTCGAAGCTACCTGAAAAGCACTGTTGTTACCGTGCTTTTCCTTACAGCCGGCATGGCACATAGAAGAAAATGAGTTTTCTCGAAAGAAACCTTGTGCTTCCAGTTCCTACTTGGAACCTCACCCTGCTCTGCTCTATACCAAACGTGAAAGTCAATGTGAGCACTAGCCTCGAAGTAAGGCCCTGATTATGCTGGCAAAACGGGAGGCGTGCAGCAGCTCCATGAGGCCTTCATCGCTGTTCTGCTTTAGTTGAACGGTAGTCAGCTCTCCAAGACTCCTAGGGACTTTGCTTAAGCAACCGTTTCGGTACCAGAACACTGCGTAGAGCCAGGAAGCTTTGGTCCTGCGTGTATGCTGCGTGTCTACCTAGAAATTAGAGACTGATGGCACAAGGCTTGTTTTCCCATTAGGAAAGCCCCGTTCATGCGGCCTCGAAGCTACCTGAAAAGCATTGTTGTTGCCTGGGTTTTCGTCACTGCCGACATGGTTCTGAGAAGAAAATGAGTTTTCATGGAAGAAACCTTGTGCTTCCAGTTCCTTGTTGGAAGCTCACCCTGCTCTGCTCTATACCAAAAGTGAAAGCCAACGTGAGCCCTAGCCTCGAAGTAAGGCCCTGATTTGCCTTGCCAATGGGGAGGCGTGCAGCAGCTCCATGAGGCCTTCCTCACTGTTCTGCTTGAGTTTCACGGTAGTGAGCCTTTCAAGACTCCTAGGGACCTTGCTTCAGCACCCGTTTCAGTACCAGAATATTGAGTAGACACAGGAAGCTCTAGTCCTGTTAAGCAACTTCCAGCCCCGTAGGCCTTTTGGAACACCCCAGTGTTGGCTAGAGAAAGGCAACACACTGCACTCTTCCTTGGCAGAGCCAGATTACCTCAGCTCCACACAGGATTCACGACCACACTTCTCGACTGTCCTCCATGCAGTGGATGTAACCTCATTCCCCTAGCTGAACTCTATTGAGAAAAACACTCTGCTTCTAATCCCGTTTCACTTTTTACACTTCGAGTCACGCATCCTCAAGGGGGTGGTCGGCTTGCATTCCAAGTACTATTTAAGCACAGTTCTTGGTGTAACACAGCAGGTCTTTTGAAGAGGCACAGGTCTCTAAGTCTCCCTCGCGCATCCTTTGTTTAGGCACTTTGCTGCACGCAGAAAACCGGTCGTAGAAAAAAGTTGATTCAGGGGAAGCCCCAGTGGGGATCGTGAATCTCTTTTGACGTGGTAGCATCAACATGTACTTATGCTGCGTGTCAACCTGGAAATGGGAGACTGAAGGCACAAAGCTTGTTTTCCCGTTTTGAAAGCTCCATTCATGCGGCCTCGAAGCTACCTGAAAAGCACTGTTGTTACCGTGCTTTTCCTTACAGCCGGCATGGCACATAGAAGAAAATGAGTTTTCTCGAAAGAAACCTTGTGCTTCCAGTTCCTACTTGGAACCTCACCCTGCTCTGCTCTATACCAAACGTGAAAGTCAATGTGAGCACTAGCCTCGAAGTAAGGCCCTGATTATGCTGGCAAAACGGGAGGCGTGCAGCAGCTCCATGAGGCCTTCATCGCTGTTCTGCTTTAGTTGAACGGTAGTCAGCTCTCCAAGACTCCTAGGGACTTTGCTTAAGCAACCGTTTCGGTACCAGAACACTGCGTAGAGCCAGGAAGCTTTGGTCCTGCGTGTATGCTGCGTGTGTACCTAGAAATTAGAGACTGATGGCACAAGGCTTGTTTTCCCATTAGGAAAGCTCCGTTCATGCGGCCTCGAAGCTACCGGAAAAGCATTGTTGTTGGCGGGGTTTTAGTCACTGCCGGCATGGTTCTGAGAAGAAAATGAGTTTTTTCGTAAGAAACCTTGTGCTTCCAGTTCCTTGTAGGAAGCTCACCCTGCTCTGCTCTATACCTAAAGTGAAAGTCAACGTGAGACTTGCTTCGAAGTAAGGCCTTGATTATCCTTGCAAAACGGGAGGCGTGCAGCAGCTCCATGAGGCCTTCATTGTTGTTCTGCTTTAGTTTCACGGTAGTAAGCCTTTCAAGACTCCTAGGGACCTTGCTTCAGCCCCCGTTTCGGTACCAGAACACTGCGGAGAGCCAGGAAGCTCTGGTCCTGCGTGTATGCTGCGTGTCAACCTAGAAATTAGAGACTGATGGCACAAGGCTTGTTTTCCCATTAGGAAAGCTCCGTTCATGCGGCCTCGAAGCTACCTGAAAAGCATTGTTGTTGCCTGGGTTTTCGTCACTGCCGACATGGTTCTGAGAAGAAAATGAGTTTTCATGGAAGAAACCTTGTGCTTCCAGTTCCTTTTTGGAAGCTCACCCTGCTCTGCTCTATACCAAAAGTGAAAGCCAACGTGAGCCCTAGCCTCGAAGTAAGGCCCTGATTTGCCTTGCCAATGGGGAGGCGTGCAGCAGCTCCATGAGGCCTTCCTCACTGTTCTGCTTGAGTTTCACGGTAGTAAGCCTTTCAAGACTCCTAGGGACCTTGCTTCAGCACCCGTTTCAGTACCAGAATATTGAGTAGACACAGGAAGCTCTAGTCCTGTTAAGCAACTTCCAGCCCCGTAGGCCTTTTGGAACACCCCAGTGTTGGCTAGAGAAAGGCAACACTCTGCACTCTTCCTTGGCAGAGCCAGATTACCTCAGCTCCACACAGGATTCACGACCACACTTCTCGACTGTCCTCCATGCAGTGGATGTAACCTCATTCCCCTAGCTGAACTCTATTGAGAAAAACACTCTGCTTCTAATCCCGTTTCACTTTTTACACTTCGAGTCACGCATCCTCAAGGGGGTGGTCGGCTTGCATTCCAAGTACAATTTAAGCACAGTTCTTGGTGTAACACAGCAGGTCTTTTGAAGAGGCACAGGTCTCTAAGTCTCCCTCGCGCATCCTTTGTTTAGGCACTTTGCTGCACGCAGAAAACCGGTCGTAGAAAAAAGTTGATTCAGGGGAAGCCCCAGTGGGGATCGTGAATCTCTTTTGACGTGGTAGCATCAACATGTACTTATGCTGCGTGTCAACCTGGAAATGGGAGACTGAAGGCACAAAGCT